>NW_004955449.1:6420214-6543948 GCF_000276665.1 Chinchilla lanigera
TTTTTTAGTTAGTACAGGTTTGCAGCACATAGCGTTTCTATTCCTTATGTGGCGTTGGTACATGCACATAAGACATCTCAGGTCCTTTTTTACCCCCTTTCCCTCCCCTCCGCTCACATTTCTTGATCCCCTTTCCATCTGAGAAAGGTCTTATCTCCTTACTTCAGATTACCTATCTTTTATTTTGCTTTTTATTTAGACTTTGTGTTTCTCATATAAGATAAACCATGTGTTGTTTAAGCTCATGTGTCTGATTTATTTCAGTTATGACTGTGGTCTCAAGATGCATACATTTTCTACAAATGAATCATCTTTCAGTGATCAGGCAAATGCACACATTTTTTTTTTTTTTTTCCTCACACATGTGTAATTGACCTGTGCCAATGCTGCGAAGAGAATCCAGGTGTCGTTTCCTTCAGGAGTGAGTTGAGCTCAAGTGTGAAGGACAAGCAGGACTTGCTCAGCCAGGTGAGGAGCGAGGAGGAACTTCCTCGGTCAGAGGGAGAGATGTGTGAGACTCTGCAAAGCATGAATGCATCTCTGATTGGATTTCAGAGACTGCAGGAAGCATTTCAGGCTGGGTACATCCTGCTTATCACTGCAAGGAGCCAGGTGCCTAGTCTGATGACTTTTGAGGGCAGGATAATTGTTTCCCAAACTACAGGTTCTCAGCCAGGAGACAACGAGCCCTGGCTCCCTGTGATCTGATCCAACAGTCCTAATGAAGTGGGCTGCTCAGTGGAAACGTGGCAGTGATTCTGAAATCCTCCTGTTCTGGGGGAGGTCCCAGTGGCGTGCTGGCAACTCTTCCAGTTTCTCAGCTTCGGAGCGTTACTGGGGGTGGGAGAAACAAACCACCAGATGAGATCACTAACATTGCAGGCTCAGTTCCACAGCGTCTCTTCCTTGCTCAGGGGCCCTTTCATTCTTCATTCCTAAATCATCCAAGGCACAGTCCCCAGCCCCGCAGGCCTACAGTCTCCTCCTGGAGCTGGGGCCCCTTACCTCATCTGTACTGTCGCCTTCTGTACCAGCTAAAAGCTTTTCTTTTTTCTTATGTGGCCTGTAACTCTTTTTCTCATTTGCAGTGTCTGAATATAGACATTTTTGTTTTAATTTGCCCTCTGTTTTCTTTTCTTTTCTTTTTTTTTGCTGCAATGTTTAATACTTTCGACTTTTAAAAAAGCACTCTCCTCAAATTTTTGCATTTGTATTTTATGAACATAATTAAGTTCATTTGCATATAAGAATTTCTCATTCCCACCTCTCATCCTTTGTTTTTACTCTTTATTTTCAGAGAATGAAATGTTTTAGACATTACCAGCCACCGTGGGCTGTTTTAAAAGCTAATTTGCTTTCTGCCCCTTTGTTATTCCTTATCCATTGTTTTATGTCTTCATTTTCTAACAGCACTGGATTGGATGCTCTTGAAGTTCCCCTTTCTGAAATACCATAACTTTAAGGCATTATCTCTTCTTCAAAAATGAGGCTTTCATTCGCATAGCATCATAAAAAAGATTGTGCCTTTCACTCTGTATTTTACAACTGGCAAATTAATTATATCAATACTACTAGCCAATTTCCTTTTATATAATGGTATTCTAGATCCTTCAAATAGATGCCTAAAGATGTGTCCTTTCCTAAAAGTGTATCTTATAGTAATTTCAACTATTTAACTTTGGAGATTCCTTTTTTCTTGTCCAGGTTTGTCTCAAGGTGATGGATGGGTTATGCCATTTTTATGAAGAAGCCTGGAAGAGCCATACATAATTTTTTTTGCATATTTTGAGAGCACGTGCATTTTCCCCACCTGGTCTTATGCCCTTCCCAGTTCACATCAATGTACTGTAATTCCAGTGCAGACCACATGGCTCTACCAGTATCTGATAATCCAAAATTTCACTCAGAAATGCACTTTCTAGGTTCTTACCATAATATGCACTGGGGAGGTATAAGTCCCCATCCTTAGTTCCCCTTATGCATTTTTCTGTTTCCTTTCTCAAATATAGTCTTTTTCTTTTTCTTTCCCATGGATAGATAACATTGGTGTTTTTAAGCTTCCTCAACTTGTTTGCATTATTTTTCCAATTTAGGTGATGTTCACTTATTTGGTTAAGATTTCCTTTGACTTTACCCTTTCACTCTGATTCCTTAAGTTCTCTTTGCCTTAAAAGATGTTGTGTTGGTCTCTTCTATTATATTTGAACTTTTATAGTTTGCTGTAATATTTTCTTTTTCTTTGATATTTTTCTCAGTGTCTTACCCTTTCTCTTCTAAGGATTTCAGGTGAAGTCATCATTATTCTCTGACAACTTGTTCTGTATATATATATATATTTTTTTTTTAAATTCTGTAACAGTAATGCCGCTGTTGAGCATCTTTTGATTTATATTTCTTGAACTGTCAAAAACAGGAAAAAATAAAGACCATTGACATTTCTCTGCTATGCTAAGGACTTTAGCAAATTTCTAATACATTCTAGTATTTGTTATACAATCTTTACTTTTTCTTTCAGATTACTTTGAAATCATTATTATATAATATTGGGTCCTTTTCAATTTCTAAATTTCTATTTTTGAAATATGTTACTACGTATCCACAGTATAAAAATTATATTTAATGTTATATTTAAACACTTCCAATGCTAGCTATCAAGACTTAGTTAATCTTGAATTCAGTCATTTTACTTATTTCTCTGCAACTAAACTATAAATGACTTTAAATTTTTCAGAGAAGTTCTGTTAAATTACCTGAGAATCTTTTACTTTTGATTTTTTCTAGGAAAGATAACTCGAAAATAAGTATTTTGGTGTATTCAAATTTTTCGCCTTTGAAATTTTGCTAAGTATGAAAAGCACAGATGGTCATCAGTATGAGGTTATTTGAGGGTAATCAATGCAATGAAATATAATGATAACATTTAAAAAGAAAAGAAACAAAAACCTCTCACATAATACTAAAAGATCTTCACATTCTGACACCGATGAAGTGGAAACATCAGTACATCATGCACCCATATCCATAGTAACATTATTCACAATAACCAAGAGGTGGGAACAACTCATGTCCGTCATAAAATGAATGGGTGAATAAGATGTGGTACAGACGTATAATAGAATATTAGCCTTAGGAAGAAAGGAAATCCTAACACATACTACAACACAGATGAAACTTGAAGACATTATACTAAATGAAATAAGGCATTGCAAAAAGTTAATACTATATGGTTCCACTTGTAAGAAACATCTAGTCAGGCCAGGGATATAGCTCAGTGGCACAGTGCTTGCCTGGCAACCTGAGTTCGATTCCTGGTACAAAATAGAAAAAGAAACATCTTGTCAAATTCATAGGCACAGAAAAAAAATTGATGATTTCCCAGGGCTGGCACTGGGGTGTTGTTTAAACAGTATTTAGCTGGGTGTGGTGGTGCCTGCCTGTAATTCCAGCATTTGAGAAGCTGAGGGAGGAGGACGGTCATGAGTTTAAGGCCAGAGTAGGCTACACAGTGAGATCAGGGCCAGATCTACCCTACAAACCAAGACCTGTCTCAAAAAAACAATCAACCAATAAATAAATAAATGGAGTTTCAGTTTTGCAAGATGAAAAATTCTTGATTGGTTGCAAAATAATGAAAAAATACTTAACACTAGTGAAGTATACATTTAGAAGTAGTTAAGATGATAAATTTTGTGTTATGTATTTTCACCACAATAAAAAACAATTATGGTACGGGGTATGAAAATTAGGGCTAATAAATGGGTTAAAATATAGATATATTTTCTTTTCAGCAAATAGTACTAAACAGCTGGAAATCCACAAATAGAAAGAAAATCTGGATATAAATCTTATATTCTTCACTAATATTAACTAAAAATAAGGTGAATCACAAACTTAATGAAAAGAAACAAAGCCACAAAACTCCTAGAAGATAAAATAGACAAAAGTTTAGAGGACTTTGGGTTCAACCATAACTTTTCAGTTGAAACAGCCAAGGCATGCATGATTCACGTGAGACGGTCAAGCTTGATCATGTCAATTGTTTGGCTCA
This sequence comes from Chinchilla lanigera, assembly GCF_000276665.1. Lineage (NCBI taxonomy): Eukaryota > Metazoa > Chordata > Mammalia > Rodentia > Chinchillidae > Chinchilla > Chinchilla lanigera. The sequence continues at coordinate 6,424,263 of NW_004955449.1, forward strand.
GGAGTCATGCAGGGGATTGACGGGGCACATTTCTGGTTATGTCTGGCTGAGTGGTAGAGGCATGATAATGGCACTATAATGGCACTATAAACTTGGGCACTGTAATGAATTCCTTTCGCCTTATGCTGTGGCACTGTTTCCCTACTATCTTTCCAGCTGCCATGAACTAAGCATCTTTGCTCTACTACACCCTTCTATCATGATGTTTCTTCCTCGGAACCAGCAAACCATGGACTGAATTCCTTGGAACCATCAACCAAATTAAATGTCTCCTCCTTTAAATTGTGGGTGTTGGGTAGTGCCAATGATGGGAAAGCTGATTAATACAGAAAACTAGTACCAGAGAAGTGGGGTAGTTACTGTGACTATAACTGACCATGTGGTCCAGAAGCCTTTAGAAGTGGTTTGCAGCAACAGTTTTGAATGATTTGTACATACAAATTACAGAAGCCCTATGATGTTGTAAGCAGAGCTTGATGGATGATTCTGGTCACTGTTCAAACAAGCAGAATTGTAAACTGTAAAGACAAAGTTCATGAGGTTTCAGCTAGGAATAATGATTCTTTTGGGGGCTTGACTAGAGCCCATGCATGTTACACTCTGGCAAAATATTTGTCTATGTTTTTGTCCATGGCCAGGGACTTTGAGGAAAGCAGGCTGAGTTTAAGGACCGGGGGGTAATAAATCTTGTGGAAGAAATTCAAGGGTAACTCAACATTCACTATGTAGCATAAGTACTTGTGGCTGCTTTTAGCCAGATTTATAGTGAGAACTGGGGGCAAAAAACAGAGTGGAAAACTTTGAAAAGCTTAAACTTTGGCTGAAAAGCAATCATGTGTACAATGGGGGCCAAAAAAAGGTGTGGTTGCTGATGAAATTACTGCAATTTAAAAGAAATGAAGTATTTTGTACAGGGACAAGAAGAAAGATGCCTTTTGGGCATCTCAGAAATTAGCAGGACCCTAGGCATAGTAGATTTAAGCATGTAGAAGAAACAGTAACCAAAATCAAAACATGGAATCATATCAAATTAAAGAGCTTCTGCCAGCAAAAAAGCAAAACAGAATGAAGAGACAACTTGCCAAACGGGAAAACATTTTTGCAAGCTATTACCTGCCCAGAGGACTAATATTTAGAATATATAAAGAACTCAAAAGAACAGACCTTCCTAAAATACAAGACCCAATTAAAAAAATGGACAACTGAAATAAACAGACACTTCTCAGATGAAGAAATGCAGATAGCCAATAAAAACATAAAAACATGTTCAGCATCTCTGGCCATTAGGGAAATGTAAATTAAAACAAACTGAGATTCCATTTCATTCCAGAAAGAGTGATGATCATCACGAAATCATATCATAATAAATGCTGGAAATGCTGCAGGGAAAAGAGGAAACTTTCTACACTACACTGATAGTGGGATTATAAACTGTACAACCACTATGGAAAAAGTATGGAGATTGCTCAAAAAATGAAAACTAGAAATTTCATTTGACCCAGCTATTCCCCATCTAGGTAGCTGTCCAAAAGAGTTAAAGACATAACATTACAGTGATACATGTATATCCACATTTACAGCATAATTTATAACAGCTAAATTTTGGAAGTAGCCAAATGTTCATCAATAGATGAATAAATAAAAAAATGTATTTATACACAGTGGAGCACTACTCTGCCATAAAGAATGAATTTGAGTTCTTTATAGGAAAATGGATGCACCTTGAGACCATAATGTTAAGTGAAATAAATCAGACATACAAGTTTAAATATCACATGGTTTCTTTTATTTAAGTAACCCAAAATGCAAATGAAAAACAAAATAAAAGATAATAGGGAATAGGGAGATAGATCTTTTGAAAATGGAAGGGAACAAAGACATAGAAAGAGAGGGAAAGGAGGAAAGAGAAAGGAGATTATCAAGTGTTATGTATACATACCAACTCATAAAGAAATGTGAACATGTACTAATTAAAAATAACAATTGAAAAAGGAGAAAACAAAATATAACATACACAAAGATATATCAATAATAACTCTAGCTTTAAACTAAGAGAATGTATGAGTAATTCATTTAAAGCAAACAAACCAAAACAGTGAGTAGATGTTGCTGGTGTTTATGTTCTGAATAATCAATCTCTCTTCCCAGTGAGAGAGCCTATGTATCCAATAGAGAGGAGATGCTTCTTGGAAGCTTTCTACTCAGGACTAGATGCTTCCTTTCACTGACAACACTTGTTTAGTGGTGATGAAAGGCAGAAAGATGCCCCTCCAATGTCCTTATCCTAATATCTAGAATTGGTGGATATGCTATTTTAGACATAACAAAGGGAAATGTATGTAGCAGATAGATAAAGTTGCTAACCATTGACTTTAAGATAAGGCGGTGATTCTAGTGTATCTGGTAGACCAATATAACCACGAGGGCTCTTAAAAGTGGAAGAAGAAGGCAGAAAATTAGGTTAGGCTGGTAGGGTGTGAGCAGGCCTTGACTTACTGCTGCTGGCTTTGAAGACAGGACAGAGAGACGTGGTTTGTTAAATGTGGTGACCTCTAGAAACTTGAAAAGTCAAGGGGATCAATTCTGCTGTAGTCCTTAGAAAGCACGAAGACCACCATCACCTTGATCTGTCCAGTGAGATGCAGGTAGGACTGCTGACATATGTAACTGTAATATAATACTCTCCTATTGTTTTAATCTGTTAAATGTTTAGTAATTTCCTGCAGCAGCAATAGAATTCTGCGATCGTGAGGTATTTTGAGGAGAAGCCCGGCAGGAAAATAAACTCCAACTAGTTTCTCTAGAAACCTAAATATTTATCTTCTGAATTACATTTGGATAAAGATGAGGTGAAAGTATCTGGCTTGTTCTCTTTTTAGTCTCTCTCCCCTCCCTCAGACCTGCTGTCTGTTTCGCAGGCGGAGCCCTCGCTTTCCCTTGTCATTTCCACCACTTGCTCTCCTCTGAGATTTTTCTAGTACAAATTCTTTTCCGAGTGTCCGGTTGTCAATAAGTACTTCCGGTTTCCAGTGCCTCCTTACCTGCATGGCTCAGTGTACCCTTCTGCTGGCATCGCAATGGGATATTCAGCAGGGTGAGTCGGGACGTCTCCTGGAAGTAGGATTTGCATATAGGCACTTCCTGTTTTGTCCACAGCTGGAGCTATTCATTTCTGTCATCCCTAGCTATTTGCTTTGTTTTCTTTTGCCTTCCTCTCCTTCACATCCTTCCAGTTCTACACTGTGCTCTCCCAGCACTGGAGACTTTCTGCACTTGCCCGGACAGTCACTCCTGCTGTACTTGTTGCTTCTGAAACTGGCACTGGTTTTCTTCTCCCATTCAGGACCTTGCATACTTTACTTACATGCAGCCTTTTTCATCCTATGGCTGCAGACAAGGTTTTCTTTTTCCCCAGAGAGGCCAAGTGTGCCCTTTTCCCCAAACCTGACATCTTTTTCCTGATCATAAGTTACACGTAGGTGATTTATTGAGCCTCCTCTGTACTATATCTTTGATTCCTTTACGTTCTCTGAGAACCTTGTGTTCCCTCAGTGAAAAGCCTTTGGCAGGTAGTTAACCTCATCTTCCTTCACCACAGTTCTGCTACAAGTTACTATTAGTGAAAGCAACTCCTGAACTGCCGGCCAGCTTTACTGAAGCCATCATGTCACAGTCTGCCCTTTACAAATCACAGGCCCCTTGATCTGTAGCACTGCAAAGGCCTTAAAAGAAACTCAGTTATATATGACGGCTTGAGAAAAGGCTGATATGAAGTTAAAACCGTGGTGTGAAACCGCACACAGCAAGGCCCTGCGCGCATCTGTGTGGGCGGTGTCTGCTGGGAGGGTTTATACCACCACTTAGTAGGGCTGACTCTAGGCCACAGCCTCACCACCTTCTGATCCTTTTCCATATTTCCCAAAATTTCTATCATAAGCCTTACTAGCTTATAGAAAACAATGGAAAATTGCTTTTTAACACTCCAAAGGTAAGAATTGTCAGCCTATACGAACCCAATTACTTGTCAAATAGCAGGCTAGAGAAAAGACGTGTAGATAGGAAACAACTAAAATGTTTTGCTTCAATTTGTTCTTTGTAGGAAGCTCAGTGAAGGTGATTTACTGCAAAACAAGGGAATAAACTAATAAAGCAGAAGGCACAGGATATTGGGAACAAAATACCCAACCCAGAAAAGACAAAATTCCTTAGACAGCAGACATGCAGCAGGCATGGAAACAATTGCCTCTTTCAGAAACAGAGGCTGAGAGAGTACACTAACGTTTTTTCCCCTTGGAAGAAATAATTAAGAAGAAACTAGCTCTGATATATCTCTAGATGTCAGATCCCATGGGGTGTGCTATTCACAGTTCCATTCATCCAGACCCTATTTATTAAGCACCTATTTTGTGCCATTGCTATGCTGAGTACAAGGGACACAATAGTGAACCAGATATATCTTCTCTTTTTATGGAACATAAGAAGATAATGGCTATTATCTCCCTTAATTTCCTCCACTTCCCTTTTTTATAAACCAGGTATTCTTCCCATGTAGAAAAAGGAAGTCAGCTTCAGAGGGTTTACATATCTTGCTCAAGAATTGCCAATTAGCAAGTGCCGGGGCTGGGATTCAAATGTGGAGTTAAAGCCCATGCTTTCTTTGCCACTGTTCAAAGTCTTTCCTTCAGACGCAAAAGAATTTTTTGCAAAAGAAATCTACTTTCTTAAAATTGTACATTGAGCAAAAGTGGAGAAGAAAGTAATTTTGAAAGCTCTCCTGGCTGGCCATCCTGTGGAGGAGGCGTGGGGATAAATCTGCACCTGACTGCCTGTGACAATGCACCCCGCGCAGACGGACTGAGCAGACGAGGCAGCAGCCGCCTGAATTACTGCAGCGCAGGCCAAAATGTCTGCTCAGCATAACCGCAAATTGAAAATAAACTTGTAAACCATTGTCAGTGATGTAGCTCAAAGCCTTTATGTGCTGAAGTGTCTTTAGAGTTGTTTTTCATTCTAGTGTGCCCTTTTTCGATGGGCAGAATTTATTTTCTCCTCTTTAAGTGTTCTCAGCGAGGGGAAAATAGACCTTGAAAGGAAGACATGAGCCTGATATTGTGGAGCCTGGTGTGAAATACATCCCTTTCTTCAAAGCTAGGAATCTTTCTCTCCCCACCTCACCGTATCCCACCCAAGCCCTTTCTGACAGTAAGTCATTCGCAGGCAAGCAGCTCCAGAGTGCTCAGGCTCTGCATCCAGTCGAGAGGTATCTGCTGGGTGTGGACAGGTGTCTGCCCTGTCCACAACCTTCTTGATACTGGGCTTGATGTAAATCTATACACAAGCTTTGGGCTTGTTTAGCATGGTGATCACGCTTTGACTCTAAAACTGCCTGAGTTCTGATCCTAGCTCTAGTTCTAAAGTAGATCTCTGACCTAGGACAAGCTACTTAGTTTCTTTTTGCACTTGGCTTTCTATAAAGGTAAGAAAGGTATTATTTTCCCGCTTCTTGTAGATTTTAATGGGAGGTCTGGCAAAGGGTGTACATGGGGTTCTAAGGAATGACTTCCTCATGAGTCCTCTTTTTACCACATCTTTTGATCAGAAACACAGTTTGCCCCAGGATTTCCAAACAGAAGATTCCCCAAAGCAGGTGCAATCTGTCCACATGTGATTGACTGGATCTGAAAAGCAATCAGTTTTCATCCCCAATCTGTTCTCCCTCACTTGGCACTGTATCCCCTTAGGAAATACAGGCAGTTGTGAGGCCTCACACAGAGCAGGTTCCCTCTCCTTTCTGGCATCACATCCTTTTATTTGGATGCCCTTCCTTGTGGGAGAGCCAGTATCTTTTTATCCCTAAAGCTGCTATTGCCCCAGCCCCTTACTTCTTTCCACAATATCTGCTAACTTGGGAAACCTGACTCAGGGATTCTGACAAGCATTAATTGGTAACTTTCTCAAAGTTTCACACTGAGAGATTTGGCAGTGGCCAAATCAGATTTCAGAAAGGGAAAATACTTTCCCTCAAACTGAGCAAATACGAAGTTCTGCATAAACTGCTGGGTGAGTCTGACTTCCATCTTGAACACGACGGCGGTCTGCTACGTGCTGAACCTTCTGTGTGCAATTCCTGCAGAAGCTCGTGTCCCTCATGGCTGCCTGTCAGGAATGAAGACGACAAGCCTGTGTCCAGGTTGCTCCAAAACTTCAAAGACGCTAAAAACTGAAACCAGCAAAACCCGTGAAGGAAAAGAAAGCTACCAGTTCCTTGGAGGTTCAGCTTCCTACACTATGAACGCTAGGCCAATCTACCTCCTTCTATGTCACCTCTCTCTCCCTTTTTACACACTTGTAAGAACTGTGTTCACATCCATGGGTGTGAAAGTCCTCGCTAAATTTACAGATATTTGGGAGAGGGGAGTGTCTATATTTTCTTTATGCCTCTCCGAGTCACAGGAATCCTGAGCTGATGGCTGAATCCCTTTCAAAGCAGGCAGAATCACCTCTTTAATTTGTGTTTTCCTTTCTCCTGGTTTGAAGATTGAAGACCCAGACTCAGTCATTCCCAAGAGGAGGCTTTGCTACCTTGCCGTGTCTCTGCTTCCCGTGCAGCTTGTGTTCCAGCGCCTGCTTCATCTAAGCACACCTGCCCATCGTCTCCTTGCTGTTGGTGACTTTTTTCTAGACTTCCTCCTTCATCTTCATCCTGGTTGGTGTGATTAGGGCCAGGGCCCACTTCCATGGGATAGGCGTTCAGCCCTCCATCTCTTTCTCTCACTTTCTCTTTTGCTCTTCTCCCTGCCTCTCTCCCTCTCTTTCTCAGCCCACAGAGTAGCTCAGCGGTGGCAGTTTGTCTGATTAAGGAACAGGACTTGGGAATACATGTAACAGGCACAGTTAACATTTTTTAAGTTAAAATTTTTTTGTCTCTTTTGTTAGTTTGATATTCAAATGTTCTTTTTAGCGCTGTCTGTCATCTCCCTCCAGATCTGATGTAGATTTTTATAGCTGTATTTGGTATGAGTCTAATGAAAAATTCTAAGCCTAGAAAACTAAAGCTGCAGTAGACCTCTGTTGTGGGTGCCTGCTGGTACCCATTCACTTGTCTCCTAGGAAGGATGATCCAGTTTATTTCTGGGAAAGCACCCATTTCCTTAGCCTCGATTCATGCTCTTTGGCTGTTCATGGAGCATGTGATTCAGTCCTGGCCACAGTGCTTGTTTCAGGTACCAGAAACTAATAAGAACTTTTCTGGGCTGCTAGGTGAACGCTCCTTCACACTTGACTTGAGCTGGGAAGATATGATGTTGGATTCTGGCATCTGACTTCCAAACACAGGGGATGACCTGTTTGAGAAAGGAGCCCATGCACAGGTATGAGTTGGGATACAATTGGAAAGATACCTAGTTGTGTGGCATTGTGCTACCGCATAAAGTGTCTAGGAAGCCAAGTCCCCTGGATCTTTGCATTCGTAACACAATAAATTCCCTTTTCTTCAACCAATTTGGACAATATCAATCTGCTATTTAAAACAGAGAAATGCCAGTAGATGAAGGCAGGGAGTGGTGGTGATGTAATTCTGGGTTTTCAAATTCAGTTTGTTGGAGCTCATAGATTTGGGGCTCATACCCAGTTAATTATGAAATGGTGCTTTGAGTTTTGTTAGATGTTTTTCCCTATGTTTACATCTTCCTCCAGGGTTATCAGTGGGGGCAAGTTTCAGTGTTACTGGATTCTGTGATGACCATAATATATTGACCCAATGAAAAGTTTCATCACAATTTGATAATTCTTTAAAAAAAATTTTTAACATTGGAGATTGAACCCAAGGTCTTTACACTAAGCTATGTCATCAGCCCTTTCTATTTTCTATTTTTATTTTGAAGCAGAGTCTCACTAAGTTTCCCAGATTGGCCTGAGGTTGTGATCCTCTACTTTCTGAATAACTGGGACTATACGAATGTACTACCAGACCTAGCGCAATTTGATAATTCCTATGACAGTATTTCCAGGCCACACTATTTCTCTTCTATTTAGATTTATGATCCGCTTTGATTTAATTTTGTGCATGGTGTGAGGTGATAGTCTAAAATAATTTTTCCCCATAAGAATATCTAACTTTTGCAGATAATTTGTTAAAAGAACTATACTTTCCTCACTGAATTACTTGACACCTTTGTTCAACATTAATGGCCCTTAATTTGAAGGATTTATTTATGAATCTCAACTATATTCCACTGAACTAAGTTTCTTAGACTATTCCCACTACCGGAGAAAAACAAACAAACAAACAAAAAGTTTCTTAGACCAGCATCATACTATCTTGATTTATTTTGCATTAAATTTTTAAATTGAAGGATGTGAATTTTCCACCTTTGTCTTTTCATTTTTTTAATGGTCTTGGTTATTCAACATTACTTACATGTCCATAGAAATCTTAGGATCACGTTGTCAATTAAGAAAAACAAAATAAAACAGGATTTTGACTATTGAATCTTATCCATGTACACAAAGTGTCTCCATGTATTTTTATCTTCTTTATTTAGTTCAGTAATTTATTGTAGTATTCAGTGTATAGATCACGCACTTTTTATTGAATTTATTTTTAAGTATTTCACTCTTTTTGATGCTATTGTAATAGAATTATTTTCTTACAGTCGTACTTTGATACTCAAATGAAACTTGTTCAATTTGATACCAGATGCAGCATGATGCATAAATTTTGTCTGGGTGCTCATTATTGTCTGGTACTCTACTTGGAAGCTAGAACTTGTCAGTGTCAGTTACCTTATCATTGCTACCCATTCCGGCCCAAGCAGTTTTATTCTCATCCTTTTTGGTATTTGTTGTGATCATTTCGAACCAATTAATGATTATTGCAAAGTACCAATATGATATCATTTTTTAAATTATTTATTGGTAGTGTAAAGAATTACAAATACTTTTGTATATTGCTCTTATATACTCCACCTTGATTAACTTGTACATTAGCTCTGCAGTCTTGCTGTTTTGTTTTTGTTGTTTAGGTTATTCTACATACATATTCACATATGAAATACAATTTTATTTCTTCCTTCCCATTCTGTAAACTTTTAGCTTTTGCTTCCTGTATTGCAGCGATTAATGGTTAAATACACCTAACAAAATGCTAAGCAGAAGTGAAAATAGATGTACTTGTCTCCTCAGTCTTAGGAGGAAAGTTCTATTTAGTTGTGTTTCACTATTAAGTATAGTATTATTTATGTTTTGTTTATTTCCCTTTTTGTTTTAGCTCTTTCTCCGGTTGAGGAACTCGTTTCTATTCTTGTTTTGTTGGGAACTCTTTTCTGATGAATGGGTGTTTGATTTTGTCAACTACTTTATCTAGTGGGAAAAATCATTTTTCTCTTTTATATTAACGTGATGTATTACATTAGTGAATTTCAAGTTTTAAACCTACTTCAAATTTCTGAGGTAAATCTTATCTGTTTGTACTGTATAATGCTTTTTCTGTATAATTTTTTTTGTATGTTGTTTTTGGCTTGCTAATACAGTCATGTTACTTAACAACAGGCTATATTTCGGGAACTGTATCATTATGTGATTTTTATCCTTGTATGAACATCATATAATGCACTTACACAAATATAGATGGTGGTTCCTACTGTCTACCTAGGCTATAGGGCATAGCATATTGCTTCTCAGCTACAAACCTGATATCACATAACTAGGTTGATACTGTAGGCAACTCTAATACAATGGTACTTGTGTATCAAAACATATCTAAACATAGAACACATACAGTAAAAATAAGCATAAAAGATAAAAAAGTAGTATTGTATAGGGTACTTACAGGGTATGGAGCTTGCAGGCCTGGAAATTGCTCTGGGAAAGCCAGTGAGTGAATGGTGAGAATTCAGTGAACTTTAGAAACACTGTATATTTAGGAAACAGTAAAGTTATAAAATATATTTTTCTTTCTGCAGTAATCTTTGCCTACTATATTATTGATTCATAAGCTTTAGTTTGTTAAATTTTCAACATTTTTTAGTAACAGCTTAAAACACAAACACATTTTATAGTTGTATAGAGAAAATATTTTGTTTGTATTCTTATAAGCTTCTTTTCTAAAATTATTTATTTTAGTTTTCAAACCTTTTTTGATCAACATTAGGATACAAACATACACAGTGGGCCTGGGTCTACACGGGTCGGCACTGTCAGTATCACCATCTTTCATTCCCACTCTTTGTCCCGCTGGAAGGCCTTTAGGAACAGTAGCACACCTGCACCTGTCACCTTCTCCGATGACAGCGCATCCTTTTGGAATCTTCCTGTTGGCCCTGCCTGCAGTTCTGCTTGAGGAGGTGTCACAGTTCAGAAACATATCCATAGTTGGTTCCTTGATTTGTTTCTTTTTGTTTTAATCATAGATTTGCTTATAAGCATATACTGCACTATGAACATTCTTCTCTATTAGGGAAAAAAACCCTTTTGGTGTTGGGGTCCATGTCTCCAAACTTTTACAAAACTTGTTGAGATGTACAGAATCTTTTGCTCTGGAATTTCTGGGGGTCTTCTCCAGTTTCCTTTTCTCTTGGCTGTTCTTCAGCTATGTGCTCAGTAGGAGGTAGGAATTTTTTCAGTGTCATTATGAATTCTTGGACCACTGTCATACCTGTGGTCTATCACTGACTTAAACATTGTTTTATCTATCGCATTTTCTCTCTCCTGTCCTTCTGGGGTCCCATTGCAACTGCTATTATGATTGTCCCACAAGTTTCTGAAGGACATTTTTATTCAATTCTTTCTTTCTTATTTATTTATTTATTTATTTATTTATTTAATTTTGGTATTGGGAATTGAACTCAGGACCCTGCATTTGCCAGGCAAATGCTTGTGCTGCTGAGCTATATCCTGACCCCAATATTCAATCCTTTTAGCACTTCATATTGGATAATTTCTAGTAACCTTTCTTTGGTGTACATTATTCCTTCTCCCACCTCAAAGTTGCTATTAAGGTAACTTATTGATTTTTTTTTCTATTTTTCAACTCCAGAGTTTCCATTTTGTAATTTAGATTTCTTTTATTGAGATTTCCTTTTTTTGTTTTTTCCCTGGTACCAGGAATCGAACTCAGGACCTCGCACTTGCTCGGCAGGCGTTGTGCTGCTGAGTTAAATCCCCAGCCCTAGATTTCCTACACATGAATGATTTTCATCATAGTTTCCTCTAATGTCTTAAACATGGTTTCTTTAATTTGTTCCATATTTTAATGAGTTCTTTGAAATTTGTTAATCAAGTGCTTCACCCCACTCAGTGTCAATTTTTTGGGTTTGCTTTTTTTCCTGGTTGTAGGTAATACTTGACTACTTTTTTCCTCATATCTCAGAGACTATTTTCCCTGGGTATCATAGATAATGTTTTGTAGCAATTCTGAGTTATTATTATCTTCTCTCTGCCAGTTGTTGGTGGTAAATTTTTATTTGCTTAAATGATTCAGCATTTTAGATTTAATGTGTAGGCTCTTTCTCCCCTGTGATGCGTGGCTATTGATGTCTCTGACCAATTTATTTTTATTCTTATTTTTTTTAAACCCATGATGCTTAGGGGGGGAATCACATCTGCTTCTCTACAGTTTAATGAACAGCTAATGATTTGTCAAAGACTGTTTTCTAATATCCTGTGTCCATAATTCTATCTGAATTGGAGGAGAATGTTCAAATTTCAGGGAGTTGTGAAGTCTATTTCAACTTTCATTTTTTCCCCCGAGGCTACCATGTGGGTCAAACATCTTTCCAGCCAGCCAGAGATGTGTGAAGAGTTTCTATAGCTCCTCTATTCCTCTCTCATTTCCAGGAACATCCTGTTAAACTTCCTGGATCGTATTCTCTCTGACTGTGGCTGTAACTTCAGGCTTGCAGAGCTGCTGACTTTGCCTTAGCTGAATACCAATACTGCTGTTTTTATTGCTAGCATGGTAGGGATGGGTTTCCATTTTCTACTGCAAATCAAGTCAGCCTGCTCCAGCACTAATGCGCTTGGTTTCACGGCTAGCCTCACCCTGGCCAAACTACCACCCTGACTGAGCTGGAGAAATGGAGGAGAGGAAATGTGAGCTACCCCAGGCAAGAAAGCTGTAGACTCCTGCTGTTGTTACAGCTGTTCTAGCAGCTTTTTAATAAATAAGCATTCCTCAATTTGTTCTTTGCTGCTAGTCCATTCCCAGAGTTCTGAAAGAATTTTTTTTTTTTAAAACAATTTTACCTAATTTTATTGTGTCGGGGGAAGAGGCTTTGCCAACCTCCTTACCATAGTTACTCACTGAGTGTCTTGAAATGCTCAAATTATAGCTACATATGAATATATTTACATCTGTTATTTTCTTGGACCATTTTGAGTCAATAGGAAATGCCTGTTGGTCAAAATCGTTTCTTTGTAATTGTATAAAGGCTTTAAAAGTTTGCTTATTCTTTATAACCCATTCATTTGTCATGACACTCATCATTTTAAATTACAGATTGCCTATGTAATTGTCCTGAAGCCTCACTTAGCTACAAACTTGATTATGGCGGGGATGAGTTCTCTTTTGTTCATAAGCTCTAGTCCTGGGGCCTAGCATAGTCTGAAATATTAGGAGGGCCTTCGATTGCTTAACAAATATTTGCTAGGTAAAATTTCCCTCTCCTGTTCCTTGTTCCACGTAGGTGAATCTGTGCTGAGGCAGTAATAAAATGTAGAGGGCATGTTAACTACAATTCTGCCTCTAAGTTATTAGTCACCGGGGTCTTCTTTGTTTAGGAAAGCACAGCTACGCTCTTGAAAAGAGTGCACATGTAGCTCATTAGTATTTTACTTGGTAAACCCTCAAGCTGTTTTTGAAAACCTTCGCATATAGTTATAGTTTTAGGTAGGCAGTGTCATGGAGCTGAGAATTTTATTTTGTCTCTGTAAGTCATTGCTTGAATATCGTCTTCTCTGGGCCTCCATTCTTCTCTTTGTAAAATAAGAATGTTGGTCCATTTTATCGATCTTCCAACCTAGTTGCAAAGGAGAGTAAGACCAACCTATGAACCTCGTGAGAATCTTTTCTGTCCCACCCCAGGGTGAGATGTAGGTATCTATATTTTTAAAAACTCTAAGGTGAGGTTTAAAAAAATTATTTGTCAGCTGGCATTGGCATGTGGATGGCATCTGAGAATCACTAGACTAGATAATCTCAAAGGCCCTTTTTCTTCCTCAGCTTGTTCTTTCCCATTCTTCTTAAAAAAAGAAATTCTTTCTGGGTTATGCACACCGGGTCACCCAAAACCTCTATGCAGGGAGCGAGTCTTTGAAGATGTAGCTTATTTGGGCAAGAGAAAAGCATTTCTGGCTTGTTTTGTGTAGTCTTGTAAAGCTTAGGTTGCAAGCGCTCCCCATGGTGAAGAAGATAATGAGAAATGGGAATGTGATAAAGGAAACTCACATCGTTTTTGTCTGGCTGATAATTGATATAAGTAGAGTACTGCTAATTATCTAATAAATGAGGCTGATGGTGTATTTTGATCACTCTATCCTTTTTTTGACCTGCAAGTGAGTATTTGCTATTGTTCCTTTTCTTTCCCAAGCTTTAGAAATGCAGTCCTGCCAGCACGGGCTTATTTTAAAATAAACTGAATGAAACCTTTCATGCAAAGAGGGTACATTGGCTACTGCAAACAGGACTCTTCCTAACAAATTTTACAGCCCATTTTCCTGGGAATAGAATAAAATGAACTTGGAGAAAAGTGTGGCAGATAGCTGCCTTGAGGGAAGTGTGGCAAACACCTGCCCAGACTATATAATTGTTCCTGGGCAAAGGCTGGTATTTGATTCTCCTTTGTCTGTGAGATATGAAGACTCACCTAGGTCTCTAAAGGGAAACTGAGATCAATACATAGTCTGAAAATGCTGGTGATCTCTGCGTTGCTAGAAGAGAGTGCTTCCTCTGGAAACCAAAGTCTAATCTTTGCTCAGGCTCTCACTAGGCAAGCCGAGAGGGTTTCAAGAGAAGGGCTGCGCCCAGTGGGTAGGGGTATGCTCTGTTCTCCTAGTACAACTACAGGCTGTGTTTCCCTCTTCAAGAGTATTTACTGAACTTGGTGCTATGATTTGACAGGTAGCAGTTCTATTTTGAAGGCACGAAAATAATAAATAATTTTAATATATAATTTCCTAACCCAGGGATTCTCAGTCTTGAAATGATGAAACACTTTGACAGAAATATCTGATAGTGGTAGACATTTTGATTAAATTATAATACATAACCCAGCAGAGATATAATGTATCCACTAAAAATAATATATAGAAAGAGTGGAACAGCACATAAAATATTTATATTTATGCCTTTCATAAAATAGGATTCAAGATAATGTGCAAAATATTAATATGTAAAAATAGACACAAAAAATATATGAAGGGAATGTACAGAATAATAAGTACATTAGCAATAGGAAAACGATGGTTAACAACAATTAGTTCAATATTTCAAGATAGTAGAGAGGGTTTTGGGTGTTCCATCACAAAGAAATGACAAATGTGTGAGATGATGTATGTGCCAATTACCCTGATATGATGATTACCCATTGGATATATGTATTAAACTGTCACACTACAGCCCATTAATATGTACAATTGCTATGTGCTAATTAAAAATTTAAAAATCTTAAGAAATAATAAGTGCATTAGAACAGTGATATTGGTGGGTAATTTTTTATATATTCTGTAAAACGGTTTAAGTAGTTATCACTGTGGTTAGTTATAAGTGAATGCTAATTGAGTGAGGATCGCCGTAACAGCCATCTCTACCTCCCTGTCTACTCTTTCCCCACTCTCCATTCAAAGAGTAACAAAGGAAGGGTGAGTATGCTCAGGTATAGGATAGGGACTTAGAATTTGAGTTGACCAGCAGAAATATAATGTATCCACTAAAAATAATATATAGCCTTACACAGGCTAAGTGGAAGTTTGGGTGTCCCAAGATGGGTTAGGGCGGTTGGACCACTGAACACACCTAGACCACTGTACTAAGTATGAGATAATCTATCTTACAAAAATACTGACAAATTGTACCAACAAAGACAACTGGCAAATGAATGCTAAAAATGTTGCTGCACTTGCTCACTCAGTCCTGTAGTTGAGTGGCCACCTAGACCTGTTTTACTTGAGTCCATCCAAATGACTCTTCAGTAAAATCCATTATGTGCTGCCACTTCCCTGAAAGACCAATGCCAATACCTGGGTTTATTGAAAGTAACTCTGCACCATTTTCTCAACCAGCTACTATGTTTGAGTCAAATGAATATCCATGAAATTTTCATCTCTTCTACCTTTGCTCACATTCTCTTTTCCTGATGTGTGTGCCCCCTTTCTTGATATGCTTTTACCGATCTTACTTTATTTAGCTCAGAAGTTAAGCCACCACAGATTGACTTATGTTCTCATATCTTTCATCATTACATTGTTATATCATCAATACAGAAAAAATATCACATTGTATCAGGAGGATTTACTTAATATTTGTTTTCTCTGTCCCCACACACTCAATTCTTCACGGGAAAGGAAGATGCCTTACTAATCTTAGTATACCTAGCACAATGATATGTTTCAAAAACATAATAAGTAATAATAAATATTTGTTGGATGAGAATTATTTATCAGTTACTATGTAATGAATGAATGAATTATTGAACTGTTGATCATTTTCTGGATTCATGGAATAAGGACTTTCGAAAACCTACTCCTCCAGAGAAACAATGAGAGCACACGCAAAAACTCTGTTGTTAAAATTAACATTTTTAGAACTCTTTGAAGGCTTGCAACAACAACAAAAAATGTTTGTAACAATCTTACTTAGGAAATATGGATGAATCTTTATTTACCCAATTCGATCTATCCTCCTTAGCTTTGCAGTAATCTTGAAAAACCAGTGTTCTAACCACTGACGTAAATCAGAGGGAACAGCACCTGCCTGGTAAGTGAAAGGTCCTGAGTTCAACTCCTGGTTCAAAAAAAAAAAAAAAAAAAAAAACAACCAACCCAGACTAACAGCTGATTACCATAGCTGAGGAAAGCAGCAGCCTAGAAGCCCCTAGTGTAGCAATGATGGATTTGGACTCCCTAAATACCCCATGACAAGGGAACTGTCACTGTTAGACCTATCTGGAAACTTGCCACTCAGTTCCATCCTCCGGGTTTGCAATTGCAGAGATAGTCAGGGAGCTCTAGCAACAAAACATTAGTCCAAAACCATCAGTGGCAATTGTTTAACAATATAGCTGCCCGAGGCAGCATTATCCACTTGGATTAACAAGAAAGGAAAACTTGAAGAATGCCTTTCTTCAAGGGGGTTTTGAAGCACTCTGACATGGGCCAAAGAACCATGTGCAAGGCTGTGCACATGTCCAGGAAAGATGTGAGAAGACAGAATGGTCACAACTTTGAAATCTTGTGAAGCAGCAAGTGAAGGATAAAGTGGAGGTAAACAACCATGGAAAATAGACCCCAACACACACAAAGCCCTGGTGAAAAGCAGAGGATGTATTGATTCAAGGCATTGAAGGAAAGCTTTGTCCAGTTTCAAGCTGGCCACTCACTGTACCGATTAAAGACTTTAGTGGCTACATACAACAAGGAATACAGCTTTTATATGGTTAGTCTAGGAAGATCATTAAACAAACAGTAACAACCCCCACAACAAATAGCAATTACAAGAAACCTGCATGCGATAGGGGCAAACCTCAGTTTTAGAATTGGTATGCTGTGTTACATTAAATTGCCAGCTTCAATAAGAGTTATGCAAAGAAACAAGAACTTTTGCCCAGTTAGAGGATTAAAAGCAATTAATAGAAAGTGTCTTGAGGAAGTCCAGATATTAGACTTCTTGGACAAAGGCTTTAGATCAGCTATTATAAAAGCAAAACACCTAAAAACAACAAAACAAAGAAATCTGCATGTCTAAAAAGATAAAGGAAGACTTGAGAACAGTGGTTCATCAAAAAGAGATTATCAACAAAGAATTACTTAAGAAACTAAATCAAAATTCTTTTCAAGACCACATGAAGTCATTTCAGGATAGACCATATACTTGGCTAAAAAAAAAATTAAAATGAATGAAATCATTAAAAGTATGTTTGCTGACAATACCACAGTTTAATTGGAAATTAACAATAGAAAAATACTGGGAAATATTCAGTTGTCTTAAAATTAAACAGCACACTCATAAATCAATATGAGGCAGTGAAACCAGAGGCACATGTATAAAATTTATAGGGTGTGGTTAACACAGTGACTTACAAACTATATGTAACTCAAAGTATGATCCATAGAATGGAATGAAGACCTAAAATCAATAATCTAAACTTCACCATATAAAGCTAAAAAGTAAATAAATAAAACGAAACCAAAAGTAAGCAGAAAGATTAAATCATGCAGACCAGGGTGGAAATCAATATAATAAAAACAATAGGGAAAAGATATCAAGGTTGCTAAAATTTGTATCTTTTTAAAGATCAACAAAATTGATAAATCTTTATATTTCCTGACCACAAAGAGGAGGAAGAAGACAGATTACTAACATCAAGATGAAAAGAAAGGGTATCACTATCAGAACTATAGAAATAACAAAGGATTATAGGGAAAAGTAGAAAAATGTATACTAACATGGTATACATATGTAACAGAACATTATTCAGTCACAAAAACTGAAGTTCTTTCTATTGCTACAGCCTGGATGAATCTTAAAACATACTACAAAAAATCCCAGCAGAACAACAACCAAAAAATCAAAACAAAGACAACCAGATACAAAAGCCCGTTTTTCATTATTTAATTTATATTAAAAGTCCAGAATAGCTAAATCTGTAGAGAAAGTAAATTGCTTAAAGTTCAAAATCTTTCATTTAATGGACAATGGAGACCCAAAGTCACATGTTCGGGGCAGAACCACTGAGTGGGGTTATTCAGGGAGAAGCTTGAAGCCTGGACCTGAACTCGGGAACACTGAAGAACAGCGCTCAGAGAACAGCTAAGAAACAACTGCAAGAGCAAACTTCTGCTCAGTCTTACTTGCTGGAGGTTATGGCTCAACCACACTCAGAGTAAATCAGACCTTTTACTTTACAATGCAGTGTCTTTCTATACTTATGTGTAAAATTGAATAATTTGCACCAAAATAAAATCCTTACTGTCTTTTATACACCTTGACCTCTTCTATCTCTTTTCCTGTTCCAGTCTATTTTGATCCGTTCTGTTCCAATCCTATTTCATTCAAACATTTGCCGACAGAACCTAATAAATTGATTTCATTATCTCCTAACATGGAGGTTGAAAAACATTCTCATAAAGAGCCAGATGGTAAATATTAAGCTTTGTGGGGAAATGGTCTTTGTTGCAACTATTCAGCTCTGACACCAAAACATCCATAAATAATTTGTGAAGAAATGGGCATGGCTATGTTCTAGTAAAATGTTATTTACAAAAGCAGATGGTAGGCCATATTTTGCTGTCCCTTGCCCTAATGGAGACTTGAAGTTAAAAAACAGCATATGAGATAAGGGACCCTCTGAAAGATAGTTAAAGTCTGAGTTTTACATATTTATTTGCTCATGTCCTTATTAGTTTGGAATTTGTCTCTCTGATATACCATAAGCTCTATGACAGTAAGGACTAAATTTATTTTATTTTCAGCATTATAGATCATAGTACAATTCTGAGTATACTGTAAGTGTGCTGTATATATTTATTGAATTAATGAGCACAAGTTATCTGCCCCTCTTTGTTCTAGAAACTTGACACAAAATTACTGTATGAACAAGTCAGAACTATAATAGCAGGGATTTTTGTTCATTTGTTGTTATTTTTCCAGTGTCCAGAATGTTGTCTGGCTCAGAATAGGAGCCAGTGAGCATCTGCTGAATAAATGCATGCACGACTGAATAAATTAACAAAAGCAGGTACAATTCTTGTTCTCCTGGATCTCTAGACGGGAGAGGCATGGTACTGGTAAATCCTCTGAAGTATGATCAGCTTAACAAGACAGAGTGCTTTTGAAGCACACAATAAGTATGGAGTTCAGAAGGAGGTGGAGAGGAGCATCAGAGAGGGCTTCCAGAAGGAAGGTCTTCCAAGCTGAAAAGTATACATCAAGAAGCAGGTATCAGGTGAACAGGTTGAGAAAGAGAACAGGGGGAAAAGGAGGCAGAGTTTCAAGGAGAGAGAGGACAACTTGGGAAAAGTGCAGAGGCAAGAAAAACAATGTACTTAGCAGGACTGGGGCACAGGAGGGTCAGAGAGATGTGAACAGGGCCAGTTCTCCAAATGCCAGGAAACCCTTGTTAAAGCATTTGGCCTTCATTCTGCAGTCACCCAATTAAAAACAACTGGGAAGAATTATTATGGGCATCAGACCAGGCATGGTAGGGCTATGGGAAATAGAAGACTAAGGGACAAAGTGTTGATTACTTTTCTAGTACTTGGAGAACATCGGTGATCTATCGAGAAAAGGAACTGTGAGCTCTGTAGGAATGAATGAGCTCTCTGCATCTGGGGTTAAGTCAAAGTGGGATGCATGCACTTCTGGATACTGAAATTTGCTGGCTTAGATTCATGATTTATAACTTTCTCATCACTTTTAAATGATGGGGTAAATTAAAAGGGAATTGAAGTGAAAGAAAATAAATTTTCAGAACTGTTTGAGATTTTGGTATTTCCCCTGAGATGAATGAGAACACTAATCTATTCCATGAACACTTACTGGCCACTTTCTTCGTCTGGCTCCATGTTTGGTATTAGACATACAATACAGACAAGGCTAAGATGGTCTTACTTCATGGGGATTACAGTCCAGAGGGGAAGACAGAGTCTAATCAAATAAATACTCAAAGAAATAGAGAGTTATTTATAAATGTGATAAAGGGAAATAATAAGGTACCATGAAAATGAGTGACAGAGGGAATAATTTTAGATGGCAGAGTCTGGAAAAGTCTCCACAAAGAACGACATGCCAGGATCTGGGTGGGCAGTAAGAGCTACCAGAATCCATGACAAGGAATAACTTGAGCGAGAAGAGTACATAAGCCGATCAGAGTAAGAAGGACAGGGCTGGCCAGGCTTTTGGGAGTGAAAAATCAGGGTAACCGGAACATGAGAAGAATGTGGCAACAAGGAATTGCTGTATTTTTCCTCTGGTTTATGGACACTAACTTAACTCATATTATAAGCCATTAGGTGATTCATAGAAGAACAAAACTACTGATTCAAAGGATAAAATTATGAACAAATCTGGCTGAGGGAACCTGGATCATCATCCTATTAGATTGAACAGGATCCCAGACATAGTCAGAGCTTCTGTCACTCAAGACTGTTCAAACCACACAAAGAGTTTTTGCTCTATTCATGGTACCCTGGAAAAATCAATGAAATGTTTTAAGCATAGAGGGAGGGTAATATAGTCCAGGTTTTTTTTAAAATGCTAATTATTTTAAAACAAAATAATTATTGCTGCCTGATGCAGGTGGGAGGTTAGAAAAGGGGGAGTGGGATTATAGAGATGAGCTAGCAAATTCCTAATATAGCCTGATAAAATTTAAGGACCTAAACTGATTGACTCTTTGGATAGACGGAAGCAGATGTACAGGGGGCTCCTAGCGTTCCAGCGTAAGCGATTGAAATCTGAGAGTCCAAATACCAAGATGCTAAACCTGGAAAAAGCAGGTATGAGGAGAAGACAAACGATATCTTGCAAAGTCCAAGGATGGTAGTTATTGCTTTGATCCATTCCAAAAGAACTTCTCAGCTTTTTAACTACAAAAGGAAATGATTCAATAAATCCTTGTACCACTGGACTATGGACAATTTGTGGCTTCAGCCTTATGTATGATGAACCTCATATCTAAAGAACTTAAGCGTTGACCTCAAATGCACCAAGAAACCCCACAACTCTCATGACTTACAATGGAGTTTCCACACTTGTTTATATCCCTGAATAATAAAGAGTAAAAAAGAAATTCATGAGTATATAGCATTTGACTTAGGTCTTGAAGTGTGGGTAATATGGGGGTGTGATGTAGAAAGGTTATTTCAGACCATTGGAGAAGCCACCTTGCATAGGAGAGAAGACTTCAGACAAGCCCCTTTTAACATTAACGTGTAGTTCAACAAAGCTAAAAGAGAGATCTTCAACCCTTATGGGGAAGTTGCTGCATGATCTGGAGATCACCAACAACCTTCAGCTGTCCATTTATGGCTGTGGGTGCAGATTGCACATAGCCACTGACTTAGATTAGGGGACCAAGATATTCTGCACACCTAAAGCTTTTCAGCAAATTTTATTGCCTATTATGCAACCTGCTTCTCTTAACTACACAGAAGATACAATATTTTATTTTAAATTATTATTTTTTAAACTTTTTTTGGTACCTGGAATCAAACTTAGGACTTTGCAATTGCCAGGCAGGAGCCATGCCACTGAGTTATACCTCTAGCATATTTATTTTAAATTATTAAACCTGTTTAGAGCTTTGTATAACATTCTATTTGTTAAAAAAAAAAGACATCACCATAAAATGCAAATTAAACCTACTGGTTCTTGGTTGGGGCAATGAGCATTGCTTTGCATCTGGCAGAGGCAAATATATAGGACTACGTCTGGATTGCTGTATTTCTTCTTTGGTTAGACACTGATCTAACCCATTTGCTAATCCACCAGATTTTTCATAGAGAACAAAGCTACTGGTTCAAAGAATAAAATTATGAACAATTCTGGCTTAGTGAACCTGGATCACTGTCTGATTAGACTGAAGCATCATTTGTGGAGAGTCCAGGGATTAGATATTTTAAAGACATATTCTGAGTTTGAATACCATCACAAAGAAGTTAGAGATTGGAAAAGTGTATGGGACAGTGAACTCCTAAGTGTATAGTGTTTGGTGCTAACATTCTGTCTAGTCCCTAGTCGGCCTTCAAGAGATATTTATTAGTGAACAATTGAATGAATGAATATTCCTCCATGGACTTCCATCAGTGTTCTGCCCTGTACTAAAGGGTAATAAAACACAATGACAGGTTTCTCAACTGAAATTGATTTCATAGTTTTTCAGAAACTTAATATGAATTTCATTATTTTGACTTTAAAGCTAGACTTTAAAGTAAAATTGCTTTAGGTAGTAGCTACCTTCTAATGTTGAGGAGAGAAAAGGATCCATTAAAATACTCATTTCCCAATTATTCTGTAATCCACGCCCTTTGAAATTTAAATGATCTCATCTCGGGGATCCAATTTATAGCACACCTTAAAAATTTAATGCAAGAGAATGTAGTGTTTCTGGTATGGATATGAGAACCAACTGTGTATGATAATAAAGTAAAGCAAAACAAACAAGCAAGCCAAGAAGTCAAACTGATGTACGAGAAAATATGATTTGACAAACATATTAACTTAGAAAAAACTTGGGTTGATATCTGACTTGGAGAGCAACTCCCCTCATTCCTCTTCTAGGTGCAAGAGATTTTGATGGACAGTGGATTGCAATCCATAAACGATACATTTCACAATGGCAAAAACAAAGGAATATTGAGCAACATAATCCCCAAACAGGTGTAACTGTTCCTCATCTTCGTCTCATCCTGCATTACTGCTGTCTGCTCTCACCTTCCTGTTTGCCCTGCTCCTTGTCTCTTTTGAAATTTTGATTGTCTTTATTGTTGACTACTTTCTTTTTTTAATACAGTTCTTTTCTCTCCCCTCTATTAGCTTTGGAAATAAAAAGTGCCTGAAAATCTGGAGCAAAATGTTTGGTGCTTCTTTGAAAAACACTTGCTAATGGCTACATCAGACCTAGGATATTTTTAGATTCTAAAGCACAAGTGCAGGGCTCCCTATGATGGCCCTGTAACCAGCCCAATTCATCATGGTTGGAAGTATTCTTTGATAAGAGCTATGCCTAAAAATCAGGTTTTCTGTGTTTTGTTATTCAGTATGAAATAATCCTGATGGATGTTTTGGCTCTTGTCTAGATTCTGACCCCACTGTGTCAGCTGTTTTCATATTCTTTGGGTTATGTGTCTGGACTCCAGATCTTTTGTTTTTTTATGCTGACTTTCAGATTTGTTTGTTACTCCAAGCACAAACTGCCCAGCTGAGCGTGGATATATTGCTGATTCTGACCTTTAAAGCTAGGATTTCCCCCTACAATTCCTCCAGAATTGCAAATGGAATTGAGTGCAGTATAATACAGTGGATAAAAATCGTTAGAGTGTAGCCAAGAAACGTAAGATTTTTATCTACACAGTTATCAATTTTTTATATTGGAAGGCCACTTACTTTCTTGGACTTGGACTCCTGAATTCCTCAGCCCCCACATGGTGGGAATAATAAAATGTTGGATTCATTTTTGTGGATGGGACCACCTACTTTTTGTTTTGTTTCTTTATACCAGAAACAAGCTTCCTTTCTGGCACTTGATCCATCCAAGTAATCCACTTAAAGTAATCCAACTAAATGGTCATGTCCTATGGCAATGATCTAGCCACTTTATATGGCATATGTAGGGGTGACTGTGAGGTATCATCAAAATATATGGATTATATTTAAAAATTACAGTAAAAGATACATTGCTATCAATCTAGTTCAAAGCATCTCCCTTTCACTTTGAACACATTGTTCATTGTTCTAGCTTGTCATTCTTTCTACTTTCTGAAGCAGTGCTGAGGTCCTCTTTTATGAGTGTCTTTATGGGGCATGATAAAAAATATAGTGAACATGGCTGCTGAGTGCTATTCAGCAGAAAGCTAGGCCTAGTAGAAACATGATGGTGTATCCTCATCCACCTCATTCACTGTGCAACTTCTGACTCTTCTCCAAAGTCAGAATGACCATGGAGAGTAAATCAAGGCAGCTACAACAGTACAGCTAAAACCATTCATGAAAGAGCACTTCCAGACTGTGTCAGAAAGTGGCAAGAATGATGGCATATGCATGTCCAAAATGAGGGGAATATTTTGAAGGGAATTAATGGCAATGAATCTTTTACTGTAATATTTTTAAAAAACATTCACTGAATCTTTCCATCGTACTTTGCATGTATCGACAGACAGCATACTTGTGTGCTCTCTTTACTTTTCTTTCTGCTTCCTTTTTTCTCTGTGGTCTGTCTAAGACCAGAAGCCCTGTAGCCTGGTCATGTGTGCCTCTCCTTGCTCTCTCCTCTGTGCTAGTCTTTGACTTGTTTAGTGTTTGGTTGTTGGTAGGCAAATAAAGCCATTAGGCCTGACTTTGTCTTGGTTCTAGGTCATGAATCTAACTTGGTTTCAACATAGAATCGATCTTATATTGGGTTATTGGGCACTGGATCAACAAAATGATAGTGTGATATTTTGCTTTCTGCTGTTTTTGCTCCTCAGATGTGTTGCTTTCTTTTAGGACTTCAATCTTCTCCTATAAAGTCTTAGAGAAATCTATGTACAAGAAATTTTAAAAAATAAAATTTCTAACCTAAAACTATACTGGAGAGTCAAGCTTTACCTTAATGCTTAATTCTTTCCTACAAGTTTTTGTGAGTAAAGAGGTGATATATACAAAAGCCTTTGGTGTGGTCCCAAATAGATGTTTAACAAATACTGGTAAAATCCAGTGTAGAATCTAGCACTGAATACCAAACCTTATTACTCCAAGGGCTGTCCCCATGCCAGCAGTATCAATGTGGTCCAGATGGAAAATCAGAGCTTCAGGTTGTACCCCAGAACTACCACTCAGTGTTTTAACAAGAATCTCAGCTAATTACAAGGCACATGGCAACCTGGCAAGTATGGTGTAGATTGTGGAGGTTCCCTCATCTCATCTCTTCCTCTTCAATATCATGTTTTGCTCTCACACTGAGCTACTTATAGCTTGGCCTCCCATTAGAGTTGAGGGACATCTTGGTGTAAGTGGAATGCTTTCCAAGTTAACTCAGATCCTCTGTCATGACATCTTCAGGGAATCATGTAGCTGTGAAGTTGTCTTTTCCTAATGGAAATGTGAACTAGTGTATGTTGAGGAGACCAAAACACTCACAAGCAGGTATAGAAGAACTCATCTAAGGGTGGTTTGACACAGGTGTGGAGACAAATCCTGAGCACAGACGGGGCTTGCCTTTTTCATGAGCTAGCTGGTGATGGATGCCTCTCCAGAGGATTCTTGCCTTTCAAGAAGAAACAAATAGAATTGAAGTTATAGATTGTTATCTCTACCAAAGTGTGTATGGGCGTTCTGAAGGACAGAAGTTCTATTAAATTTCCTAGTAAGCTAGGTCAAACTGAGAGAGTGAGATTATACATTTCACTAGATACCGATAGTATCAAATCAGTGGTGGTTTACTGTAACATATCTGAGTCTTTTACTTCGTCTGAAAGACGAATTAAATCATGACACTGCGTCCCATGAGGGTTGGGGGCTGGGCAGGATAGTGGCGGTGGGGTATGCTTCTTATTTTTGGAAGGCAACGTATTGAATTGGTTAAGAACATGGCCTTTAGAGCCAGAGGGTGTGAATTTACCCCATAAATTACAATATTCTTTGTACCCTCTTTCCTAATCTGTCATTTGGAAATAACAGCAGAATCTCCTCTGAGGGGGCCTTTATTAGGATTAAAGAATAACACCATAGAGGACTGGGTACTGCAGATTTGAGCCTTTTTGATAGGAGAAATTCTCTAGTGTTTTTCCCCCCTCACCTCCTGCTTCCTGAGGTAATCCTTGCCTTTGTTGAAAAATAGTCTTCTGCACACCCCTTCTCCCTCCACATAACTCTGCCCAGCCTGCTATATCAGGCAGCCACTGCTGAGTAAATGCTCTGGAATAAACCTCAGAGACAGAATAAATCACTGCTTCTGCCATGCTCCCTCCAGGTGAGGACTGAGGTCATTGCAAAAGGCATAACAAATAGTCGACATAATGTACCCAACTAATAGATTCTATAAGAAAAACTAAATGGAAAATTTTTCTTGAGCGCTGGGCAACTTCGGCTGCAGAGACAGTGGAGCCGGTGTTATTACAGATGTGGTTGAATCAATAATACTTTTTCATTCACTTTTTTTTCATTTCACAAGAACGCCCATTTTAACCAGCAAAGAGGTAAGGAGATATTATCAAAGGCAATTTTTCATGCTTACATGGATTATATGCCGGGACATATTACTTTTCTAAATAGCCCTCTCTCTGTTATTTTTTCCCTCTTAGAAATGCATTCAATTCTCTTCCAGCAGTGTGAATTCATCTGGAAATCTCTGACAATCAATTAAGTAAATGAGAAAATAGAATGCTTGTAATTATGATAATCAAGCTATATGAAACCCACCCTCTTAGGTCTGATACCCGTGCATCTTTAAGCAATATATTAATTAAACCATGGGTAATTGTTACAATTAGAATCAAGCTTTTACAATTTTTAAAAATCACCCTGAGAGTGAAAAGGGAAATATTTAAAAATATATGCAGCTACTTGTTTTTCATGTAATTCATTATCAGGTCAGCATTATCATTTCCCTAGCTATATAAAGAGAGGATTCTACTGTGTTTTATTGATGAGAACTCTTCCCTCAGAGTTGGAAAATTTTGTATATTAACACTTTTTTCAGATGTTTCCCTATTTCTCTAAGTTGGAGGTTGGTAAACTTTTTTTAAAAATAAATTCCCATCTAATAAATATTTGAAGCTTTGCAGAAAGAGACAAAATTTTAGATATATGAAAGAATTTAAATAATGGCAGAGAAAATGAGTTTCTATGGTTTTTGTATTGATGGAATTAAAAATATAGTGCATTAGTAACTGAGTACATTTTTTTTTTCTCATAATACATAGCTACTAACAAGAAGAATGGGAAAAAAGAAGAAGAATGGAATTTTTATTATTGAGCTAATAGTTCACCCAGCTGAGGTTCAGGGTTAGGGTCCACTCTGTAAATACTTAGTGTAAAACCTCTTAGTCGGTGGGCAGCAGGCCGGCTGTAGTTCGCACACTAGTTTGGCACTCTCTGCTCTAGCTAAGCCTCAACTTCAGCCTGGGTGGGAATCACAGCATTTGTTTCAACACTGCTGAGCTACACCCTCCCTCCAGTTTGTGGTGGGGCCCAACAATTTGCATTTCTAACAAGTTCCTGGGTCAAGATGATGTCACTGGCTAGGGGACCATACTTTTAGAACATTGCTCTTGATATTGGCTCTTTAAAAAAGTCGCATGGAAGAGTAATATTTATGTTTTGTGTTTTTATTGTTCACTCACATATTTCAGCTCATCTGATTGACTTTATACCTTTTGAACTCCAAAATAGAGAAGTAAATCCAAAGTTAAATTTCCATTAAAAAATGAACTGCTTAGCTAGATCAAGACTGATAATAAATCCCCTTTATGTCTCTGAAGTAGTTCTTAGGGTTTTGTTACAGAACTGGGCATTGGCAATGGGCATCTACTGGGCTGTGATAAAGAATGCCTAAATAACTCTTTTCCAGTTCAACTAAACTTACATACAATATCCCAAAGGATATATGTAGGTGAAACATAGGAATGACATTTTTGTCTTAGATTTAACATGCCCTAATTCACTAACAGTATTATCAACAGAATGTCTCCCTGGGGTTAGGATTTGTTGGTGAGTTTGACCCACACAATTTAGTGTAGAGTCTAGTTGAAACACTTCCTTCAGGTAGACAAGGGTCAAATGAACAACCAGTTTCCTAATTACAGAAGTAATTCAATGTCTACTTACTGGACCATATAGTCTCCATGTTGGCAGTTCAGTTGTTTTGGGTTCTTGGGGATAAATGCTGAATGGTTTGAATCATTGTTTACAATGAAGTCATGGAGAAGATTCTGATAAATGTCGGAAATTGATAAATTTTAATAATCCCATCTCCCCAAAGAGATTCATTTAAAAAAAAAAAACAGCACAGTCGAGTATGTTCTTCTGTTTATTTGTCCCGATGGTATTAAAAAATCAGCTTTATGGAACCATAATCTTCGTCATGACAGATGGACCTGTACATTTTTATCGTGCTTTCAATCAACGGTTTAACATTTCAAGAGGAAAGTGAAGAAACTGAATGTAAAGACATCTTCAGCATCTATTTGTCATTTTTAGTTTTAAACATTGATACAAAAAATAGTATTCTGATTAGCAGCTTGATTGGCAACCCAAGTAACCTTAAGTAGTACTACAAACCCGGAGAGAGAGTGCACTTTTACAGACAATTACTTTTGGCGAAACAGTATGTACAATTTTGAACAAATAAATACATAAATACAATCATTCATATATAATGATATACCTAAATGTCAATGATCAACAAGCGCTTCTAGTAAATTACATCTTCCATTCACAAGTCACTCGGTTGCTTATAAAAACTATCTTCAACTTTACAGAAGAAATGACATAATCAATTCCCCCCGTGAAACCACGTATTAGGAAAGGTAGAAAATGAATCCCAGACACTGTACATAAATATCCATTGTCTTTTGGTAGAAGAAGTTCAACTGAAAAATTCCTTCCTTGATTTCTCTGTAAAGAGTTTGTTTCCCCCACATCACCTAAGGGGTTTGTTCTTCTGAATTTAGTCCAAATTGAAAATCATCTTCATTTTGATTCTTGTTATTTAAAAGTACCTTATGGTATATTGAGACTGTTCCAATGTAAAAAGACACAAAGCCACACAAATTAGCCGCCAAAGATAAAACATTTTTTTTTTACCAAAAATAAATTTAAAAAGAAATATTAAGAATATAAACACTGTTTATTGAAAGGCATTGTTATCCAGCGCATAATGAATATGTTGGGGGAGAAGTCAGAGAGTTTCTGTAAAAATCATCTGAATGACCCCTGGTAGAACACTGCTGTTCAAATTTTTATTATTATTATTATTTTTGCAGTGCCTGGGATGGATCCCAGAGCCTTGCACATGCTAGACAAGCACTCTACCACTGAGCTACATTCCCAGCCCCAGAATACTGCCATTTATAATGAAACATTATTTTATGTCAAAGATGATAAAAATGGCTTAACAAATAATTGCAGCAATAATTTGGTCAGCTTCATGTTATAAAATTAACAAATTGGAAAGGTGAAACTTTTACTTGGTCACTTAAACAATTTTTTGAACATTCATAAAATAACAGGTAAACATGCTTAAGGCTATTGAAATATTGGACGAATGGCCTTGCCTTACCAAGTTCCATGCAGAAGAAAATGTTAGAGAGCAAGCAAATTCTAGCTGTACATACAACTGGGGAGAAGAAAAAAACTTTAAAATATATACATGTGGTCTTTGATGAATATTTACACATTTGTCACATGGGCACTACCTAGCATAAAAAAGTTAGGAAAGAGTTCTTTAAGACATGATTTTCTGATTTTTGTTCCTTTTCAATATCAGGGGTCTATTCGGACTTTATATTGACACATATAAAATAATTCATAGATATACATACAGGCTGTTTACAGTGTGCAATTACTTGACACTAAAGGCAGCTTCACTGAGCGCAGAGTAGATGCAAGGCAGTAGGATGGGACAGAGACTTGATTGAGCTGCGCAGCGGGGAGGCAAACCAAATATGAAGTTGTGAGACTTTCCCAGCAATTGGGATTCACAGCAGTTGAGGTTACAGGGTGGGGGTTGGGGTGTGGCTCACCTTGTGCTGGGCCACCTCTCCCCAGGCTACCTGACAGTGTTCTGTCCTCAAACTCCTCAGTCCTGCTGACTATAAGATAAAGATGTGTTAAGGGACAGGAAGTCCTGTCTCATACTGGGTACTTTGGACTAGGAATGAGACATCCAGTATTTTCAAGATATAGGCCACAACATCCATTTGTCTACCGTTTGATATCCGCTTCTATGGGGGCTTCCAAAGGTTAGGTTAAAAAATAATAAACAACTTTTTCAGCTGTGGGGTTTTCATTAAATGGGAACAAGGAGTTTTCTAAAGTATGGTGGATGTGCAAAGTGTGGATTTGCCGAGGTCCTAGACTTCTTCTGATAGATGTGGACTCACTTTACCTGTTCTCAAAGTTCTTAAAGAAGAGTCAGGTCAAATATTTCCTGAGATATTGTCTTCATGCATTTTACAAAGTTCTTTCCCAAAGAAAGGCAGCTGGCTTTCTTTCAGCACCTTGGGATATCAAGGCAACACACAGAAGTAATAACCTCCTCATTGAACACAGAACAAAATGGCAGAAAATGGAAGTTCCCCAAACAACTAACTTACACCCAAGGAAAAAATCAATATCTTGGCAGAATTAAGTATACTGATAGTTCATAGTTGATCCTTATTTTGGTATATTTTATGTGAAGATGATTTTATTACTACTCATGACCATCATTATAATTATCATAATCATTTTAGCATTTAGCATAATACACGATGCATTGCATTATGTAGCACCTTATATACTAAGGATCTCAAAATACTTAGCAAATGTGATTTGCTCTCACTGCACCTGTGAGGTAGGTATTTTTACAGCCATTTTACAAATGAGCATATTGGAATACATTAGGTTCAAGTGGCTTGCTCACACGGCCCAATGAGTTTGGCGGCCTCAGTAGGATCTGAATCCAAGCTTCCGCACCCTTCCCAGAACCCCTCTGACAGCTGTGCTTCTAAGGTGCTTGGCTGTTTCAGAAGTTAAACAATATTCCACTATCAACAGGAGGACCAAATCTTTCAGAAAATACTGATACCCATTAATGATTTTGTCACATGCTTTGCACATATGTGGGAGGGGCACATAATACTATTGCTAAGCTGTATATATAACTTTATATTCTCTTAATGTGATTTATTGTTTTCTGGCCTTCTGCCAACTTTTTTATTTATAGAGACGTGTGCCTGCCTGATCCAGAAACTGTGAAATGCACTTAGCAGTGTATGGAGGGAAGCAGGTAAGATTATTACATTTGGCAAAATCTCCTTGGAGGCACCATGTAATGTAATGTTTGTTTTGAAAGACCAAAAAAAAATTACTTTGTTTACTTTAAGTAGCATTTTATATACATTTCACCTACTGACCAGGTTTAATCCTTGGATGAGCAAGCAGAGCTGTCTTTCAAACACACAGAATATTTGATTCTCAAGTTTAAATTCCCATCTATTTCTCTGTAGCTTCCCTGCCAATACTAAGTTCAATTCTCATTGGAAATATAAATACTGTACACATTACATGGCAATATATGTAAAAATTCAGTGTAGCAATAACACATACACTATTAATAATCACATCCAGTGTGTCTTTCTGACTGTGTATCATTTCTGAATTGTTTTTGAAAAAGTTGTTTACTTATTTATTTTTACAGAGATGATATGAAGACATTACTGTGAGTTTCATTTTCCCAGAACCAGATTTTTATCTCAGATGCACAGTGCATAAGTCTTAGGAGTTGTTTGAGATAAATGGCAATGTTTTAGGAGCTGAGAGTGAAATCTGGCTCTTCTAACTCACTGCTGTTTCTATGACCACAGCCTGGCTTTTGTGAATTGGTAATCCAAGAAAGGAACTAGGAGAAGAAAGCAAAAACTTTACAAAACCCCTTCATCAGTTCATTTCCCCTGGTGACACCTGTAAAATATCAACACCTTAGGCCCCATTTCTAAAAAAAGGAAAGAAACATATTTACACTGGTAAAAATTCTAACATCTGAGATGCTTCTTGCTTGACATGTCATTCCAGATCCTGTGCATTTCTTCTGGAGAGATCTGGTGCACAGTGATAACACGGCGATACCTACACAAACTGTAGGCCATTTTCCAGTGATTAAAACCACTGTTCTGGAAAGGATGTATGCCTAGCTTTCGAAGACACAGTCCCACATACACATCTTCAAGGTGAAGCAGCCTTGTGTGGAGTGAGGTCTTATAAATGAGCTCAGCTACATCAGCCGAGAAGATATAACCAGTCCCTGAACAGAAGGGCGGGTAGTTGCTGTCAGGGTACAAATCCCTCGGCATATACCACTTACTACGCACATCCCGGATTGGCCCGCCATTGATGACATAGCCAGTGAAATACCTTCTTCTTGGCTTGGTGGAGGGTTTCAGGAGTTTATAAATAAGGTTGTCCATGTTTACAAAAATGTCACTGTCCGTTTTCATGACATACTTGGCTTTTGAACAAAAGGTGGCCACCCATCTCATCCCCATTAGTGTCTTGAGGGTGAGGTTGTGGTAGGAGTCAATGAAGTCCTCCACAATGATGTCATGGAAGATCTGGCTCTCTTGCTCGACCATCTGATTCAGAACAGGATCTGCGTTCTTGCCCAGGAGGAAGAGGGTGGCTATCTTGATCCCTTTAAAGTTGTTCTCATCCCCCCACGTCTCCCGGATAGCCTGGCGGGCATCGAATTCCTTGTGGGTGGTGCTGATGAGGATAACAAGGAAAGGAATGTTTTTCTCACATTTGTTGGGCTCGTTTATAAGAAACTCAAAAGAATGTGGGTTTATAGGTCGAGTTCTTATGTTGCCAAAGGTGAAGTTTTTCCTAGCAACCGTTAAGTGGCTGAATGGCTTGGAGCCAGTGTAGGAAGAAGTGGGACGAGTTATACTCAGATACCAGAGAGCACTGGCCCAGCACACGACCGTCAACACGTATAAGCAGGAGACCTTTGACGCCATTGTCTTGAGAGCACGTCTACTACAAATATTGAAGACTATGCCTTCTTGGCACTAGTTTCTTTTCATTTCGCAAAAGCAGCATATTACTAATAAATCTTAATGTTGTACAGAGAAGAGTGAGCTGGGATTGTCCACAGCCTTAGTGGCAGCTTGGTATCTCTGTTTTCACTCTAGTTTCTTCCATACCTGATGGAAGGCTCCATGCCTCGTAAATCTTCCTCTTAGCTCTGCAAAATCAATAAAGGACAATTTTTGTTCAGATTTATTTAGTCATTTTTATATCCTCAAATAAACATAACAGGGGTGTAAGAATTACCCAGGATGGCTAACATAAACATGATCATTCATTTCCATAAATCCTGAACACCTCCTGACATAACCACTTCCCCTCTTCCTTGCCCCTTTACAGAAGCTGCCTATGTATATTTCTGCCCAGTAATATATTGTCTACAAACTCTAGATGAATATGAAATAAAGTGAGCATTAATAATTTTTCAAAAAGCATTCTCTTCTTTACAAAAGGACATCATTCCAGTTAAATATTTTTCTGGTACTGATGTCTTCTTTCAAACAAGAAAGTCTCACACATGTCCCCAGATCTCTTTTTCTATTTTTCCAACTTTGAGTTTTTGTTTGCTTGATTCTGATGAAGAAATCAATTCTCAACATCTCTGTGCTTTCTTTAGCTCTATATTTGAGACTGTGTCGATCACCACAGGAAAACTTGTGTCTCTCTTGGCTCAGACTTGGAATTCCCAACCGCTCTCCACTTTTTGCTTACTTTGGCTCCCACAGCTCTTAGGTCATAATCCTGCTTTCTATGAAGCTTTATGCAGAGGTTATCCTTACCCCTCATGCTTGCAAACCATCACACAAGCACCCTTTGAAGTGGCTGGCATCATTCATCCTGGACTTGGTCTAAGTGGTGGTGCAAAATGTGTAATGTACATGTACCAACTCCCTGTGACAAATGTAACCATTATGTACAGCAAACATGTACTAATTAAAAAATATATGTATATCTACCTCAGGTCATAAAGTTCATTCATGTAAATAATTAGGTTTTCTTCCTAGTAACATTAGAAAGTAATAGTCCGAGAAGGCAGAAATAAGAGATGGTAGCAATTTCAACAAATTTCTGGTTTAAAGAAAAGTGTATGCTTAAATATACAGACTGTGTTGATGGAATTAAATTGGGATTATAGATTGGGAATCATGTTTCTAAGCACTACAGTCATAATAAAATGAAAAGACATGATGGGTAAAAAGCAGCAGAGACAAAATACACTCTTGTCTAAGCTAAAAGTTGATAGTGGATGTTTAATCCATCGGAGACTGGCGATAACTCAGTGTGCTTACGGTTCTAACAGAATATCAGGGTGGCTTCAAGCAACATGGCTGTCGGCATAGTCAGGCCTTCATCCAGCCCGTAGTAAGTGCTCTCTAAATATAAGATCCAGTATTCTTGTCCTCCTGGAGCAAATTTCTGCTGTAAGGTGCACTAAAGCTGATAAAAAAGGACATGATGAATAGCTTCAAGCAAAGAGGAATGCTTTGAAACTTCAGACTACAAGAAAAAAGGAAGTGAGAGAAGTAGAGAACTTAGAAAAGGGCTTCTCAACCTAGATACACAAACCCTGGCTCCATTTAAATTCCAGGGAGTTGTGAGTGAGCCCCAAAAAGGGTAGTAGGAAATAAACTTTCTTCTCTACTATTGTCTTAGCTATGTGTCTAGTTCTAATAAGCCCACTTTTATTATCTTACTGCTTTTGTTCCCTGGCATACTTTCCTACTAAATTGTGAGCCACATATTGTTAAGATGTCAGAGCAGTGTGAACCAGCCTCATCTGAAGAAAGCTCCTGCCGGGTCATCTTTAGGAGACATTAATTGGTCTATTAATGGAGGATTGATCTACTTTATATTTTTATCTCTTTTTTATTGTCCCTACAGAGTCAAGTTACTATCCTTCATTTCTATAGCTAAGCCTTCAGGTAATGCTTGAATTTATTTATTCATTTGTGAACTCACCTGTCAATTAATAAATTAATCAACTATTTATTGAGTACCTGTTATGCGTGGGGTATTGGGGAAAGAGCAATAGAACCCATTATTTCTAGATTTCATGTAAATGATTAAAGAAATTTCCTCCTGAGGGTACTGGAATGCACAGGAGAGGCGGAGTGGAGGACAGGCTGTGAGGGTACAGGGTACAGTCCTGCAGACCATGCCGAGCACCGTCCGGGCGGTCACCATTCGCTTAAACTGCGACGTGGATCTCATGCTCCACTCTACCTTGGAGTCGAGCAATGAGGGAGGCCTGGGGAGGATGGTGGGGAAAGTTCTCACAGGGTTAGCTAAACTGAGTCTTCGCAGGTAACTAGGAATTTTCTGGGTGGGGCTTGGGCATTCTTGGCAACGGCATCACGAAGAGAGCATGGTGAGCAGCCGAGCTGTCGGTGGTTGAGTAAGGCGGAGGGTGGAGGGCGGAGCCATGAGGAGAGGCGGAGCCATGAGAGGTGGGGCTAGAGTTTGGCAGGGTCCAGTGGTGAGCAGTATCCAGAAACCACTGTGAACTGAAAACCCATCCATGCCATCTAAAGGATGCACGAGAAACTTTTATCATCCCCACATCTTGTGCATTGATTTCAATAGCAACTCATTCTTCTATATCACAGCGTTTTGCCCCATTGCTCTATGAACTACAGCAGTGAGAATTTGTTTTATCTGACCACTTTCTGTGGGATTTTTCTGGATGAAGTCACTACGTGGAACTAGGAACCTGAGAGTTTTGGAAAAAGCTAAAAAAAAAAAAAAGGCAAAAAGTGTAAGAGAAATAAGTGAGAGTACGAAGAAATTATGTATTTGTAAACTTTTTCACAGAAAAATGGGCACTTTTTTCCTGAATAGTGAGTTAATATGATACTTCTAGTCACTGTTATTGTTAAGTCTCATTTTAAAATGCGTATAGTAGATCAGGCACTGTGGTATGTGGTGTAGTCTACGCTTTTTTAGTTTATAAAGCTTCATTCCTTACAGTGGTACAAGACAAGTATAATTTTCTCCATCTTACATGAGAAAATGGAAACTCAGATGTAACTTGTTCAAGGTCAGACGGCTATCAGGTGACCAGGTAAATGGTCACTTCTCAGCTGCCTCAAGTCTGTAGGGACAATAGAGTTCATCTTGGATGAGAGAACCATTCCAGTCCACGCAGGGTGCATCTTGGGTTTTTGTTCTCTCCCAGCGACCCATATATTTATTTTCTTAGATATGTATCCATTGCTTGCAATTTTTTCTAGTTTATCCTAGCTTGCTACACACTGCACTACACCAATTCTGTAGGGATTCTTTATCATAAAAAATGATGATTTGAAGAAAGCATATTGAAGCTTGGAGATGCTGGAAGTGGGGTGGATAGCAGCAACGGTTGAAGAATTTTTGAAATACTTTGCAGATCTCTTTCTCTGAAGTTCTGAAGCACACACACACACACACACACACACACACACAAAGAATGTATTCTATTCACCTCTTTTTCCTCTTTTCTTCAGACATGAAAATAAAAATAGGCATAGCATTACACCTTAGTCAGTGCTAAATGGAAGTTAATGTTTACTAAATCCTCCGTTAAAAAAACAGAAAATCTGAAAAGGAGCAAGTGTAGAATCTGAGGAATGGCCAAGGATAATGGGAACTTATTTCCCAGGGTGCAAAAAATCACCTTTTTGTTGATAACACAATAAATTTCTCAGGTGCTCAAACAAATACAGAATATGTCTTTGAGCTGGAAGTATAATATAGGTAAAGACCAGAAAGAGTTACATGATACACTGAACTCTAAAGATTAACTTCATATGTTGGATGAAATTTTTAGTAATAACCTAGCATATTCTGTCAAGCCTTAAATATAAAATAAGGGAAAAATAACATCTGTTTTATCTCCAAATATATTAGATGTATTAACACTCTCTGCCAGATCATGTGAGTTTCTGGGGAAAGGGCTCTTCTATTCAGGCAGAAAGACAGGATTAGGTTGCAAAGAGTGGGACCTGATGGATTATGACAATTCATTACTTTATGGTATTGCATTCTGAACATTTAGATTCATCATTTCTTCTACATAGGCATAGTTTGGTCAGTGAGTACACAATACAGATTTTCCTGCTAGAGAAGTCCTCTCTTCCTGGAAAACTGAAAGCCATAGCCCACTGGAAAGCAACGACAGACCCTCTGCAACAATCACCCGGGATGTTCTGGGAGATGCACGGAGTGCCACCAGGCAGCATCCTCTGGCAGATTCTCAGTTTTTTAAGATTAAAAAAAAGTCTTGTTTAACAGACAAGCTAATGTATCAGTGAAACAGAAAGTTACACATATAACATTTGTCATTTCTTTTAGCAGCTTTACCACAACCACAAGACACTGATGACACATTAACTTGTCATCCATTAAATACAAATCCCTCCAAATAGGAACATTCAACTAGAACACTTGAAAGATTTTTTTCCCCTCACGGACCTTACTGTATTGAAGATTACCTTATTCAAGGAGCTCTCCAGTAAATATCCACCTTCACCTTTCAGGAAGTTAATGGGGCAGAATTTTCAATTTGAGAAGCACATATTTCCCTTAGAAACTGCATGGTTGTTTGTCTGTTATTTTGGATAATATATTTTATTCCTTTCTCCCCAAATCTTTCTATAATTCTCCTTTTGTCTAGGCAGAGGTGAAGCCTAGGAAAGGCGGGAAGTGTCTCCTGTGAGCTGTGCATGATTGGGTACTTTTCTCCCTCATGATATAGGCAGTGTGATAGAGAATTTTATGTATGAACTTCACTGGGCTAAGGGATGCCCAGAAGCTAGTAAAACATTATTATCATTTATGTTTGTGAGAGGTTTTCTGAGATTAGCATTTGAATTGTTAGGCTGGGTAAGGGAGGTCTTCCTCACTAACTCAGTGGACATCATTGAATCTGTTCAGAGCTTGAAAGGAATATGAAGAAGGAGGAAGGGCCAGTTTGCTTTCCTACTTGTGCTGAGACCTCCATCCTCTGGCCTTGGACATTGGCACTCCAGCACTCAAACTGGGATTGAAAATATGGGATGAGTTTGGGATTGGAACACTACCACCAGCTTTCCTTCTTGCAACAGCAGATCACAGAACTTCTCAGCCTGTATAATCTCATGAGCTCATCTCTTATAATAAATCTCTTTCTAATAAGAATATATATATTCCATATATATATATATATATATATATATGTATTCCATTGGTTCTGCGTCTCTCACAGACAGTAACTAATACTGGCAGAGACAAGTCAACATTGATTTCCTCTGTCTCAGTTACTACTTAAGCTGAGTTGGCTTGGGAATCATTTCTGCTTCCTTCACCCATGGGCAAGGCTGTGGGGACCTCACTAAATGGCTGGCCTCTGGTTTTCACCCTCTGGTTTCTCATGGAATACCTCTTAGGTTTTGATTTTCCCTGTATTTTCAAGTATACTTTATTCATTCATCAAAGATGCACCGAACACCTAGTAGATGTTGGGCACTGAGCTGGAAAAACATATGGGAGCTTATGCTCTAGGAAAGGAAGGTAGAAAATAAATAGATGATACACAGATGCAGACACAGTGTCAGGTAGTAATACATATTATTTTGTTAGGGCTACTATAAGTGACAGAAACTGGTTAGCTCAGCAAATAAAGTTGTCTTAGAATTCTGAAGGCTAGGGGCTGGGGATATAGCTCAGCAGCACAGCGCCTGCCTAGCAAGTGCAAGGTCATGAGTTCGATTCCCGGTACTGGAAACAAAAACAAAAACAAAACAAAACAAACAAACAAAAAAGAATTCTGAAAGCTACAATAGTGATATGTTGGCAGGAGTGTTCCCTGCTGCGAACCATGAGAAATAATCTGTTCTATGTTTCTGTTCTTCCTTTTGTTGGTTCTCTGGCAACTTTGGGCATTCCTTGGTTTGCAGATGTGCCACCTTGATCCTTGCTTTTATCTGCATGTGGTGTTGTTCCTGTGTGCATCTTTTGTGTCCAAATTTTCCTTTTTATAAGGGCACCAGCCATATAGGTTTAGAGTCCCTCTTACTGACCTCGTTTTAATTTGACTGTTTTTGTAAAGACCCTATTCCCAAATAAGTCTCCTTCCAAGGTATCAGTGTTAAAACTCCCTTGTGTCTTTTCTGCAAGACGAAATTCAGCCTCTAATATCCACTTTGCTGGGCAGCAGCAAAATGAAATACTTTGCTCCCTAGAGGTTCTCTGCTTTGTACTTTAATTTTCCTGATTTGAGCCAGTGTATGAGCAAATAAATTCTTTTCCATAAAGCAACTCTCAAAGGGTGAAATATTTATAATTAGCATTCAAACAAGAGTGAAAAACAACTGTGACAAGGGACACAAAATTTGGCTCACTTTTAGTTTAAAACAAAGAAGAAAAGAAAGAAAAAGCTGTTCAAGACCATATGAAGAGTATGTCACAGTGT
The DNA here is from genome assembly GCF_000276665.1 of Chinchilla lanigera. NCBI lineage: Eukaryota > Metazoa > Chordata > Mammalia > Rodentia > Chinchillidae > Chinchilla > Chinchilla lanigera. The sequence continues at coordinate 6,463,385 of NW_004955449.1, forward strand.
TCAGCAGTCTTTCTCTTTTACCACTTTATCCTTCCTCTGATTCTTTTACCAATTCATACTAGCTGGGGAGGAGAAGCCAAGATGATGGCATATTTCTCAAACCATTAGTTCCTAAGATATTGGCTTGGTTTCTGGAGAATAAGGACAATTCTCCCATCTCATTTTAAATTACCTGTGTTTCTGTCATTCAGAGCTGATTTTGAATATTCCCAGGTTTGTGGCATTATAAAAGTGATTTAAAAGTAGAAGTCATCCAAATAACTTTAGAAATGTGAAGATAAAACAGTCAATAAAAAATAAACTCTTCAGCTAAAGGAGAGGTGAGTCAGGAAAATAGACAAAGGAGTGAAGGAAAGGAAGGTTGGATGGAGGGAAGGAAAGTAAAAAAGAACAAAAGGAAAGAAAGAGAAGAAGAAAATAAGAGATGAAGGAAGGAAGAAAGAAAGGAAAGAAAGAAGTGGGAAGGAAGGGCTGTTTGTGACTATGAAATGCTGTAGAAATGGGTGAGGTGCTATTGTGTATTACACCATGATATGGAGTAGAGTAAAAGAGACCCTTTCTGAACAACGTTTTGATCTCAAATGACCTTCCTCAGAGCAAGTGTATGAGCGAAAGCAAAGAATATTCATTCTATGGGGAAATCCAGGTGCTCAGACTGAAACAGATCTAATTGATAAATGAGCCCCAAAGGCCAGAGACTGGGGTCAGCTGAATTAATTTGGCATATGCTTATCTTGATGCCCAGCTCCCTCCTTTTTTCTCACTCTTGTAATTACATCGTAAATAAGTACAGGAGAGGAAGAAATAAAACACTGTTAACATTACATAATGGTCCTTGAAGGAAGAATTTAATAAACCATTATACTATCCAGCTTGCTAACTTAATATGTCTCCAAGTCACCCAGACTGGCTCACTCTCCCAGCCTTTCTTTTAAGCAAGTCTCCTCAGCTGCTACAGGAACCATGCCTCTGGAAACTGAACTCCCTGAATGCTCCTAGAGGTAAGCGTTCTGACTCCTCTGTCTCAGACAGGCAAAAAGCCAATGTGTTCCTTTTAAATTTTTAATTACCAATCTCTTCAAAGAGACCCCAGAATTGAACTTACCCAATAGATCCTGTGCAAGCGGAACTGGCATAGAGCCAAAGGTAATATTTATTAAGACTTGGCAGTTGAAATAATTCCCCTCCTAAATCTGGGAGAAATGATTTGAACCTTTTCCCTTTTTAGATCAGTGTGCCCTGATATTTATTGCAAAGGTCTTTATAAGCCCCCAGTTTGGAAGAACGGGGCTAACTAGAGAAGGGAGTGGTCGGGGTGAGGGCATATTTGAGTGCGCTCAGGGCCCTTGCTATTCTGAAAGCTACACTTTATTTTACCAAGAACATGCTTTTCAAATTAGAGGGGAAGATTATAGCTTTCTTCAAATCAATGCATTGCCCTAGTTCTAGAATTCAGAGAAATTTTTAACATCACTACAATCCTCTCAGGAAAAAATGAAAATGAGGATATCTCATTATTTTAAATAAATGCTTGGCTTCCTTTGCAGTGATGGATATGTGTCTTGACTGCCTTATATAATTCACATTTTTAAAGATGGGCAGAGCAATCAGTCATTTAATCATAAATTCCTGGGAACTTAGTAGTGTGGGTCTTGGGTGGAGCTTCTTAACTGGGAAAGGGAAAGCCAGTATATTTTTATTAGAAATATGAAGGAGGATAAGAGGAAAGACATCTGACTAACATAAACAGCAGCTGGGAGAATTTTAAAAGTGATGAGCTATGTGATACCAAAAGAGTATTTGTTTGGGCCATTATGGGAGGGGTGATATAAATAGGTATCATTAGGAAGCTGGGAAATGTTAGTGTATTTACTATCTAAATAGATAGTAAATATAAAGTCTAGAAAGTTATTTCTTAGATAGCTTGTGACAGAGAGGTAATATCTTAGGTCATATTTCAATTGATGTTAGTACTATGCAGCAACTGATAACATATGAAAGAGAATTGGTGGTTTTTTGTGTGTGATGCTGAGGATTGAACCCCGGGTTTCACATATGCTGGCCAAGTGTTCTATTGCTGAGCTATATCTCTAGCCAGAATTTGCGATTGTCATTTGCATTTTCTTTTGCTCTTACTGTGTAAATACTCCTTTATACAGTATCAATCCATTAGAATCTATAGTAGCCCAAAATAATTTTATGTAGTTGCTGTAAGTGGAAATTATGACAGCATCAGAACACCTGGATCCAACTTATAGCTGTTTAGTCTTTAACTCTGAAGCCTGTTCAAATCTGTGCCTGTTTCCTCACCTATAAAATGAAAGTGATAACATCTGGCCCTGCTTTGCAGAATCATTGTAAGGATCAAATGACATAATGTACTGAAAATACTTTAGAAGCTGAATAGTGCTGCATGGATATAAAGTGTTGCCATCATTAATATGTATAAATATAAAGACAAGGTCAGGAAGGATTAACTATAAATGTTTCATCAGGAACAATCAGCCAGTGCATCTTGATTTATTGATGCAAAAGCAGTTTTTTAAAAACTTATTGCTCAAATAAACAAACAAAAACTTGACACCTCCAGTTAACTGTTTTCATAAGAAGCTTTCAATTTCATTTTATAATGTCTATGTAAAAAGGTCTTGAACTTGTAAAAAAGGAAGGAAACAGGTTACAGGAGATGTCATTATGACTATTACAAGTAGTGATATAGCACTGGACTTTTTTTTTCAATAACTTTAGAATACTAAATGTCTACCGACACAGTCTTCTGAATAACATTTTTGTAGACATAATTAACATCCTATGTACATGAAAATAGCTCAAAATGGCTATTGCATGATTATTTTACAGAGATTTAAGTCAAAGCCAATAGAAAATATAACTTCATAACTTTTTTTCTTCATAGGTCTAGCAAGTTATAATGACACTTATCTGGAATGTAATGTGAACTGCTCACTTAACTAATATTAAGATATTGTGAAAACTAAATCAATAATGATGCTTGGAACTTCTAAAATTTTAGATCAAAAGAAAACACTTCCTCTTCAAGTAGATTTTAATTAAACTCTGAAGGTCAGGTGAGCTACTCACCTCTATCATGGTAGGGAACCATTTTATCTTGGGAAGATCATAAGACTTGACACCAGAAGGCTCTGACACTGACTAGCTATGTGACTGTGGTGAAGAATTCTCCATTTCAGGAAGGTGTAATTTATCTTACTCATCTCCCATTTCAGTCCCCCTTTAGCTTTTCTTCCTGGAAATGGGCCAATTGGAAAATAATCTGCGATCTATAGCTGAGCTTCCCAGGCTCTTTTACAACAGGCTAAAGACATATGGCCTAATTTTCATCAATCAAATGCCACTGGGCAAGACACAGACACAGGAGTGAGCAACACAGGTGGCGGCTGCTTTCTGGCTATTTGGACCTCCTAGAAACTGCACAGAATGACAAAGATGTTGGGTTTTACTGACCTGTCAGAGATAGACTTTCAACTTCCAAATGCAAACATCTTGTTGTGAACAGAGGCAATGGAAACAAAATGTATCTACTAAGACATCTCCAAAGAATGATGGGGAACTTTGGGGGCCGCATTGTTTACAGTCACATTGTTCTGGCTGGTTAGTCGGCAAACCCAGCCCTTGCCTTCCCAGGGACCGCATGAACTGCCTAACTCCTCTGCAGAAGTTCCTTTCTACTTAGCCTGATAAAGCGGATTCTGATGTTTGCAACTAAGAACCCTATGCCGCACTCATTCTTTTTACATCTTTAAACATAGAAAGAGGTGAAGGTAATCTAAGTTTTGGGCTGGCTGGGAGATAAATGTTAAACTTTAAAGTGGCAACCAAAGTGTAGTTTTTGTCCTAATTAACTTCTGATCACTTTACCATTGCTTGAAAGAACTGTAAACCACAGTAAAACAAAGGAATCCCTACTGTACTCAATTTAGAAAATATTACATAGTATTGCCATGTGAGGAGGAGTCCTTTGATTTGAGTATTTTATTTACTTATTTATTTACTTATTTTGGTACTGGGAGTTGAACTCAGGACCTTGTCCTTGGCAGGCAGGTGCCTGTGTCGCTGCGCTATTATCCCCAGCTCTGAGCATTTTATTTAAAAACTCCATTTTGTTATGTTTTCTAAAAGCATACAACATGTGGTTTTTGATTGCATGTTCTGTGGCCCCTGTGTGATCTTGCTCTGGATGACATCTGATTTTCTGTCAGCAGAAATTTGCACTCTTTCCTTCATGATGAAATCACGATGCAGTTTTCATTAAAAAATAGGTGACCACAGGCATATTCTTGAAATCGCTGAAGATTTGATTTGGTTCTTTTTTTCCTAAAATGATGCGTTCATTTTAATTTATGATGTTCAATTCCAGCAAATATTCTTATTGGCAAGTCTGGAAATGTGCTGAAAACTTATTCTCTGTTCTTTATTTTAATTTTTTGATACTAAAAATGGACCACTATGCTTCTGTTTGCATTTGTTTACTAATTATATTTGACAAATCCCCAGTATCAAAATATATTAACAGTATACTAAATATACAAAGTAAAATCCATATTATCTGCATTAAATAAGTATGTAATCTATATGGGAAGAAATAAAGGGTAGGGCTGGGGGTATAGCTCAGCGGTACAACTGCCTGCCTGGCAAGCACAAGGTCCTGAGTTCGATTCCCGGTCCAAAAAAAAAAAGAAGAAAGAAAGGGTAATTAGAGGCACCATTTATATGCTGCTGCTACTGAAATAATTAAATCTTGACAGGGATGATTGATGATTAATGGAGAGATGAAATTTGAGTTGCCTCTCAAATTTTAAAAATGAATGGCAACAGCTAAATAGGAGAAAAATTGTGGAAGAGAGATATTCAATGGCAAGATGACAGCACTTACAAAAAACAAAGGTGTTAAATTATTTGACTTGTTTTAAGGATAGAGAGCTTTTGAGTGTGGCAGACTATTGAGCTCATGGTAGAATATAATTAAAATTGAGAATGCAGAAGAAATTATTGTTCATGAATCTATTACTTCTGCATTATATTCTCATCACTTCTTTATCAATATTCCTTCATAACTTTACCATTGATTGTGTTTTAAGTTGATTGTTTCCTTATGCCATATGAAAAAAGCTTCAATCAATAGGCTAATTTTCTCCATTTCTTTTAGCTGTGCCTCTTTGATAAACTATAACCTCTATAAAAGCAAAGACTTTTATCTGGCTTCTCGCTATTTTTATCACTCTCATTATTATGTCTGTCTTTCTCACTGTGCTTTAGCATAATAGCACAATGCAAGAAACACTGGAATTGATAAATAAATAATTTGAGCAAATGGCTTGCAGATAGCCATAAACAGCAATTTGTCATCCGTAGTAGCATCAACCTGAGTCCCTAGCTGAGACAATATACATAAGTAGAATATATTTTAGAGCAAGTATTTATGTGATGTGCTCAAAAGATACCCCAAAGGTGCTATATACTTTCAGTATATGAAAATGCTTGGCTCTTTTTAATGTTATATAAGGCAAATTCCTACCTCTGACTTAATTCCTGAACTCACATGAACTCCATTATAACATTTCTAGATTAAAATGGGTTTTCTGGATTAAACAAAAAGTTTCTGTGTTTTAGAAAATATTTCTACTGGAATACAATAAATGCTCACATCATGAATACAAAAAAATTCAGAAAGTATAATAAAGAGTCTGAACCTTTTTTGAGGTGAAATCTTTCAGGTTTTCACAGGTTGTCATCTGTCAAAGCCTTGAATTATTCCTCTCTGCATGTCTTTCTAAACTGATTTCTTATGAATTATCTGACTTGCTATTGTGCTGGGTCATTTGTGATTACATCCATCTTGTCTAGCTACAGCAGTAACATGTGTAAATTGCATCTCTAAGGAGGGATAAAGCGATGCAAATAGTGCATTTCACCTTGGCTTACCATACCCACAGTCATTATTTGCAACAGCTCCTGTGCTGTGTTCTTCTATGAAATAACCTAACAAGATGCTTCACTTCATGTCACATCCCAACTGCTGGTAAGAATATCTGCACTGGGAAGTTTGGAGACAACTGACTTCATTGTTGAAATTGCCCTTCCAAGAAGTTGTCTTTAAAGCTACTGTTTAGTTAGTTTTAATATGCTTGAAAATTCTTTACAGAGGCAATTTACTGCCAGGTTTAAGAAGATAAATTGCAGTTTTGGGTAATGGGAATGGGGTGAAGAACAACCCTCTCATAACTGCAGAGTTTTCAGGGATGGTGCACAAGTGTAATAATGGGTTCCACGGCTCCCTGGGCACACGTCATTCCCAGAAGACAAATAAGGACGTGTCCATGCTTCTGGGTCCCCAAGGAGCACAAGGGTATGGTTTCCGGAGCAACTGCCAGAAGTAAGAGTTATTATTTATCACCTACTTGGGCCAGAGAACTGAGCATATAAGTAAATGCCAAGTAGCAGGAATATATTCTTGGGGGTCTGGAAGAAGTTTTTCAAAGTGCTGCCTTATTACTTTGGGTTGTGAGATGCTAATGGGTGGAAACACTGGGTTTATTTACTGCAGCATAGGTCAGAGTCTTTAATGTGATCTATTTCTGTGAGGATTTCAAGACAGAGGTAGAGCATGGCCCACAGAATTTTATTTTTAAGGGCTTCTTGGGGACACAGTTTGTGCAGTTAACACAGTCTGTGACTTCCCTCTTAAAATTGTAAATGACCATCATCACTTTTTTGTAATTGCATTTTTTGTTTTTTAAAAAAGAGGTCTAATAAAAGAGGAGGGGGTGATTATAGTGTTTTGTCTACTTTATGGGGCAAACAAAATCCTATTTGAGTGTCAAGAATTTAATACAAGTATTAAAATACTTGTAAGTACAATATATTATTGCTTTTTTTTGGCTGAGTGGCTACAGAAGTTTTTATCAAATTACTGAAAATGCTGGCATTTCAGTGTTCCTGTGTATGCATAAAACAGTTGCATGGAACTTCAGGTCACTGGGGTACAAAAGTGGTACACACACAAGGCTGGCAGGCAAGAAAATGAGACCAGGTTTGGAGCTGCAGGGATTTATAAAATTGGATGTCTTCCTGAGAGTCTGAAGAATAAGGCAGATGAGGAAATGGTCAGTTCAGGGGTTTGGCTTAACCCCATTTCAGATCTCTTACCCAAAGAGTCCCTGTCCCAACCTTGGGAAAGGGGCCTGTTTTCACAGGGTATCCCCATGGCAGATTTGCTCACTCCCTAAAACCCTGATGTGGTGCACACACCCAAGAACCCACTGGGATATGTCCTTATAAATATATTTATATCAGAGAAAACAAGGCACTTTGGGAGCACTACGACTTACTCTCCTACGCATACATCATTCTAGACAGAAAGTAAAAGTTGGCTAATTTCTCTTGACTTCATCTTTCCAACAGTAAACCATAAGACTATTGCACTTGAGAGACTGCATCTTCATGTTACTAGAATGATATCTGTACAAGACAAAACATCTAGAAAATACAAGTAAGTTAAAAAAATAAAAAGAAAAATCAACTGCAATCTTATCATAAGCAGATATAAGCATTGTTGACACAGAGATGTAGATATTTTCTCATTTATATAGCTTCATTTATAAATAAGGTAACATGTTATCTGTACATCTTCATGGGTTTTTCCCTCACTTAAAAGACATCATCGACACTTTTGCATGCTGCTGTGTGCTCTCGTATCATTCATTTTCAAAGACTGCTGTAGTCCATTTCTGTAATCATTCCTCCAAGGTTAGATACTTAGTCTAACAGACATTTACTCTGAATTCTCAGAGATAGCAAAGATATGAACTCCAGAGAGATGACAGTGTTCTTGGTTCTGTACAGCCTTGTCCTAGAACCTTCACATGTCTCAATTGTGGTGTCAGTGATCTGCTGCCTAAAGTCCCTGAAAATGTACTTGTGGGACTAGTGACAGGCATGACTTTCCCTCTTGGCTCATCAATCCCTAACTACAGTTTACTCTCAAGCTACTAACATTTCAGAGAAACAATACAAACAATTGAAATCTGTATTTTACAGGTCAAGTTCACAGAGCAGCACTAAGTCAATTTCTGGTGTTAGGATGAGAACACATGGGATGGGGGATGCCTAGGGTGGCAGCATAAGGCACTTTGTTTTGTTGAAGTCTTCCAGGTGATTTATTTAAGAGTTTACACTGGCATCAGGAACTGTATCACTTATACCTTAGACCAAGCATTCCAAACTTTTCCTTGGGCTCCACTGTAAAGAGAAATTGTTTAGAGGTACATATAATATATATAAATATGTGTGTATATATATATATATATATATATATAACACTAATATATTATATAGAATTATACTGTATATAATATAAAACTTTTATATATTTATAACTTCCTTTAAAAATATTTGCTATTGTAATAGTTTTGAAAAAGAAGGCAAGTAGCATGTAGGTTAGACATGCCTAGCCTAGACAGCATCTTCAGCACCAGAGGTTGAAATCAGCAATCCTGGCCATCTGTGATGAGTCGTGTGTAGTAATAATTTGACCTGACTGCCAGGTACTGGGGATTGTTCTCTGGAGCTTCCCAGCATGAGTCCTCCTGGGCATTGAGTCAAAGTAGCCCGGTGGACCCTGGTGGGCTATATATTTCCCAGGTCTAAATTGAGCTGCACTCTAGTACCCTGACTATCTCTAAGTGTTGAGTGTTTATGAAAAATTTTAGCTACAAACATTTTTTACTTCTTAAGGTTATGGATTTTGTCAGTAACCTTGAAAAGCACTTGTTCAGGGGCTGTGGTGGTTGAATTTCGTTGTGTCAACTTGCTTGGCTTTGGAGCTGCTTTGGAAAGTAGTAAAACACACTTCTGTATGTGTCTGTTGAGTCATGAAGGTGTGGATTTGGACACTTTATGTGGCCCCTGGGTCTTTCCCCTCTGACACTGTTCCCTGCTCTGGTTCCCAGCTGTCATACTTTGCTGCACATATTCTTTCACCATGATGTTCCTGCCATGGCATCAGCTAACCATGAACTGAAGCCCCTGAAACCATGAGCCCAATTAAACCTCTCCTCCTTTGGGCTATTATGTTGCGTATTTATCCCAAGGATGAAAAACCTGACTAATAGAGAGACTTACGCCAGGAGGCAGTGTTATGAAAAGTTCGATGCTAGAACATGTAGTGAAACAAATTTTACCACTAACTAGCTCTACCAATGCTGTGCAATAATTTCTTCAGTTTTAAAATTTGAAAGTATTTCTACTTCAGATTTGTGAAAATTAAATGAAGTAAATACCAGGAAAGCACTCGATAGCACTTGGCACAACTAAAGCTTAATAAATACTAACATTAACTTAGTATTTAAAGAAAATTAAAAATATATTTAAACATTTCATGCAATCTATTAGCTATATGGATATTGTTATTAATATCATCCCTACTATGTACATACTTCGAATTCTTCTAAAGAGTTGAAGTCTAGGGAGTAGTCACTTGGTTTATTTCAATATAGCACAGGGAGTGATGAAATAAATGCCATAGAAAAGTGTATGAGGTGGCATGAGGATTCATTCCTCATTGTAGGCTGATTCAGGGAGGATTTGCTGGAGTCAGATAGCAGGCACAATGGATTTCACTTACCGAGCAACAGCAAAGGTGACCAAAAGGTTGCAGTTGCTTCTTCCCTCCAGGATTTTAAACTCAAGTGCAAATTGGTAGAACTGGAGAGGTCGCACATGTTTTAGTTTTGTTTTGTTCTGGCCATTGGCTTTTATTGTCCTATAGAAAATCTGATAAATAAAATTCCTATCATTTTGTACTAATATATGCCTTTGTATAGCCTAGTTTGGGGAATAAATTTTAATGCACTTGGGCTTTTCTCTGTTTTTTGTTTGTTTGGTTTTGTTTTTTTTTCTCCTGTACCGGGAACCGAACTCATGACCTTGCGCTTGCCAGGCAGGCGCTTTTGCCGCTGAGCTAAATCCCCAGCCCCACACTTGGGCTTTTTTCAACTTTGTTACCATTTATGCCAATCTACATTCTATCCAAGTGGTTAGAAACCTGGACAAAGTCAAGTTAGTAGTTTCTGGTGTTTAATGAAGAAAGAAAAACAAGTATAATGAAAAGATAGTTATTATTTTAAAGAAGAGATATTATGATACAGAAAGTCACTTACGTGTATTATCCTTCCAATCCTTATTTCCCTAGATGTATTTTTTCTTCTCTCCTTGAAATATTCTCTTGGCAAATCCAAAATCTCAAAAGCTGTCTTCAGGTAACCATTCCAGTCTCTCATATTTTGGTCTGGGGCATCTTATTTTCCTAATTAGAAACAAGGCTCAGTGGCTGCTGGCTAAGAATCAGGCTGGTGTGCACTTCTCACTGTCTGTGGAAAGGAAGCGGCTGTGTGGGGCCTTTGGTCCTCATTAGATGGCTGATATATTTCATTTGTACTTTTTGCAGCAGCTGCTCAAGCAAGTGTGGCCATGCTACTGTAGCCAGGTTTGCTAATTGGAGAATGTGAACAAGTTTCCATTTAATCTCTATGTCTCTGGGGAATTTGCCAAACTGGAGCCTTGATCTCATTGTCTTTCTTGTGCTAAAAACACAATCTTAAAGTTTTGTCTCCATTCAAACAGAACATGGTTCGCAATGATTAAAATGTTAGATATGAATGAATAGGAAAAGCTGACCTTCCAGAAGTGTGAAGATCTCCTGAGGCCTATAGTATGCTCCAACACTGGGTATAGGAGGCTGCTCCCGAACAACTTATAAAAGGCATTCCAAAAAATCTTTTCAAGGAGGTTATGGGTGTCAGATAAGCCTGTTTATCAAGTTGTCATTCTCTGTGAAATTAATGAGAAGATGTTAGGTAGAAGTGGAATTTCTTAGCTTGCTTGAAAATGTCAGCCCTGTCCTCAAGCACAGTGTTTGCATCAGAGGATTTCAACATGGTTATGAGCATAATTAGTTTAGAAACTTCATTTGCTACGTCTTATGGGAAGTCTGCAGAAAAATTAACCATTTGTAAAAGAGTTCAACTCTGCCTAGATAAAGGAATCTGCAGAATTTGACCCAGAACATGAGCCTCTGATTGTATTGAGACTTGCTATCTTCAGGAAAAGAGATCATCCTATGGTTTTCAAGGATGGACAAGCCAGGGTAAACTGCTCTTTCCCTGTCCTACTACCTTATGCCCTTGTACAGGATGCACTCTATGGAGCCCATTACTCAGACATGGCTGGCTTTCTGTAAAAGAAAAAAAATCTAGGCTCCACTTGGATGCCATATATTTTACTCACTTCAAGTTTGCTACTGTGGACACACGTGTTTATACAGAAGACTTTTAGATATACTAAGACTTCTTGATCATAAAGGATCTTTCTTTTGGTCTAAGTATATATAAAGTCTCTATGGCCCCCAGAACACCATTGTCTTGGCCGGACCTGTGTTGGAAAGTGGTTTTGAGATGGAGCTAATACACTCTATTTTGCCCAGCCAAGTTCTCTTTTTCGATAATGATCCACTCTACAATAGAGTTCAACTCTTCCTGATGCAGAAATCCAGCACTGAACTTGTCTCTGTTAAAAACTCTGATCTCATCCTTAAAGCCAAATTTCAGGGTTGGAAGTAGTTTTAACGATGATGTAGAGGATTTTGTACTGTGGGGATAAACAACACCTTAGATACCAATATATATTAGGAACTATAGGGAGAAAATTTTCAGTATTTCCTGGGGATTTTTGCCAGGACCTGATCAAGTATACCTATACTGTTTTCCATAGGTAGACCAGCTATTTGTTTAATTGCAGCATGTATCTTCCAGTTTTTCCTGAGACTTGCTAAGATCACTGTCTATTAGTAAAGTATATTAGTAAAGACAGATAACTTTCAGCTTTCTTTCCTCCAGATGAGCCATGCTTATTTCAGATGTGGGAGAAAAGAACTAATTACTCCATACATTATTTTTTTGACCAAGGATCAATCTAGGAAATGGTTACATTTGGGGAGTAACTGTAGTCTGATTCACATTCACTGAAACATTTCAGGAAGTTTCTGCAACATGTTTAAGAATTGAATTTCCTTCAGGTATTCACTATATAAGCTACAAGAGTCATTGGTGCTCTTATTTTTGTTTTTGTTAAATTATTCTCCAAACCTGTGAGCTTCAGGTTCAAACCTCTGCAGGAAACACTGCCATCTGTCAAATAGTTTAGCTTTTCAGCTGTGGAATTAGAGGACACTATATTTACTGGCAAAGAAGTCAAGGAGTGAAGGGGACAAGTTTATTTTCACGTTTCATAGACAACAGTGGAAGTGGAACTAAACTCTGGCAGGGAGAACACTTTTTAGTTGCCAAACTGCCGCTTTCATTTGCATAATGTGTAATCTAAGGTGTTGATTCAACTCTGATAAACAGGCATGTTTAGTGAAGAGAGGCGAAATTATACTTTGCCCCTCTCTCTCCCCTTAAGAAACCAATCACATTTCTTCTCCCCATCGGACCTTTCTGCTCCATTGAACCTGCCTCCTGTCTCTACTTAGCAAACTGACGGATGGCCCTGGCTCTTCCTCCGTTGCCCGCTTGGATGCTACTGCTTGCAGCTGCCACTTCTGTAAAGAAAAGAATGTGTGTGTGTGTGTGTGTGTGTGTGTGTGTGTGTGTGTGTGTGTGTGTGAGATGGACAAGTTTGGAGTGCATTTTGGTAAATTTAACTGCTGTACCGCTTCCCTCCCACTAACCCTTCGTAGGTCTTTGGAAGACAATGGAGAAGAATGTTTGTTAACAAAGTGCTTTGCTGTTAAAAATCCAACCCTTTGATGTTAGCACAGTTGCACAGTAACTGTTTTTAAGAGGTTGTTTATTGAAGATAGGTGTTCAGCATAGAATTTCGGTTAGGAAACTGAATGTACGTCTGTTTGCAAGGTTATGCAAGTACTTGTGTCTTAAGAAGTGAGTCCTTTCATTTTAGTGAAGGTCCCAACATTAACTATTAGTGAATTTTATATTTTAAACAGATGGTGCTCAACTGGTGAGACTCTTGTAATTTTGCTAGATGGCTTTAGTGTGTCCCCATTCACATTGTCCAGAAAAGTGTCAGTCTGTTCTCCAGGGGATGGCAGGTGGGGTTTCTAAACCTCTGTTGCCATTTATTTATACGATAATCACCACTAGTAATAAAGAGCTAATGTAACCACTGCTGTGCGGTGCTGCTGTGTCAGAAACTCTTCATTTTCTCCAGTTCTCATATGCAGAATTGATGAAACCAAAGGTCAGAGTTTTAGAGAGTTTTCTAATTCTACTTAGTGGAGGAACATGGGATTTCCATGTATGCACCTAAAACTAGTCAATCAAGCAAGCTGGAGTCACACTCAGGCCACCAGGCTCTAATGTCAGCCTTCCATCCACTGTGCCATGCTGCCACCTTCTTTGTCTAAGATGCATCTCACTCGCAGAGTCTAGATCTGCATGAATGACACTCTGGTTACAACAGGTAGTTAATACATGTTTGTTATTTAGGGTTTTAAAAGTGATTTTGGAGGAAATGACACATTTATCGTGCAACCACTGAGCAAAGTATTGGTTTAAGTTTCTACCACTCATTCTCCTCCGTACACATGATGCAGTTTTCCAGAGCTCAATAGCTGTCACACTAATGGGCTTTTCCTGAGACAGGTGAAAGCTTTAACCTCTGATCTCTTTTCCTTATTAATATGAGGCTCTGTGTTCTCCAGCCAAAAATATTTGTCCATTTCACAGGTTTTATGAAACGACTGAGGACATATTTAGTAATCTCTCTCTGCATTATCCCTCCCAGTTTTCTCTCTTTATTAACATCCTTTTTCCACAGTCTCATTTTCCCCTCTTTACTGCTTTGTAGCTTCTGAAGCTAATAGTGTTCACTTTCTGGCTACTGGCATTTACCCGAAATCCATTTTGAAAACATGTCTGTCCATTTTCAAAGAATCCAGGTGGTTTTAATACTGCATATGTACAAAAGATATGGATTTTTGAGAGCAGATCAGTGACTACACAATTTAAATTGTAATTACATAGTAATTACTCAATTTGCTTGTGAACACTGAATCCCCTCCTTGGGTTTCAAACAGATGTCACAGCAGATGCGACTCATAAAAACGAGAATTTCCATTAACTGCAGCAGTAGTTGGGCTTACAGTCTTCAGAGGCGCTGAGTTAAATTGTGAATAGAAGGCATTATCAAAAATGAGTGAGAAGTGTGATTCACACAAGAGAGGGATAGACTATCAAACACGGTAAGGTTTCTATAAGTAAGTGCATCAGATATAGTGTTGGCATTGTAAAGGATTGATGAATAATTGGCTTTGGAGTTCTGTGACTCTTACCAATAGTAATAACTGCATTTTAGAGAGAACTTTCCAGTATGCAAGTTATTTTTGCCTCCATTATCTCAATGACTGTCATCAGAACCAGGATGCTGATACTGGATGCTCAGAGGTTCATTTCATCCTAGTTCTTACAGCTGGTGTTTACCAAAGCCCAAGCCCAAGTCCAGCGTATCTGACATCCAAGGCGTTTCTCTCACCATCTCAGCACACTGCTTCCTCTTGGGAATAGTACCTTCAGTCAGCCAAAATCAATGAACAGTGTATGTGTGTGTTTAATTAAATTGCTTGACCTTTTGACTTGTTAATGTAAAATCAAAGTGATTAAATCAGTTAAAAAATTCTTGTTTATTTTTACATCAAACTCTCAATTTTGATAGTTGTAGATGTTTTTCAAACAGCTCCAATTTAAAATCAATTCTTTGTGCAACACAAACTGCTGGACACACACTAGTCTTTTTACTAAATCCATACATGTCCAGGATAATCATTACTGGTATCACTGGCTTCAAATATGTAGCACAATGTGCCCGTGTTAATATTGGTGATTCAAAATTGTTGGCAAGTGTGACATAATGAATAATACACAAACTCCTTAATTGAAACTTGGGAAGCATTGTGCTGAAGGCTAGAAAAGCCTTGCACACCTCCTTAAGTTTTCTTTCTGACCAAAGTCTTTAATTTTTGCACGAATGGATCCCTGTCCCACTCTGCTCCTGCTACATCTCTTTCCTCCTCCAAATCTGGACAGTGGTGGTGCTTGCCCTGGAGCCTGCTCACTACTGCCCATGCTCCCTGCTCTGTGAAAAGGCCTGACCCTGGTGAGGATTGTCACTTAGGAGGCTGCTCATGTGTTAAGGGCTGGAGAGAAATCACCTCAGTTTGGTCCTCGAAGGCATTTCCCTGGGCCATGACTTCCGGAGGTGGGTGGTGATTGGTGAGGATGACAGAGAGAAATGATCTAGTCATCTGTCAGTAGGACGCCCACACAAATGTCAGAGTGTGGCTGAGAAAAGCTGCTTTTCCCTTTCAGTGTCATTCTCTTCATAAAAAACTGCCAGTGTTCTCTAGAGAGTTCTTTCCCCCACTCTTCCCTCAGAGAAAGCTCTGTTGTGGCTCACAGCCAGCCCCCACTGTGTCCTCACGGAGAGATCTGGGTCCTGCTGTGTGCTCTGCTTGCTTACCACCTGCCCGCCCCGACTACTTTCTCCTTTATTTTCCCTGGTGGGGCTTTTATACCCTTCTTTGGAACATTTCATCCAAAGCCTACCCCTATGGCTTCCCCTTCTGACATCACTTCCGGTACGGTCCTCCTACACATTGTCCACCTTCCTCCTCACATCTTAGAGGACTTCTCCCCACACAACACTCCACCTCATCATGGTCCACTAAGTTGCTGACTCTCAGCTAAGGGGAGGGCTGGAGATGAGGCCAGTGGAGAAGGAAACCAACAATGGAGGAGGAAAGTGAGAAACACAAGACTTGCAAAGAGCAGGCAAAAGAGAAATTGGAGGGCCCCACGAGCTGAAAAATGATACTAAATGGGACAAATCTTGGCTCCACTTTCTGTTCTGTTCTAACTTCGTGCACAATACTTTATGTTATTATTAGAAATAATTTATGCAAAATGTCTGACATGGTGAGTAGAACATAACACTCATTGAGAGACAGCTATTATTGTTTTTCAAGACCCAATAAATGACTCATAAATATGAGAATTGATAAGTGACTCATAAATATGAGAATTTTGTTTGAATCTGGGAGAAAAACTTTGCTTTGGTAGAAGCAGGACTGTTGCTTTGGTGAAAGGTTCTCTGTGATATAATATGCAGGTGTGGCAGTCAGAGGTGAGGGATATCACAGACAATTTATAATGGCAGACATCAGCTGCTGGAGTTTGAGTGTGGCACTAATGTGAAGGCACAGATTGAGATACTTAGTCCAGAAACTTTATTTCCATGGTTTCCTAATCAGTAAGTGAGAGTACTATGAAACCAACCATTTGGGGTTGTTTCTAGTTCAAATGGCATCATATATGACAGGTCATGGCACAGTGCCTAGCACACAGTAAGCACTGAGAAACAGCTGTCTTGTCATTAGGATTGTGATTTTAAAATTAGATCAGATTCAATTTTGTCCTTCTAAAAGTACCAGATCAGTTTTGCACACTTGCCTTCTTGTTTACTTTCCTGAGAGATAAAGAAAGAGACGTGGTTTCTCTTGCCTGATGGCAGCGTGTGACCCATGAGAAATTTATGTTTCACATGGGCTATAGCTGAAAAAATATCAGGAATCATTACAGTAGGTTTCTCAATGATATGACCTCTGTTGATCATGTTTCTAGCATGTTGAATGCCCACAGAACATTTTTCAAGGAGTGATGTTTATTAATTCATAAGGTAGTATATAAATACACTAGATTCATTTCACTAGAATCTGAGGGATATTTTGTGCTATTAGGAAAGATCTGAGATGTCACTTGTGGGCTGTTTGGTGGACTCCATTGGTAAAGGGCAATTATTTCTTATTAGAGGCCATTTTCCAAATCCTGTATGGTGTATGCCAACTCATTTGACAAACATCTGTGAGTGCCTACTTCCTTTCAGGTTCCCTGCTGTGGGTGCCAGGGAAATGAGGTTCATCAGATGGTGTCACAGTCTGATGGCAAACATGAGCCCTTGGTCATAGCTGAATAAATATTTGTCAAGGCATGTGGGAAATAAAACTTTACTTAATTCTAAGAGTTGCTAAACAGTTTACAACATCCTCAAAGGTGGGGAGGGAGTGGCAATTTTGCTCTCTGCACAAGTCTTTGCTGTGCTTCCAGATCCTTCTGTGCTGTCTGTCTTCCAGTCTCCCCAGGCTTCAGAAACTTCAGCTGAGAACGACTGCCACAAAGTCTCAGGAAGGAGTACCAGATGTGGCCAAATGCCAACAACCTTTCTCAATGCCTCTAAAAATGTGCAAACCTAGGAGTTGGGAAAGGGAATGGTTTCCAATTCATGGTGTTCAGCGGCTGAGGCCTGGTTTGGGAAGGAGTTTTGTTATAGTGCATCTAAATCCAGAAGCAAGCACTCCATCAGGAAAGCAAACTTCTGGGCCACAGTGCTGGCTGGTGAACAGGAATTGCCTCTGAACACGAAGCATGATTGTTTTTAATGAGGAAGACATTTGGAAAAACAGTGGAAAATTGTGTTTCATTTACAAATATTCCTGTGTGCCACCAACATCTTTGGCTCTCTCTGACCTCGTCGCTCCACTTAGACTCATTCCTGATGGACTGTGTCTTCATCAGTTTGTTTGAAGGTTTGGGGCTCAAAGACCTTTTCAGTGACACAGAAGGGCAAATATTTTGTGAAAGCGTGTATCTGTTTGCTACAGCACAGGAGCTTGAGTCACTGCAGCACCTCCTGTTGTCTCCTTGTCCTTGGTGCTCGGAGCTGTCCCACAAGGAGAGGCTCATCAGAAACCGAAGGGCACTGACAGCTGCCCTTTCTGCCGACTCCTCTTCCTCAGGTGTTACGGTGTGAGGGAAGTCTGGCCAAGTGCTGTATCCAGGAAGGAGAAGAGCATGGCACAAGCCCTGGGTAGCACGATGGTGGTGGGACAGAGCCCAAGACTGTGGGTTAGGTGACCTGAGGTGACACATCCCACTGTGTGATGTAGGCCTAAGGTAGGCCACTTAAGTACATATGGCTGAAAAGTGCGGAAACTTGATGCAAGTGGGACCTGCTACTCTGGCCAGCTGAAGAGTGTCAGACAGAGCCCACCTTGAAGGAAATTGTGAGGCACCAGTTCTGACAGTGAATAAAAAGAAATGATGCTTAAATTAAACTGTCAGCATGGAGGGCTGAAAGAGGAGGAACCAGAGGGAAAACACTTGAACAATTAGCTCTAAACTCATGATGGTCCATGAACTTTATCCACATTTAATTTAAAAAGATAAATAAAGCTACCTGCCAACTTCACAGTGGCTGTTGAGTTATAAGATGGATAATTTGCCAAACCCTTTAGCAATGTCTAGAGAAATCGGAGAGAAGGCCCAAGTACTATTGCACAGCCTTGCTGACCAAGCCCCAGACCAATTGGAGGGGCAGATGCACAACTGGAATTTCTCTCATTTCTGCAGGAGCTGCAGGGAAGAGTTGTGTGCCTTCTGGAGAATTGCTCTGGGGGGATCAGAGACAAGAGGTGGACTCCCATCTCAAAAGTGAGAGCGAAGAGGATGCTCAAAGGGAAAAAATATTTATGGTGTACGCTGTAGGATCATGTGAAATTAGCAAGAAGATTGTTTGTTTGTTTGTTTTTGTTTTTTTTCTGGTACCGGGAATCGAGCTCACGGCCTCGCACTTGCGAGGCAGGTGCTATGCCGCTGAGCTAAATCCCCAGCCCCTAGCAAGAAGATTGTATTCTACTGGTAGCCAACTTCTGGATACAGTAGTTTGCCTCATCATAGGGCAAAAATAAAACCCTAAAGTGAGTGCAGTTAAAACAATAGGTGAAGGATTTTGCAGAACATATTTTAAAGATGCCATGTTGGTGGCCTGAGGCATGGTGGACAGTGTCCATTACAGAAATGTTAGGTGGGGAAGCTTCTGAATCCTTGCTGTCGTCTGCCTCTCTCTTGTTCCTTCCTTTCCCTTTTCTTCTCACCTGGCTTTTTCTGCCTCCCCTCAGGAGCCAGAGGAAGTCTTGCTCCATTAGAAATGGACTGGTTTCCACATGTGTAAACATCATGTTGCTTCCTTGGTGTAGGAACCTGAAAGAATAGGTAAAACTCAAAATGTACAATAGATGATAGGAAAGGGAAAGAAATTTCTCAAAGGAAGGAACAACTGGGATGAGGGAAAGAAGAAAAAAGAAAGAAGAAAGGCAAAATATAAATATATATATGAATAGCTGCAATGATGGTACGGCTGATGTCTGATGGTGTATTGAAATGAACAGTTAATGCTTACAATTTTTTATATTCTGATCAATTTTGCATGTTTGTGTCTGGTGGTCTGAGGAACTGACCAGTGGAACTGCAGTGGAATTACAGTGGTGAACTCCTACCATCCTGTCTAGTGAAACTCTGTATTATCTCTAATGTTTTATCGAAGAAGTATTTTCTTATTCTCTTTAACGGTTTGAGCAACCTTTCATTCTTACATTTGGTAATCTGAGCAATGTAATTGAGGATAGCAATATGTAATGTAACAACCACTGTTGATTTGTATTAATTTGTCTTGAGACCCTGTATCACTTTGAATGTTCTTGCTTTGATTTGTTTATAATCGTGGTACTGGTATGCTGCTACTGTTCTACTTTTAGTTTGTTTGTTTGTTTCTCATTTGCTACTCTCTTTAAAATAAAAAAATAAAGAAATGGACTGGTTTACCTAAAAAGAAATTCACATAGAGCCATTAGAGGCTGATACTGGAAGTCTTCAGGTTAACAGGAAGCCCCTCAGGAGAAAAGATGAAGGAGGAATTTGTTTCACAAGTGTGCCAGCCCACTCATGAGGCAGGTATCTTTGAGTGGAGGTGGGGGTTGAGCCAGTTCCTGAATCCCCTAAATCACAGCTGTTAGGCATCTGTGTCTTCCCTCTGTATACCAGATACCTGTCTGAGGCTAGACTGGGCATTTCTATCCAGAAAGGATAGAAGCATGTCCTCTGTAGTCACTATTGTGTGCTTATCCCACAACCCAGGCCCTGTGGAGCTTAGTAAGGAGAAGTCTGTGTTTATCTCAAGAATAAGAGCTAGCATTTATCGAGCACTTACTCTGTTCAGTTTTCTAAGCTCTTTATATTTATTAACTACTTTGTTTTAATAACCTTAAGAAATAGACAATGCTATCTCCATTTTAAAGATGAGGCACCGAGTTGTTGCACAGTTTGCCTGAGGTCAGAAGGGAAGTAAATGGCAAAGTAAGGACTCAAGCCAGACTGACTGCAGGGCTCATCACACAGCCATGACAGAGGTTGTATCCCTGGCACCTTCTATAGTGCCTGAGAATGCCTACTACTTCCGGTTTTCCTTTTGTGTCTCTGTGATGTTAACTTTATGAGTGAACTTGGCTCAACCACAACACCCAGATATTTTGTTCAGCATTATCCTGCATGTTAGTGTGGCAGAGTTTGGGGGGGAAATTTACATATAAATCAGAGGACCTGGAGTATATTTCCCTCTGTACTCTGAGTGGGTATCATTCAACCACTTGAAGGCTTCATAGAATAGAAAGTTTATGGTCCCTGAGAACACAGAATTCTCCAGAACACTGCTGTCAGGTTTTATCTGTGACAAAAGCTCTTCCTGGTGTGCCAGTGGTCCACTTTTGGACTTGGATGGCAGCTCTCTCCCAAGTCTCCAGTCCGCTGGCCTCCCCTGTCAGATTTTACACTCACCATGGCTCTATAATTGCATGAGCCACTTCCTAAAAATAAATCTACACACACATACACACACACACACACACACACAATTTGTTCAATTTTTCTGCAGAACTTTCACTCATAGAGTCTCCTTTGCTACCGAGTTCAAGGGTAAGTCCTAAGGCCTCTTATTTTCTCAGTCTAAGTAAATCTTGTCTTCTAAGCAAACTTTTCTGCCAACAGACTTAGAATCTACATTCCAGTTATGTATGCTCTAGCTCACAGCTGTCCATGGGATCCAGGGCCATATATATGGTTGTGGTCTTGCATAGCTGAGGGGCCCCTGAATGCAACCTGCACAAAGGTAAACTCCTGACCTTGCAACCCTGATCCTCTTTCATTCCCCATCTCTGTGAAATGTACCTTGATCTATCTGCAAAACTAGGAGCCACTGGTAACACATGTTCTTCCAATATCACTTGAGAAATTCCTCTTACATCTTTACCTCTCTCTATCTCCCCGTCGGCACCTTACTCAGGCTTTGGTTGTCTTTACTGTGACTCCTATGGAGACTTTTCAAGTGGACTTGTGGCACATTATTTGTCTCCACGCTAACTCTTTTTCCACATCTCAGCTGCAGTGATCTTTCTCAAAGTGATCATATAATTTTGTGCCACCATCTGTTGAAACCACCATTCAGTGGCGGTTTCCAAGGCTGTGCTTGATCTCCTCCCATAGAATGGTTTCTTCTTGGCTTTCTAGATGCCAGCTGCTTTGAATTTTTTCTCCTTCAGTTCCTTAAAATATTTCTTCTGAAGAGGTCCTTTGCATATAGTTATTTTTTATTTTGTTTCACTGTTAAAAATTTGGAACATTCTTTTCAACCTCTCAATCCCCATTTCAGGGTTAACTTACAAGGACAGTTGTTGTCTTTCACATGCCTTTCCCTCAGTCTAATCAGCTTCCTTGATTATACAAATCAATAGTTATCTAAATTAACATGAATATTAAGAGCTATGATTTACCAAGTGCAAGTGTCAAGCACAGCTGTATATTTTATAATCATTACACTTAAATATTACATAAGAAATAAAATTATAAGAAATTATAAGAAAATCTGAGAAATAGTCTATCTCATGCTTCTTAGCTTATGAAAGAAAAAGCCAAGAGATAGGGTGATAAACTGAGTGTTTATTTAGTAGTGTGGGAATGTAGTGGATATTTGGTCCTCCCAGAGGACTGTGAACTTGGAGTGAGCTGGAGCCAGGTCTGGTATTGATCAACTCCAGTTGGAGGACCACTTGGCACGTAGAATGTGTTCTGAATGTACTTGGTGGCTGAAACAGTGAATATTTGAATGAGCAATGAACTAGGATACATTTTAATATGGAAATTAATGGGTATTCCTTTTGTTCTCTAATCCAAATTAGTCACCTAAGAGATTGTTTACAAAATTCTAGACAGCTGCTTGCAAATGAGAAAATGGCATTCCCAATACTGGAGATGTTTCAGAGCATCCTCTACTCTTCATCTTGATGACCATCTGCTCCATTTCCAAATGAGGCACAAATTCAGCTTAATTTTTTTTTAAGACCTAGTCCTTGTGGGGCTTCTAAAATAGAGGGAATTACACTCACACAGACACATACTTATAAACATATGCATCTTGTTAGGTAAGCCCACACTTGGAGCTGTAATAAGTAAGTCTTACATATCTGAGTCTTAACAAAATAAATGGAATTTCTGAATTGTGTAATAACATAATGGGGTGTTGTTGTGTGGCTAGACATCTTTCCACCTGGTGCTTCAGGAGCCTCAACTCCCTGCACCCTACAGCTTCCAATCCCCACGCCCCTGAGGACCTTTGAGCTCTACCACTTACAGTAAGGGCAGAGAACATGAGGGAGACGCATCTGCTCTTCAAAGGAAGGCAAGAAAATGCTGACTGTTTGCATGGCCAGGAAGAAAGAGCCTCAGCCCTACCCGCTCCACTTCACACAAGGCACAGAGATGCTACAAGTGCAAAGTGCCCTGAGGTGTGGGGAGAGAGAGCTAATTATCTGCTGTGGGCCTCTGGGAAGGCCTGTAGAGGAAGTGGCTGGGAGTGTGTGCATGAACAGATAGTCAAGTCCTTGGTAAGAAGAAGGAAGAGATCATAACAGGTGTAGCTGAGGCTGGTACCAAGAGAGGTGAGGTCTGAGGCCAGAGAGGGTCCAGGCTGTGAGAGAAAGCGTGCCTGTGCCCCTCTGCAGAGATGTGGTTTGGAGTCAAGTAGAAATTATGTTAATAATCTCTCTGTCTTGGTTTTCCTCTGCTCCTTCTATAAGTAATTAAGTAACAAACAATTCTACCCTTCACCATAAGTATCTTAGTCCCTAATGTGAAGATATGAAATAATTAGAGGGTGTGCTGGGTAAGAATTTTAATGTCACAGAAAATTTCTATTTTCAAGACTGTGCTAATTATAGGGGATGAGACTGAACAAAGGGAAGATGGAAAATTAGCAGAGCACAGCTTCTTACAAACCAACTGTGCAGAGGTGCTTCTAATCTATGTATGTAAGAGATCAATCATGGTCTGGTATTTATCTTTTTGTGAAAAACTCCAGAGACTAAAAAAAATGCCAGATCTGACCATTTGAGTGGTGATGGACAGGAGACTTTTACACTCTAGCCTAAATGGGAGAAAGGAAAGGGCAAAGTCTTTAGAAGGAAGAACCCAGTCCCTTCGGTAGACTGCCATTCGTAAGCCGGGTAATCATAACCTCTTTGAGCTGCTTCCTCCACAATATGGGGATGACAATGTGTGTGAAAATACCTAACACTGAGCCAAGCCTACTTTAGATTCAATTTTAATTCACAAATCCATTTTCCTTCCCCTCCCCTGCCTTCTTTTTCTTAAGCAGGATTTTATTCACCTCAAATAAAAATGTTTAGGAAGTGTACACAAGTGACTGCAATATCAGATGGATGCACTTCCTCTGAATCTACCAAACTTCAATAACAGCAGTTGTGATATCAGTGGCTCTATCTGAGCAGTGTCAAGGATAAAGAAGTACCTTGGTTGGCTAATCTCCGGAGGGCTGACTCAGCTCTTCTTTCTTTCCAAAGAGGATAAACTGCATATCATGCAATTTATTTTTTCCTAGGGGTTCTTATTTTGTTTGCAAACAAGACATTAGTTATAAAAGTCTCTGCTACATAAATATTAAAAAGGTGATAAGAAGTCTCACAAAATTTTAGGATTTCCTCTAGATTTTGTTGCCAGAATATGGGAGATTCATGTGAAAAGCTGAGAGCTCAAAAATCCCACAGTATCACACCCTGTTTTTTGGAAAACACTGTGCGCTGCCCATCCCAACCCTCAGCTCAGCTAGGAAGGGCCTGTACGCCCCAGTGCATCTCACTGTTGATTGAAAGGCTAGAGGCCCTCAACTCAGAGAAGGCATAAGGATTGCATTACCATATCAATAGCCCACATGCAAAGTTCTTGATAAAAATGATCATAATCCAGAGGAATGAGATAAAATATGAGAGTTTGATTTGTGTAAACAAATCAAAGCCATTTAAAGTCAAGCTACTTAATTTGCCTTAAAGCAATGCCAGGAATGTAAACATCAGAGCAGTCTGAAAGGCAGTTAGTTTAGTGTGGAAAGGAATGATGAAGACAGTTTGCTGCCTCCTGATTTACTGTAATCTAGCCAGATCGGCTTCCTTTCAGTTCTGTGAACCAGCCGTGCTCAGTGCTTATTGTATTAAAATCTCTATAAAGTTTCCTTTGGCTCTGTAAGTGATGCCTCTTGTCATAGTCAGGACAGCCTCAGTTATGCTGCATTAACAAAAGCTTCCAGATTTCAGTGGCTTAAGACAATAAGTTTGTTGTTTCCTCCTGCTACATGTCCTCGGTGGGTTGCTGGGGGCTCTTTGAAGTCACACGGGCTCCCACTGAAGGAGTAATTATGTCTGGAACCACAGTGTCAGCCAGAACGCTGCAGGGAAGTAGAGAAAGAGGGCCTTGGGATGGTAATTAAATGCTGCAAGGTGGAAGCGACATTATTTCTATTCACAGCTAACTCACTGGACACCACATCCCATGGCCCCGTGGAACCTCCAGGAGACTCCGCATCCTACTGTGGGCTGGAAGGCAGGGGGCACACAGATGGCTGTCTCCATTCTCGCAGCTCTCCGACCATGCTTTCTAAAGCAGAAGAATCCAGCTGAACCTCACAGGGCAACGCTTGTTTTTTTGTGGTGCTTATCACAATGGGTAATTGCATGACTTCTGTTTTTAGTCCATTTTCTCCATTAAGCTCCTAGATTTCTAAGAAGAAAAGCCATGGGCAGGCTGATTCTGCCTAATACTTTTACATATAGTCCTGGAATGATTCCTCTATTTTAGGGAGTCCTTATGTCTATATCTCGTGCTATCAGTCCTTTCTGGCTGTGTGCTCTCTCTGCTCCATTGTCCTCATTAGAGAGTCCCTCCGCCTCCACTATGGCAGGAGCTAAGACAAACTGGGCATTGGAACACTGTCACGAAGCCAAAGGGAAAAAATAATCCACTGAAACCTCACAGAAATCTAAAACGTTGTGAAAATCAACACATCCGGTGAAAATTGTTGGAATGTTTGTCAATAATGAAAAGGAGAAAGGAATGGATGAATTAATATTTTGTTGGATTTATCTTTGGCAAATTAGCTTGCAGGAGAGCTGGGCATGGTGGCACATGCCTGTAATCCCAGCACTTGGGAGGGTGAGGCAGGAGGATCACTGGAGGATGGGGCCAGCCTCAGCTACATATTGAGTTCAAGGCCAGCCTGCTCTGCATCGAGGGACCCAGGCTCACGAAATCAACCAACCAACCCACCAGCCAACAAACCAACCAACCAACCAACCAACCAACCAGTGAACCAACCAAATTAGCTTGCAGGGGATTTGCTCAGTGCTTCCCCTTACTTCCACTAACAGCTGCACTTCAGTGGCCAGGTGAGTTTGGCATGTAGTAAGTACTCTTTTTTTTGGTACCGGGAATCGAACTCAGTACCTTGCACTTGCCAGGCAGGCGCTTGTGCCACTGAGCTATATCCTTGGTGAGTAAGCACTCTTAAATGACTGGCCATTCCAGCGACAAAGACACTGTAGCTTCGAAAGGGTAGACTATGGGCCCTGAGTCCCAGTAGGTGGCGGTGGGAACGCTGAACCCAAGGATCCAAGTGTCTTCTTGCCAGGCCAGTGCTTCTCTCCTAACTCAGGGAGTAGGAGGCTGCTCAAACCATTTTTATTGACCTTACCTGCTCTTTATGGGAAGAAGTGAATAGGAATTTTCTGATCGTTCATCTTGTTTTTTAAAAATCACTTTCTCTGCAACCATTTTTAACAGTTATTTGTGATTTTTAGGTATTTTTTAATAACTATGCCGTTATTTTCCACATAAAATTTTATTTTTTTCAACTGAAATTAAAAAAAAATTGAAATACAATTGCCCTTGGGACAAGGTTATTTCAGCAAAGAAGACTGAAGAATCATTTAGTGACCGCCTTAAAAACAGATTCTCATAGGAATGGTCTGAGGCTACCTGAAGCATATCTTTAGTTCACCAACAGTTCACCTTAGAAGAGCCCATTGCTAAAATCAAAGTTTTCATAGATAACTGTAAATGTGACTTTAAAAGAAATGCCCTTTTAAAGGTGTGATTATTTCCTCCTGTGTCACCCTCATAAAAGGAGGCTTTTATGGCAGGGGTATTTACACTCTCTAGCAGGTACACATTGACAAAAGAAAAAGAAGCTAAACTTTTCTCTGTACTCATTGGTCTTTAGATGTTGGTTTCTGAGTTGACAGCATCGCTAGCTGTCTTTCTCAGTGGCAGGCTTTCCAGTGAGCAGTGCAGACCTCCCCTACCTGCCGGACCAAGCGTGTCGGATTCTCCTCCTTGCTACTTGGGCGCAGAGCATGGAGCCTGGTCTCCCTCTGTCTGATGAGGAGATGTGAGGGGCTCACGGCAGGAGGAGCTGCTGCTTAGCAACCTTCTGAATCCTAAGTGGGCTCCATAGAGGGAAACTTCAGAAGTTCTGGAAGTTAATTGGGTTTAGAGAAATAAGACAGAGGCCTGTAATTAAAGAGAAACAGATTTCTTCTTAGCAGAATGGGATATGGGTAAAACATAAGTAAAGGTTCATTGAATTGGGGGGAGAATAAATGCACAGATGATGGTTTAAGCTGGTCCTAGGATTGCAAACCCAGATGATTAGCAGAGCAGGTTAAGGATAAATGGGAATGCAGGCTGAGTGCGAGATAACAGGGAATAGTAGGGGCCCCGGTGACCTAGTGAGCACAGGCACCGTCTGGAAGTGACAGCCGCTGCTCAGGTCTGCTTGATTTTCATTGATGCCATAAAGAAAAAGAGTCCAAGTAATGTCACAACTTCAGATTTTTAAAAGAAAACAGAAATAAAGATTTGTTTAGGAAATTTCTTGGGTTTTATTATTGATGATTGGATGGATGGATGGATTGATTTATTGAGATAGGGCCTCACTCAGTAGTTCAGGCTGTCCTTGAACTCAGGGTCGTCCTCCTGCCTCACCCTTCTGAGAGTTGGGATTACAGGTGTTCACCCTCAGGTCTGACTGAGTTTTGTATTTTATTTTTATTTTTATTCTTTTGGTACCCAGAATTGAACTAAGGACCTTGCCTTTGCCAGGCAGGCACTGTGCCACTGAGGGTCAGGGTTAGCCTGAGAATGGCCCTTACCTACCGTGTAGTGCAACATTTTCACTTTCAGAGTAGCAAAAATGGAGCAAAGGCACGAGGCTGCCTGTGCCAGGACCCTCAGCTGGTGGGGGTGTAGGCATGAGTACTGTGACATTTAAACTGCATTGTCAATTTGGTTGACTTGGACGGTGCTGTTATGGCTTTTGTTTAGATGTCCACCCAAAGCCTCATGTAGGCAAGAGGGGACACACTTTTCAGAGGCAGCTGAATCTAGAGTTTGTGATTGATTCACGGTCCAATGCTGGGATTAAGGGTGTGAACACTGTACCTGCCCTCGGGTGGGTGGCCTGCATACTCTATAAGAAACAGAAGAGTCTCTCTGCCTTCCTTGTCACTTTTTCTGTGTTCTGCCCACCAAGAATTGTTCTCTGTGAAGCCACCCTGCCTTGAAGCCAGCTGACTATGGACTGAAACCTCCACAAACTGAACAAAATACACCTTTCTGTCTTTAGCTTTGGGTGTTGGCTATTTTGTCCCAGCGAAGACAAAGGTAACAAAGGCAGCTGGCAGTGAAGCACATGTGTCAGGGTAGGACAGGGAGGTGAGACCTTGGAGTCTGTATCTGTTTCCTGGCTCCTTGAGCTCCGGCACTGTTCCCCTCCTCTGTTCCCTTCCCTCCAAGAAGCAAACACCTTGTTCTACCCGTGCCCCTCCACCATGATGCCATTGCTGTGGAGCGAGCTGACCATGGACTGAGATCTTTGCAATGATAGCCAAAGTAAACCACTGCTCCTTTAAATGCTGTCAGGTCATTTGTTCCAGCAACAGGAGCGCCAACTGCACATGACCTTTCATTTTCACAGTTCACTCATGACGTTTTGCTTTCACCTTGGATGGCTCTAAGATTGGCAGAACCTGAACAAATGTGTTTGAAGAATAGATTGTAGGCCTGCCTATAGCTGCTTTCCTTTGATCTAATTTTTGAGTCTGGAGAATATAGGTATAATGTTTTATTCTCACCATTCATATTTTGTGGGTTTTTTTTCTTAGTTTTTTTTTGTTTGTTTTTTTGAGATGGGGTCTCATTATGCAGTTCATGCTAACTCTGAACTCACTGTGTAGGCAAGGCTGGCCTTGAACTCATGGCAGTCCTCCAGCCTCAGCCTCCTGAGTGCTGGTATTACAGGCATAAGCCACCATGCCTGTCCATTAATACTTTGGAAGGAATGCTGGCTAAGTTGAGTGACTGAAACGTGGTCCTTCACATGAAAGCACACTCAGGCATTTGTTTGAAGAGTGAAGGTGTAGGGTATGGGTGGAAGCATGAGTGGATTCCACTGCATCCATTTTCTGGTTTGTAATACAGAAGGCTGCTTTATTAGTGATGGTCATTGTAGGATGATATTAGCTGTATTTGTAACAATAGTTAGTTAGGCTTTGTGACAACTGCTGACATTTACTGAATGCTTACCACAAATTCACAATGGATAATTTTGCATACTTTGTTAAGGGATAAATGGAGGCTTGGGATTATGGGTATTACCCTTTTGAGATTTCCCATTAGCTCTTTAGGGATGGGCCATCCTACCCCCCACACCCCCACTAAGACTAAACTAAAAGCACTAAGATTAAAGAACACTTCCAGGAAAGATCCTTCTTAGTATAAGATCATCTCTACCCTCTTGGGTCATCCCAGGATGCCTGCTCAGTCATCGATCTTTGAGTCTTGCACTGATCTCAAATCTTCTGCTAGCCCTCCTATCCTGTATACACCCAATAAACAGTGGCTGGCTTGGATCATCTTTGTCTCTGCCCATCCTGAGGCATTGATCTCCCAGCGTCCGCTGTTTCTTATATCATCATTTCCCGTAACCCTCGTACAGGCAGTTGGGGATCTTGGCCAGGTCCCCTATAACTAATGACTAATTTACTTACATTTGCCATTTATCATCACAACCACATCCTCTCCATTTTTAAAAAAAGTTATCTGTACTTTAGCAGTGAGAAAGCCATGACCTTGGAAAACAGAGTCTCTTGTGCATTGTTTGAATTTAGCTTGCTCATTTGCTAAGCCACTTTCCTGTGTTTTATCAGTGTCCAGTTGAAGAAGATTTTTCAAAAGAAAGCAGGTCAAATTTGGTCAAAACTCAAACACATAACACATCAAATGCCAAAGCAAAGAAATCCCAAAAGCAAACAGTCAAAAGGACTATAAAAGTCGGGGATATTTTGCATGTAGTGAATTTTTAGTCCACATGGACACTCTCTAATTTTACAGTTTTATAACCCTTAATAGATTATTTACTTAATGCTACTAAAATAATTTCTATGAAGGTAGCTTTTAAGAATGTGCTGTGGTTTCTGTCAAGATGCCCTCTCAAAGCTTCATGCAGTCATAGGTTTTTTCAGAGGTGGCTGAATCTAGACTGTGTGATTTATTCATAGTGCAATACTGGGATTAAGGGTGGATAATTGCTGAATCAGTCCACTGATTGGATTGGCACCACTCTAACCCTGGTAGACTGGATACAATATAGGGGCAGAAAGAGGATTGTCTCATTTCCCTTGTTGCTTTTGCTGTCATCTGCCACCATGAAATGTTGTCCCTCTGCCATGTGCCACTCTGCCTTGGAGCCAGCCGATTATGGACATAAACTTCTACAAAGTGTGAGCTAAATAAAGTTTTCTTCCTTTAACTTTGGGTGTCTGGTATTTTGTCTCAGCAGTGAGAAAAGTGACTAAGACCATATGTAAACAGGTATTGGATATTAAATTTGATAAAATAACATTTGGGAGAGTTTTGTTCTAGGATATATAATTTTTTTTCTCTGCTTTTGCAAAATTTTCTGTGCAAATAGCAGTTCATTAAATTATATAGAACATCTTATATAAAATATTATTGAATGAAGAAAAGAAAGGAATAAAAGAGCAGAGGAAATGAGACTTATTGAGTGAAACCATAAGCTAGAGACTGTACCAGGTATTGTTATTTTCATTATAGCTTGCTTATACATTGTGAATATAATCAAACCAGCACCAAAAAAAGGGTAGAAAATGTGTCTATAGTTAATTCATTGTTCATGGGCAAATATTGGAATTTAAATATCTCCTATCATATTTAGACATAACTTCATATTGCAAATACCCATTACTTTGTATTTTCTTGGCACATTTAAAAAATTAATGTTAGCCAGACAAGGGAAGGGAAGGTGGATTCTTTTAACCAAAATAATTAATTACTATCAATTCCAGGACAAAGGAAATCAGAAACATACAGATGCAAATTTTCTCAGCTTTAGGATGAACTTAACATTACTCTTAATGATGATGACATATTCACAGATATAATATAGATAGCAGGAATATATTTTACAAGACAAGATGAAAAGTATAGTTACTATTTTATAGTTTGATTTCAAAGTGTAATTTTAGTATCTAAGTTACAGGCACTGCCACTTTCTAAAATATAACATACACATTCAAGTGTTGGTTTTAGAATACAAAGTAATATTTCAAAGTCAAAAAGAAATGAATTTGTTCATTATCTACTCTTTTGGATAATTGCCATTATTGCTATTTCTCCTTGGGCAGATAATTGAAAATTGACTATATAAATTGTTGTGTTTTTCTGGGGAAATAGCCTAGACCAACATTTGTCACCCACACTTTAATCTAATTTATAATTTTACCAGGCCTAAAAATTACAGCTGTCCTAGTACACTATTCCATTACATTTCATTAGCATTATCCTTTCTTTTCAGGTTCCCTTAGCAAAAAGAAATTTTACCAGTTGTTCATGGATAAAAAAATCCATTCATTTTGTGTGCTATTTACAAATGTTAGCCTTAGGAGAATGTTAGTGACATAATAGGATAAATAAAATAGTGTTTGGACATGAGATTTAGTCTCCCCAGTTCTCTTTGTGGCAACAAAGGAATTTGTGTCATGCATTCCCTAGAGTCTACATGTGGCCTCACTTGATCCTGTTGTGTGTGTGGTATATCTGAGAAAATGCCCTAAGGAGAGGGCAACAGAACAAACAGAAAGCGCTGCTGAGTTGCCTGTTTACTAAATTTTAAAGGTGGTTCATTAGGAAAGCAGGTGGAGGCCATGGTTAATCTCATTAGTTATTGAATTTAGGAGAGAGAACAGAGGACTTTCACTCTCTTAATTTGAATGACAACAAGCTTAACTCTCCATTTATCTTTGTTCTAGGTGGTTTTCCTGGGAAGTAGGTGTTGAGACTCTTAGACCTCACACAGGAAGTTTACTGGGGGCATGTTCTTAGAAACAGCACCTGTTCCTGAGGCAAGAAGGAAGGAAGAAGACCAAGAGAGTGATTAATTATGATGCAGTCACAGCAGAAACCTGAGCAGACCTCCAGGAAGCTCTGGAGCTGGGAAGATCATGCAGAAACTAGTGTGTGCTAGAGCTCGCTTGCACTGGGCTCAGCCGGGCACCACATGTCTTCCTACCATCACATTCAGCAGCATCATGTTAGTGCCTTGATCATACTTGTATGGGTATTTATAATACAGTTATAGGCCAATCCTAGGAATCAGAGCTTTTTACAGTCCCTTCTCTCAAGTTCTCAACCTCTGGAATGCTTTTAATTGACAATTTTCTAGGGAAAGAAAAGATTACTTCCACATATCTGTGTCCAAATATGTGTGATAAATTCATAAGAGTACACAGGGCTACAAAGAGAAAATTATATACTATACCCCTAAGTTTTTGTTGCTATAACTTCTCCAGGCCAAGCCTTTCCTGCTCTGTACAGAGCATTACTCTAATGTTAGTATTTTAGTTCTGCTGTGCTGCCAGTGACCATTATTTTTGCCTTTCTGAAAGAGGTAACTAAGCATCTCTGTGGGATACAACCTGTTGTGATGACTTCCAAAACCTAAGTGATAATTATCAAAGAAATAGGCACTGATGATGCCTGAATACAACCTGGATAAAGTTCTTAGAAAAGAAATAAAGTGAGATGATTTTGTGTGAGAGTATTATTATTTTTTATGAGTAAATGTGATCATTCACACTAATGAAGTACAATGACAAAAATTACAGCATATCTTTGAATAATAAAGCCATAAAATATTCTTGGAAGAAGGATAGGGTATATATCATAATGTGAGTGTTATGGCTTAGGTCTAAAATGCCCTGCAAAAATCTCTTGTTCAGTGGTGGGGCTTTTGGAAATTGATTGGATCACTGATGAGTTCATCCCTGAGTGTGCCATTTGGAAGTGGGGCCTACTTGGAAGAGGCCAGTTGCTTGGGTTGTGACCTGGCAGGATGTATTTTTGTCCCTGACTCATCCTTTCTTTCTGTTTCTTGGTTGCCATGACATGAACAGCTTTCCTATGCCAGCCCCTTCCACCAGGTGGTTTTTGCCTTGGAGCCAGCTTACCATGTACTGAACCCACTGAAACTACCAACCAAAATAAACCTCTCTTTCTTTAATTTGCAACTGTTGGGTGTTTTGTCCTAGCAACAGGAAAGTAACTAATACAGTGGGAGAAGAGTTTATTCTTTAAGCTACACAAAGATTTTGGGTTGAAATTATTCTAGCTATTTCCAAAGTTAATTGCTAAAATGATGACCTAAGCCAATTGCTACATGCAATTGCCAGTGTCTTTAGGAAACTCATTGAGTTATAAGAGAGTTCACCAGTAGTTGGTAGCAAAAAATTTTGAGGAGACTATTCTGCATAAAGTTATACATCTAACAAAGATTTCTTTTTCATCATCTACCAGAGTTACTTCCAAACTGTGTGCATCCTTTTACCCTGCAGGGGAAAAAACAAGGAAAGAAGACTCAAGATTTGACATATAGAAGAAATTTCTCTCACCTTTGTTCCTTATCTCCTATACTAAATCTTGGCAGTGTAGTAATTGCAAATATACCAGTTAGATATCCACTTTAGGAAAAAAATAACATGCACTGAGTGGAGAAGTTGTGATTTTAGTACTTGAGACTAGAACTAGGAAGCTCAGTAAGATAAATTCAAGTGATTCTAAATTCAGATTAGAAAGTGACTAAGAGTTGGCTGTATTTCATCTTTCACCTAACACATTGTATAACGAGCATCAAAGAGGACAGAAAGCTAGATTTCCAACATAAAATCATTGTGAATGAACAGTTGTACATAAAAGCTGAGCATAACCTTCTACATAGTAGTGCCCAGTTTATCTATCTTCTTACAGGAATTGATGTGATATAATTAGAGCCACATTTTGATCCCATTTTCTTAACTCCTCTCCTATAATATCCATTGCTTATTCAACAAAGCTGTGTTGAGTATTTTCTATATTGTCATACTCTACTAGGAGTTGGGATATAGAGGAACTTGCATCCTTTTTGAGACATATAGTTCAGATAATATGGTACAGTGATGGAGATGACAAAGCATGCAGAAAAACCTCTAGTTTCTTTCTCTTTCTGTGACCACATGCATTACTCTCTTGAAGGAAGCAAAATTTCTCTTTTCCTGACTGTAAAATATGAATGCAGTTAATGTTTCTGATCATCAAACAGGGGTATTGGGAGAATGTGGAATGTAGCATAGAGCCCTAAAATTAATCTCACTTATTTTTCCTGATTTTAAACTGGGATACTCTTTCAACAATTTAATAGTGCTCTAATTTTCCCTTTACATATAATTCCCATGATTGGTCCTGAGGGATTAAAGAGGACTGAAGAAAATCCAAGATGTTTTCAGCCTTACTAAACAAGAAATTTCAAACATCTGCTATGCCACAAGCCTTTAAAAATTGATATAAATTCATGACACATTTGGGGAATATAAATGTTTAAGCTACCTATAAAAATTTAGCCTAGATAAATGAGTTCCTTCACAGATGATTTTGGCGAACTCAAATTTACCTTTACAATAAACAGAATAATACATCTTTGCTTATGTTTGGCTATCAGCCTCTTTACTTTATAGCAGTCATGGTGAACCTTCAAGAGCTTTTAAATTTTTTTTTTTATTTTAAAGAGAAAAAAATCCCCAAAACCCAAAACTGTAATTCCTAAACCATATGATAGGAGGCTAATAATGGTTAATACACTGTGTATTGTTATCTTTAAATTAATCACCCAGAGTACAAGATATCAGCATTTAGTTATCCAAACAATATTAGCACAAGCCTATCTTTTCAATGAACTAAGAGAAATTAGAAGTATAACTATCTTAACTATTATATATATATTTTATTTTTTCTTTTGCTTTTTCCTTCCTTCTTTCTCCATTTCCCCCAACATAGGTTCTCTTTTCTTTTGAAGTTTTTTTCCCTTTCACAATATCTATTGTGCATTTTGGATCTTATTCACTCTTTCAGCTTCCCACACTAGGGAGACAACATGATGTTTACACGTGTGTTTGGTTTATTTTACTCATGAGTATGGTCTCAAGTTGCATCTATTTACCTATAAAAGTCTCCAGTTTATCCTTCTTTATGGTAGAGTTTTTCGGTGATAACAAAGAGCTTGCTATGGCATACTTGCCACAGTTTCACCACCACTGGTCTATAGCTTTGGATCTCTGCCTTTTTTTTTTTTCAAGGAACCGGAATCAAATTCATGACCTTGCGCTTGCTAGGCAGGCACTGTGCCACTGAGCTAAATCCCCAGCCCCTGGATCTCTGCCTTTATAGAGGGTGGTGGGAGCTAGTTCCTAAAATTAAGACCATTCTAAGGCATATATGCAGAGGAATTTTGCAAAGCCTTCATATTGACAGAGTCCACTACAGCCTTTCTGAATCTCTCAGGTCATGCTCAACATATCCTGCAAACATGACTGTGGTAAATTGTGCTATGCATGCCCGTGAAGTTTGAACGTGATTTCTGATTTTGATGTACCATTACAATTGTACACACATATCACCACCATTGAAAAATAGCTAAAAAACCCCAACAATTTAAAGTACATGTTCTCCAGGTAGCTGAAACAAAAATATACAGTATGTCTTAATTCAAAGGGTAGCAACTTGATCAGAGATGGGCCTAGTTTGTGACCTTCTGACTTAAGTGGCTTCCCAGACCCATGCACATTGGGTGCAGATGACAGCAGCCATACTAACCAAAGAAGCACAACAGGGATCCCATGCTAGTTCCTACAGGTAGAGGCTTGGGAAGTGGGACTTGCCTTCAAGGATAATCATGAATGGGGATTTCTTTGTTCCAAGACTGATGAGACTTACTAAGTTGTGGCCTGGCAAACAATAGCCCCAGTATGGGAGCAGTGCATGCTCATAAAACATAGAGCTTTTTTCTCATCCTAGGTTTTCACTGATGAGCACTTAGATATGAAAAGAAAATGCACACTTGATACTTCCAAATTGGGCACATTTTATTCAGTAGGACCTCTAAAGAATAGGAGGGTTAGGTATGCCACTGTGAGAGTGTTTTCTACATCTTGGCTAAGTTGGGAGAGAAATCAGTTTAGAAGTTCCATGAATAGACAGGCAAATGGTAGAACCTGTATTAAAAAAACCCAGGTCCTTTTATTTTAGAACCAAATACAGCTGAAGCCCATAGACTAAGGATTTCACAGAACCAAATCTGAATAATGGATATTTAAGAAATAAGTTCTTAAGAGAAAGATTATAATATTTACTATAATTATGCCATATGAATACAAATTTATACGCATTTCAGTGCTTTGATTAGTGCTATTTGTTTTTCAAGTTTTGAAATCTAGAATCCTATTTGCTAAGGGTCCTGAAGGCTACCTATGCCTTTCCACCCCAACTGTAGGGTGTCACTCAGGTGGCTTGCCAACTGTCTGGGGCCTTAAACTTCTCTGATGTTTAGGCAGCCTGCCTGGGGCTAGGAAGAGGGTGAGTTTTCTTCTGTTGTTATTTTTCCCTAGTTTCTTACCAAAGGGAAGTTGCTCATTTTAACTGGACAAATATGAAGAAAATAAATTATTTTTCTGCCTGGATGACAATCAAGGACCTTAAGAAATGTGTGCAGAGTTTTCTGGAACTCTATTAAAAATTATCTGATAAACTGTCTTTGGGTCTGTGTATTTCCTTTGTGTAGGGCCAGAAGGGAACTTCTGGGCCTTAGTGAGCTTAGCTGGATGTTACTTAAACTGGAGGCAATAAACAGCGATGTACTTTGTAGCACACAAATGGCCGGAGTGATCAATGTTAGAGTTAAATGCTGCATTAAGGGTTACCTAGTTCTACCTGAACTTAGCACGATAGTAACTCCAAAGATATGATACCTTAAGCAATGCACCTGTTCCAGCTATTAAAACCCTCTGCTTGGGCTCCTAAATACCAGCTAGTTCACTTTTTTCCTTCAGTGGGAAAAGAAAAGAAATAAATTTTGAGAAGAGTCACATGTCAGGGCAAAAGTATGTATACTCCTTGAGATACATGTTCCCCCTGGAAAAAAAAAAGTGGTAATAAATACCACAGGACCTGTGAAATACACTTCCATTAAAATAAAATGCATCTCTTTCCTGGGGCTAAATATGTGCCCCAGAATGGCTCACTAGCCAATGGGATCATGGTATGTATGATGGAACAAGAATATTAATGTGTCAGTAACAGAGTACTTTGTTTAAAAAAATGTAATCTTTGAGGGAATTTTGAATAAATGGATGGAATGTACTTTCATTTATAAGGCTTTTGCTTAGGAATCCAATGAAGCCAAGTACACAGAGCCAGACTATTTGCTAAAGATCTCAAAGCTGGGTGAGTAGCCCCACCCAGCCACTGCCTTGATAGGTCTCTCTCTCTCCTCTCTTTCCCTGACCCCCTTTCTCCTGGAAGACTGCACATACCTTAAATCATCCTGATTCTAACAAGGTATTTTCCAAAAACAAGAGCTAAGCACATTGTGAAATCTCAAGGACAATAGAAAATGACACATATGCCCACGCTATACCACCATCACAGCAACAGTTATTTTATTTTTTGTTAGGCAATTATCAAATTATGTATAAATGGTTAAGTATTTGAGAATCAAGATGCTCAGAAAATCTGATGTTGTAATCAAAACATAATTGAGCTGTTTTGGAATAGAAAGTCTATTTTCTCTTCAAAACACATAAATGTCTAAAAATTAAAGAATGACCCATTTAGAACAGTATTGCCTTACTGCAAATTTCTAAAGATTTACTTTAAGTGAATTTCTCTTTTTGGTGGAAAGTTTCAATAGCTTGATACAGATAAGTCCCAGCCTGAGGGGTGTGTGTGTGTGTGTTTGCGTGGGACTGGGTATTTGTGGTTAGCAGTGATAAATTAATTTCCTCAGGTGATTTTAGTCTGTCTGCACACCAGTCATTACTGGCAACCTAAATAATGTCTCACGGATAAGGTACTATGTTTTCAAATGTGTATATATATATACATATATATATATATGTGACTAAAAAAGTACTGATTTATTTAAATGTGTTGACAGCTTCCTTGTTGATTTTTGCTACTACTATTTCTTAATCCATGTATTATAAAAGCATTGAACTACCTATTGGGATCTACATCATTTAATAGTATATGTAAGAAGGAGTTGTCTTTCTTGGACTAGACACACTGCCCTAGCCTATGTTTATGTGAATCAGGAGTTACTGATGAATGCATGCAAGCAGTGACTTCATAGGAATATATAATGCGAATATGATAAATATAATGAGATTTTCAATTATGGATGAATCCCATTATAAGAATCATTAAAACACTTGGTTGTATTAAATTAAAATATTTAAGCCTAGCCCCCAAGTAAAACACTTAGAAAACAATTAACAGGCATTGCCTTTGGGAATAGGACAAGGACTGTGTGACAGCCAGTACAAAGGGACATCTTTTTATTTTCTGTATTTCTCATTGCATGAATTGTTTATAACATTCAAATATTACTTTTATATTTTAAGAAATGAGAAAAGAAAAATAATTACACACACACACACAAGAAATCAATGGCCTGTTTGGAAACCAGTGAGGTGCTGGCTCCAGGGCCCCTCTCTTGGATTCGTTCTTTTTACTTGGGTTAGGTTCAGAAGCTGAGAGTTGCTTTACATTCTTTGTTACCACCAAGGCTGTCCCCAACATGCTAATCACGCTTTCACATACAAAAATCCATGTGCTGGGCATGGGGCTGCACATTTTACATTAAGTCTAAACTCACAGGGAGGACTGCCAGGCAAGTTGTTCTGTCTATACACCAGTGCACTTGAGGGCTGTGATACAACTGCTTATGGGTGCAGAGAGAAACAATAACCTGCCACCAAACATGTATTGGCTGGCCCACCGTCACTTTTTCCCAGGAAGTCTGGTGTTTGATATTAGGGATACACAGGGATCATGTGATAACTGATGCATTTAGACTCAAGAAGCTGTTACAGATTTCATGCAACAGGTACTAGTATAGTTAAATTAATGTAAAATACTTCAAGTCCTTTCTCCCAGAAATGCTGCCATGCTGAATTACCCTAGGTTAGGTATTGTTATGGCATGACATTCAGGTAGCTCATCATAGCAAATGAAAGCGTTTCTACCCTTTATGGAAATTTCATAGAAAGTAGATATACTATTATTTTTTTAAAGGAATTCAGTCAAGTTTTAGTGATGCATATGTGAAGTGGATGAAAACATGGCAAACATGACTCAAACTTCTCAGGTATACATAAACTAGACCTTTACATTTTAAGCATAATTTGGGGAACTGAATTAATTCTAAAGTTCACATCTTTTTCTTCCACCTCCTTTGTCTACAGTGACTTTCCTTAGTCATTCAAAGGGAAGACAAACAAGCTGTGGTGATTTTTCTAGTTGGTTAGTTTTAAGATTTTGGACAAACGTCTATCAGTTGGCTTTGCTTTCACTGTTGTCCTGATCCGCAGGCCCCAGAGTCTACAATGGACTGTTCAAGACTGTGTATGACCTCCTTCATGAGTGAGCTTCAGCAGAGCCAAAGACAGAATTTGGCAAGTAGCCAGTGTATCAACTCATTGTTTACATATTTGATTGGCTATTTCACCTTTTATTCTGATGAGTTTCTGTCACATAGAAACAAGTCTCAGTGGACTTATTCAGTGAATGACTCTTTTGAAGTACTTTTTCATAAATAGTTTCTGAACACTGGTCCAGAGAGTGCTATCTTTCTATGGATGCCTTCTGTAGACTCTGCCTCTGAGAGCTAAATTAGTTTAGGCCAGCACATAAAAGGTATGCATCTGAGCTTTTCACAGGTGTCTAAGGACTCATCAAAAACTCTCATTCAGATAGCAGTTGCCCACCCCAGAAGATAAGGATCAGTAGGCTGCCTTTGGTTCCTCAGAGGAAATCCCTCTTATGGAGCTGAAAGGATGAATTTAACTAGTGTCAAGCCATGTTGTTTCTAGAAGGTTTCCAGAACTAAGAAATAATTCTACAATCTGAAAGAGCTATGGTTGGCAGGAAAGCTAAGCTGCAGACAAAACCTTTGTGTACTTTCTTTTTAGCTTGGAACTTAATTATATTTGTGTATCTATGTTTTGTTTTGTCTTTACTGTCAGGAAGGAAGGCTTGGGAACAGGGTGGGATGATGGGGGTTCTGGGAGATGAAGGCTCAAGTGGCAGTTTTCCCTTTGTGAACATGTGATTTAACTGTGAGAAAAGGTTTCAAAAGCAATTTGATCATAAGGATAAATAATCCTGAGGTTTCAAATTCTGAGAGGCATGTATACCCGACTTTCCTGGGAACTGCTTGTGTAGCTCATGGTTTTCCTTCTGAGCTTCCTGTCCCAGTGATTTTATATCCATAAAATACAGTGATGAGGAGAATGGAATTGGACTACAGTAGAGCTAATAATGAAATGCTAGTTTTCACATAGCATGAACTTTTTCTATTCATTCAGCAAATGTACAAAGAGACTAGATTTGTGTCAGACACTATTTTAGGCACTTGGAACACATCAGTGTAGGACAGAAATTCCTGTTGTGGTGAAGCATATTTATATTTAGGATGAAATATATATATATGTGTGTGTGTGTGTGTGTGTGTGTGTAGAACTTTTGTTGAAGTCAGATGAAAATTTGGTTAAAGCTGAAAACTTTTATGGGTCTTAAACACATTTCAGATTTCATAAAGTAATGAGATTGCCCTTTAACACTTACTTTAAACTTTCGCCTTTACTTCTTAATGAGATTACAATTCTTTCACAGCTTGACAACAGTAAGCATCAGGCAAAGAAATAAAAACCATGAAGAGCCACTTAGTGTTCTGGAAAGCTGACTTCTCAAAACTCAAAATTAAGTTTAATGATTTGGCTTGGAGCAATTGTCCAACCTCTGTTTACATTTGCTAGGTAATCATTTTTAGCAAAAGCTAGTAAAGAAAAAAATTCTCAAAATAGATTATGTGAATTTTGTTGGATTCTAGAATTGACAGTCTGTTTTTCAGAGTTGAATTTTGGTGCATCATCAGTGAGACAAATGTTTGGATGTAGGCTTCTTTTAATTTGATAATATCCTGTTCACAGAGAAAATGATTTCAAAAGTAAGGGGCTGCATCAAGCACTGTATTAAGGAAATAGTATCTATGGCAACATAAGATGAAAGTGCATTCATTGAAATCACTGAATTGGAAAGCACCTTGAAATATTTCTTAAGAGTGGAAAGCCTCTGAATAGATGAAAATCCACTTGGCATTCAAAAATACTGACTTGAGTGGGTGCCTGTGAAGCCATGCTGCAGAGAGCACTAGCCTTTGGGTCGGCCCCTAGCTGCGCAGGTGCCCAGGAGGCAGGCAGTTGGCATCCGGGAGGTGGGCAGTCGGTGCCTGAGAAGCCACGTGGCGAGGAGACCCAGCCTTTGGGCCGGCCCCTAGCTGTGCAGGCGCCTGGGAGGTGGGCAGTCAGTGTCTGGGAAGCCGTGCAGTGGTGCACGCTGGTGCGCACCGGCCCTCAGGCCAGCCGCCACCACGCGGTTGAGAACTATCATGGCAAAGAGCAGCAATGACACAATTGGCCCTCCAATGACACAATTGGCCGTGGAGACCCACCAGGGGACGTGTGTGAATGATCCCGACATGGAGAAATCCCTGGGAATACACGCCACACAACAGGTTGCTCTTGCCCCTGCCATTGAGAACCAGAAAGGTCCAGAGTTAGTGGAAGAGCAGCTGCTGAACAAGGACTCAGAGAACACGAGAATACAGGCTATGCCTGAAGACTCAGAGGTGTAGTTGATCTGGGTCACGAGAGCCCTTCCAAAGGTGGAAACTAGGAGGACCTTGAGCAATACCTGGGGAGACCCCCTGGAAGCCATTCTTCCCCTGACAGTACAGGCTGCAGTGGAGGAGTGCGTAGAGCTCCGAGAGGTCTGCACTGAAATTCCTGCTGGTGTGCTGACGGATGCGGAGAGGACACTAAGTGGTTGTGGGGTCCCAATGTGCTGGGAGGCTGGAGAGAAAAAGCTACAAAAAATAACTTTCGCCCCAGATGGCTCCCTTGAGATGTTAGTAAGAGTTGCCTCCTCAGTATTCTATAGCCCTGATGAGGAGGAGGCCAAGGAGAGAAAACAGAAACCAAGAAAAAGCAGCTGCTTTTGCTGCAGCACTAAGAGAAACAGACCCTAAGTCTGATTCTCAGGGCCCCAAGAAGAACTCGACGACTGCATTCATCTACTACCACTGTTAAAAGCCAGGCCACCTCAAGAAGAACTGCCCTAAGAAGCCCGCTGGGCCATGCCCTGAATGCAAAGGTGACCACTGGAGATCGATCTGCCCTCTGAAGCAGAGACCCCAGAGCTCAGACCCATCCTACCAGTTAGTCCAACAGGAATGAGAGGGCCTGGGGCATACTCCCTCTGACCAGACTGTCATGTCCATGGAGGATCCCCGGGTAATCATGACTATAGAGGAAAAAGAAAACAGCCTGTTGCTAGACATGGGTGCAAGTCTCTCGGTCCTTCTTTTCAATCCTGGCCTTCCTTCCAGCCTGCACACCTCAGTGAAAGGAGTCACTGGTGAGGATGTAATATGTTATTTTTCACAACCATTAAGCTTTAAGTACTTGTTAGATCTTTCTTGCATATCTCTGTCTTCCTGAGAAACCATTTTGAAGATACCACCACTATTACAGCAGCCATTGATATTTTCCTACTAATCTGTCCATAACTCTGTCATGTTTGTATTGTTCCTATACTATTTTGTTAATGGATGTATGTTTATTACTATGTGCTTCCTACAACAACCATTGAGAATAATCAATGATTATTCAGTTGGTCACTCACATATAGCTCTATTTATTTTCTTTAGAAACCACTTTGAAGATACCAAAGTATAATACAACAACCATTGATAATAACCTACCACTTTTGTCTGTAACTCACTCTTATCTGTCTATTTGTTTTTCTGAGAAACTACCTTGTAGATAACAATATATAAAACAACAACCATTGATAATTTCCTACCACTTTTTCTGTAATTTGGTAAGCCCCCCTATTACTATTTATCCTTCTTTTAATCTTTAAAATAAAAAAAAAAAATTCTTACTTAAGCCCTACTAAGATCAGACATTGTGCTATAGTCGATAGATTGGAAATGACTAAGTCATGGGTCATACTCTGAAGAAGCCAACAGCCAAGAGGAGAATTAAAAATATAGAATATTTAACAGAACTTAGTGATCACATATTTAAGGTGATGTGAAAGAACTGCCCAAACTATCCTCTGTTTCATGACCTCTGCAAAATGTTCCTGTAATCTTCATTTGCCTAGGGTACTGGAACAAAAATCTTCATTTTTTTTATCCTAATTGGTTTTTAATGTTTAGTATGATTTATTATGTTCATTTTTATTCTTTTGTATTTTCAGGGAAAAAGATAAAACATACCTGTTTGTAATTTCTTTATAAAACATTCTGCATTATAAGTTTTCAAATCAGAAATTTATTATGCCAAAATCAGAATATTTTAGATATTCTGATCATCTCTAATGAAGATTTCAGGGGCACAACACAGAAGATATAATAATAAGGCAAACAAAAAAGGGGACAGAACTACAGACCTAAAAGATAAAAGAATCATTTTAATTTTTCTTTCTAAACTAGCCTTTTGTTATTGTTCCAGGAATCAAACTCAGGACCTCACAGTTGCCAGGCAGGCAATGTGCCACTGAGCTATCTTCCAGGCCTCTCTTTTTTCTTTTTAATTTTTAATATTTTTAAAAATTAGGATCTCTATATGCAGTCCAGCCTGTCCTTCAACTTACTATGTAGCCCAATCTCCAAAAAAATATACATCAGGAAAATGAAAAACTTATTTAAATATTTTAATACAAAATTTATTGAAACATCATGGGATTAATGCAAGTTACCTTTGGCCTCTACAATTACAAGAGGTGCTCAAAGTGGTGGCCATTAGCTTGCAGACATTTATTAGTATGATGAACTGCTGAAGTGTGTATACATTTTTTGGTGGACCATATCTATCTATTTATCCATCTATCTATCTGCCTATCTATCATCTATCTATCCATCTATCTATGCCATTATCCAAAAGGGGATTATGTTATTACTGACATTAAATTCTAGAACATTTTTACATGAAAAGGGAAGACAAAAAATAAGATAATGGGTATTATCCAAATGACAGTGCATATTTTATCCAAGTGGTTATGAAGTCAATGGCAATAAAAGCCACAGGTAAATATTAAAACAAAACTTCGTGGAGGCACTTTGTGGTAGGAATACATGGCTCAGGATATGAACACATGGGTGACTCAATTTCTGTTTCCCCTTCTAGTACTCTTCTATCTGGCATTAAAACTATTGGTATCCTTTGTCATTCAGGGTTGACTTTCAAGCATAAGCTTTGGACAGCTTGTTTTCAGTAAGGCTACTTGGTAGTGCATCTATAAACTTTGGAACTTAAATCAACCAGGGGTAAGACAGCCAATAAACTATAAACTGAGAACAAAACCTAGTGTGGACACTGATTGTACAGGCCTTGGGGTAACCTGCCTTAGCACAGGTTTGAGCCAACAGCTGCAAGGTTCTCCTCAGAGTATGGCACTGGAAGGACTGTAAGACTCAAATGAATATTCTTAATATCATCATGGCAGAGAAAAAATTGGTTTTGATGGGGAATTTTAAAAGGCAGATACGGGCAGGGAATATAGCTCAGCGGCACAAGCACCTGCCTGGCAAGTGCAAGGTCCTGAGTTCGATTCCAGGTACCAAAAAAAAAAAAAAAAAAAATTAAAAAGGCAGATACGACATTGTCATTGGCTAATTCAGGCAAATAAAAGGGCAGATCTGCCCCCGACCAAAAAAGCACTGATGACTCAACC
Source organism: Chinchilla lanigera (assembly GCF_000276665.1). Taxonomy (NCBI): domain Eukaryota; kingdom Metazoa; phylum Chordata; class Mammalia; order Rodentia; family Chinchillidae; genus Chinchilla; species Chinchilla lanigera. The sequence goes on from NW_004955449.1 coordinate 6,508,126, forward strand.
AGGGCAAAAATGAGCAACCCACATGCAAAAGAAAGTTATTTAGTAGCTTAAAAAAAATTCTTCTAATTAGAATTTCAAAAAAGAGCATTAGTGTCAGATGGTCCCAGAATATTCTTCATTTTATGTATCTGTCCTAGAGTGAAATAATATCAGATTGTTTCTGTCTTTCCTTACAATGGAGGCTCTCTTTTAAATTTTCTTCATCTTGTATCTTCTACATAGGTTTTTGGGAAAATAGATATTACTGTTTGCCAATAAAAGTTTTATCTCAATAAAAGCAAAGGAAAGCCCCATTCAGTAGTGGAAACCTTCCCACCCTTGCTGTGCTGTCCCGGTGCTCACTGGCCACCTGGTAGCCAGGCTACCTCACTTTCTGGTTGTCCATTCTGTTTGCTTTTGTTCAAAACTTATTGTCTGCAATGAGAAAGCTAAGCAAGTGTTTGAGGTTCTGAAATTTATTTTACATCAATCCATATATAATTTCAAAGGTAGAAAAAGAAAGCCATTTCTTTTTTATCTTGATATTGGTAATTGGAGCTCTGCCTGACTGTTTACCTTCCATCTTCCATGGAGGTAGGGAGATTAAAGCAGAGTGAGAAATAGCTTAGTCTTTGATCAGTTTGACTTTGTGGAACTGGGTGACCAGGATGAAAGTCAACAATTTATCACATTAGTGGATTCCAACTTAAACTTTTAAAGAGGGGAAATAAAAAGGATTTCTTCAACAAATAGAAAAACAGTGACAATGAAGTTGACCTTTCTGTTACATCAAAGGGGCTTTACTAAATTCCTTGGGGATAAATTTCAAGGTTGAGAAAATAACTGATACTTGGCAAAACCTTCTGGTCTTTGGTCTGTTGGGTCAGCTAGGGGAGAGTCAAAGTTTTAAGCTACCAGTTAAATTGGGTGCCTGCTAAACGAAGGACTTTTCTACATATAGTTTCCTTATTAAATGCTCTGATTAATGTAACATAAGGTACAGCAAAGGAACAGACACTGCTACCACAATTTTTAACGTAATGCTGAAGCAAGTGAAATAGTTTTATTCTTTTACTTCAAGAGCAAAAATAACATTTCTCAGAGTGGGTTTTTTTTTCTTAAAAACAGCACATTCAACTGCATTTATTTGAATAAAATGTACATTGATTAGGCTTACTATAAGATCTTAGTTTTATTTACGATAAAGCTGAAAAATACTTGACTCAAACTGTGGTCTGAGTCAGGAGAACAAACCTGTATTTCAAGAAATATTAGAAATACTTTAAAATGGTAGAGAGAGACCTACTGAATGTGATAAGGGTCAGAGGGCTGAGATTTCCATGGTGTATATAAACTTTGAGCACCTAAAATTGCATAATACATCTGCTGAGATTCCTTCCTGTTGAAATATCTAGTGATGGATAATCTCTGGAACATCTCCTTTTTGGAAAATCTTACTAGAGAAAATGGGCTGGTCTTGAAGTAAAAGCAAAGTCTAAAGCCTGGTTTCTTCTCCTGTCCCCTGTGCAGAGGGATTGAAGAGATCGTGCTTGAAAGAAGGAAGAAGACTGTAGTATTTGCAGACACAGCCTGTAGCTCAGCTATCCGAACACTTACAAGGAGGCAAATAAACAGCCATTATTCAGATGTCTGTTAAATACTTCTGGCTAGATATGCAGGGCAAATATCAGGTTAGGGTATTGCAGTTTTTATTGTGATAAATAAAAATGATGGTAGATATCAGCTTTATCTTCTTAGCCTCCCAAACATGGAGCATTTTGTTTGGGTGTCTTTGAGGAAACTACTTATCACCTTGCTCTTGGAGTTTTTCCGTTTCCTCCATATACCTTGCTTCCTCAGCTAGCCTGTGAAAGAAATGTGGAGCTCACATCTCCCCTGCAGCAGAATAGACCACTTCCCACCCAGCTCCCATTCTTCCCTGTTCTTCCTTAGGAAGATTTGTTCCAGCTTCCACCTTTTCAGTGTTTGAGCAGAGGGAGATGCCTTACCAGTGGAACTAGACTGACCAGCGCCCTCTGTGGGGTTCTCTTTGCTGGTTAGTTATTAAGTTTGCTTGTTTGTTTCTTCATTTGCAGCAGTGGAGATTGAACCCAGGGCCTCCTGCATAACAGGCAAGCGTGCCACCACCGAGTTCTACCCCTAGCTAAGGACTGGGCTTGGTAGCACACTTGGGTGCACTGTAGCACTGAGACCTGGGGAGAGAGTTGCTGAGGGATTCTGGGAACCAATTCCTTTATCTGAAGAACAAGGCTCTTGGGTGCCCCTCTCTGCGCTGACACAGGTTGATGCGTCTCCACGTGGCACTGGAACTGTGAGTACCACAGCGTGTCTGTGAGCATCGTGGACAGTAGAAGATGGAAAGAGAACCCAAGCCCTGGGGGGTGTGGTTGAATTGACCGATCTTGGGCTTACCTGCCTTTCACACCACACTCGTGGCTACCTGAGGTAATAAACTCCCTTTTGACTTACATCATTTTATTTGAGTTTTCTGTTATTTGCTGATAAAGGCACCATAAAAGTGATTACTTCCTCTCCTCACCTCAGGGAATGGCACTGTTTCCTCCAAGCCACAAGTGAAGAGTCACCTTCCATTTCTCACTGTGTCCGTTCCTGTAATCCTATGCATTTTATCCCACAATTAAAAACATGTCTCCTTTTCTTGGTTATGTTCCTGAATTTCTTTTTTGGGGGGCTCTTAGAATGATTTTTAATTGCCTTCGCTTTCTGCAGCCTGGGTTTTTTCTGTCCATCATTAGACTTCTAGAACAGGAACAAGATCTTAGTCTAAACTATTTTCATATTCTATCATCTGGTTCTTGTTGAGCTTTTTGTCTTAAAATACCCATAGGTATTATTCAGCTGGCTCCTCCTTATCCTTCAAGATGTAGTTTAGAAGAACGAGGTTCCTTTGAACTACTGCTGACCCATTCCAGTCAACTGATTATTGTTCTTTGTGTCACCTCAGAATGTTGCAGGTAACTTTACCAGTGCTTCTCTCATAATATTTTTTGCTTTTATTGTAAGTCTTTGTTCAGTAAACTACAAACTCCTTGAAGCCAGGGTCCACGCTTTATTTATTTCCAAATCTTTACTAATCAGTCTAGTGGTTTACTCATAGTAGGTGTTTAACAAGTATAGTTGGTCCACCAAATCAGTGAGTACCTCCTCTGTGGATTCAGAAATCCACAGACTGAAAACAATTTGGAAAGCAAGGCATTGTATCTGCAGTGAACTTCTGCACAGTATTTTCTCCTGTCATGATTCCCTAAGTAATATAGTATAATAACTACTTCCCTATTATTTTCATTATATTAGGTCTTGTAAGTAATCTAAAGATGATTTAAGGTACACCAGGAAAATGTGTACACGTTACATGCAAATACGAGGCCACTTTATATAAATTATGGATGCCGAAGGATGACTGTCTATTATGACAGATTCTGGTGAGAGAGTACGGGGTAAGAGGGAAAAGTTGAACTCAAGAGAGCTTCAGAGTTAGTGTGAGAAATATTCAGAGTATCTCTACTTTGAGTAAACAATCTTATTTTATGACTGGGTGAAATCAATGCCACAATATTCAGGATCTCATCAAAGAGATTAAAAGCAAATTGTTCTTTCTTTGATTTGCACTTGTTTTGGAAAATCATTTGAGAGTTATTGATAAATGACCTCTTAGAAGTTATAAATTGCACTAAATAATGATCAAAGTATGAATTGTTCAATAGTTCAATCCATAAAGAAGCCCATTACATGCTTTCTATATTTTTTGCTTTCTGTATTTTTTTTCTAGGAGCAAGTTCAATGACAGTATATCTTTGTGAATTCTTTTGCGAAATATAAAAAATGTAAGAGCCAATGATCAAAAGGTCAAAGCAATGTAATTTTCATTCCCGTGTACAAGGAGAAAATACAATTTAGGTTAAGGGTGTACCACAATGCTTATAGGAATACGGCAGCCTTGGTCTATGATCATTTTATGTTGGAATAATTTATGGCTTTCACTGTAATTGACAAAATGGATTCATTAAAGCATCCTCTGGGTACATGTGCACTGTATTAGTTAAAGCCCTAATCAAACGACTGTACTGATAGCAAAGTAAGGTAGGAAATAAGATTTTTCCTAGAAAATAATAATTTTCTGTAGCAAAAATTCTTTAACATTCATCCTTCAGAGGCTACCCATTACTCAAACAAGCAACCAGCCATCCACTGTAGCTAGATTTTTCTTTTTTGAGATAGGGTTTCCCTGTGTAGTTCAGGTTGGCCTTCAACTTGCTTATGTAGCCTAATCTCACCTCGAATTCATGGAGCTCCTCCTTCCTCAGCCTCCCAAGTGATTACAAGTGTGTGCCATCATGCTCCACCCTAAATTTCAGACTTAGAAGTGTTGTGCTGCATTTGAGATCTGTCAGATTATGACTTGGAAAGCCATTTAGCCATTAAAAGATTACTTTCTTTGTGCATCTAAAAATGATGGCAAAAATATCTACATTAGTAATTTTTTTTATACAAGATAGCAAATGAGAAAACAGTTTGTATGATAAACCAGCTAGGATGGTCTATTAGTTAAAATATGGTATCCAGAGCAGGGCTGTCCAGATATGATTCTTACCTTTCACTAGCTTTGTGACTTTGATCAGGTTACTTAACCTCTCTCTACTTTAGTGTCCTCATGTCTAGGTAGAGATGGTCATAATGCCTGTCAGTGTGAGGCTGTTATGAATATTAAGTGTGCTTGTGTTTTCAAAATACTTAGAACACTGCCTGGAACATAGGAAATGCAATGTAAGTATCTGGTGAATAAACGGTAATTTGTATTCATCTCTTGACGTAGTTCCAGCAAATAAAAATCAGAAGTAGAGATCTTTGAATTTATACCACGTCTACCTAAAAGGGCAAGTAGATGAAAATAGTGTTTTACTATAACTAGGAAAAAAGGGAGATACCTTCTTTAAGGATTTAATTAAGTCAATACAAACTAATTTCAAAGCTTTGACTGGGTGCTTCATAGCAGAGGGAACAGTCAGTAAAAGAAAAATTGCTATTCTTAAAAGTCTTTGTTGGAACAAAGAATGCTGCAATTAGACAGGAAAAGTAAGAAAAGGTTGATAGGAGGGGGTAACTAGGCTTTGCACAGGAATGTGGACCTGATCGCCTTCTAGGGAGTGGTGAGAAAGTGGGGTCTTTTATCTTGAAGTGAGAGAAATGTTTTCTTCCTCTAAATGTCTCAGAATCTTGCCTCTGAGATTTACATGGTTGTGTGTTGGAGATGGGTGAAGCGGAGATGGTGGCAAGTCTGTCAGAGACTCCTAATGGGCAAGGATGGTCACTACCTTGCTACACAGGTAGAGCTCTGGTGGAACCAGGTCAGAATGCCTGCCCTGCCTTCTCTGCCTCAAGGATATAAAATATCATGACCCACTCTGCTTGTTCTAGTTGAGCCCCAGTGAAATGTGATTCTAGATTGAACAATTCAGCCTTCTGAAAATCAACCTTAAGGAAAAGATACTAAACCTCACAGTGGTGGAAAATTTCTTCATAGCTATGTAAAAAGTGAGGTAGAGAAACCTGAGTTTGGGGTAACAAGACTAGAAACTGAGTGTGGATCAAGGTGACAGCACTAGAGGGCTAATTTCTGGAGTTTTATTGGTCTACTAGGGCATAATCTGATGAAATATATGGCTAATGGATCTGTGTGTATTGCACAGGTGTCTTTTGGCTATTGCTCTCCCTCAGAGGAGTTTGACACCATGGTCCATTGCTGTGTTACGTAACCATGTTAATATGATGGTGATTGTAGAAAATACAAAAGTAGAGAACAGAGGAAGAGGGGCTATCCCACATCCACCCTTCTGTTTGGATCTGCACAGATTTGATGACATTGATCTAAGGGACTTGTACTTATAATTTCCAACCTGTATTCACTAAGCATAAAGTGACTGTTGAAACATGATGTAGCTGAGAGCTTTGTGGGAGGAGGGACTATAGAAAAGAAGCAGAGAGGGCTGGAAAACTCTGGAGGAAACTACCATAGAAGTCCTCTTCCCCATTATATGCCAAAGGAAAATATCTTCTTTTTTGTGGTGGGATAATAACACTCATGACCTAATAATAAATATGGTGCATTGCTTTAGCAATATTCTTTCAATAGTAATGGCTACCTTTGTGATCATCGTGATAATGGTGATGGGTATAGTAGATGATCAACTTGTTTGGCTTGGGAGCTGCACAGAGGATTAGTAAAGCACACAATTGAGTGTCTCTGGGTAGGTCATAGAGGCCCATAACCCTCCCTCTCTGGCACTGCTCCTCTCATCTGCTTCCCAGCCACCATGAACTAAGCATCTTTGCTCTGCTATGCTCTTTGGCCATGATACTTCTGCCTTGAAATCAGCCAACAATGGACTGAGTCCTCTGAAGCTATGAGCCAAGTAAGTCTTTCTTTTAACTTGTGGATGTTGGGTACTGTATATCAGCAATCAGAAAGCTAATACAATCATTAGACTTTGATCAGACATTGTGCTGAAGGCTTTATTTATACTACTTAATTTATCCTTTAAAACAGCCCTATACAGCAGATATAATGCCCTTTTGTTGGCAATAAAACCAAGACCAGAGAAGTTAAGAAGCATAATAATATGGTATGGTTAGTATCAGAGGTAGTGACCTAAAGTCATCTGATTTCCACGCCTGTGCTCCTAATTTTCTCTACACCCCTCTTATTTCAGGGGTTTAGGGCCACCATGAGGAAAAATGGGTTATGCAATAAAGTCACATAGACATGGTGATAGCTTTCTGCAGAGGCTGCGGGAAAGATGAGTGATACAGCGCCCTGCCTCCTGATGCATCAAATTGAATAAGAATTAAATAAGTTATGTGACATGAGTGCTAATGGCTGGAACCAATTTTTTAAAATGTCAGGAAAGTCTTTAGCTGGAAAGAAATTAAGGGAGCTCCTGCAGGTCTGGAGTGATCTGCGTCAGAAGAGTTTTGATGCCATTTCAAGTCATCTCTGCACTCGGACTCTGGAAGAGGCAAGTGAACATTGGGCCCTTGGGAAACAGACGTGGGAATATGGTAAGAGCTGGTCTTGGTCAAGCGCAGGCATAAAAAGTAATTCGTCTTTCTCATGTCACTTGGTATTGACTCTGTGCTGTAAGTTCTTCCTTCCTTTCTCTTGGCCATTATCTTGGGTTCACCTCATAGATTCTTCAGGTCACTTTGTGGCATTAGAAGTCTCATTTTTCAAGATATTGAAAAGTCAAGTGTCATCTAAATCAAAGCTTCAACTTCTCATCCAATTTAGAGAAGCTCTGTCTCCAAGCTCAGATCCAGTCAGCAGTTAGACCAGGGTGGGACCAGGGCTTTTATTTCACTTCTACCGCTTTCCTCTCCCGCTGCTCCATCCATGTGCTGCCTGCCCTCAACCAGGGCTCGGAAGGAAGTGAGGGGTGTAAGGCAGACTGCACAGTCACACCTGAACTTGGCTACAGCAATCTGGAATTGGTATTTTCCTGGTGAAGACAGATACCCAAATGCTGGCTCCTTGGCCGGGGTAGGTTGATGTTTTACTTCTGGTCTCTGCCTGCTACCCCCTCACACATCCCCAGATCTCCTACACACTACTTGTTGCTGAAACACGTGAAGCACTCCCCAGCTGACTGCTCAGCTCCTGCTCTTTGGGCTAAGCCTGCTCTGTCCTCTAAAACGTCCTGTTAGTAAAAGTTCTTTTAACAGTGGCTCTAGTTCAGCACCATTTAGCAACTTTCCCTGCCCTGAAGTGGGTGGCGGGGAAGAAGTCACAGAATCATGCTGCCCTCTGCAGTGTCTTGCGTTGGTGGGGAAGAACTTCTTTTTAAAACATGATGGTGCACAATGCATCAGCTTTGAGGCTTTAGCAGAAACTTAAGACAATAAGAAAAAGTCCTGGTTAATCCCTTGTTATTTCAAGAGAAATACAAACAGATGCCATTGAATCAGAGTTTTCATTTGATTTAGCTGGCATTATTTCCTAAGGTTAGTAATCACCAATAAAACTACCACTTTTGAAGGCCTGCTAGTACATATACTTCCTGATATAAACACTGCCACACTCCTATATGTGCTCTTTTCTCTATGTGGCAGATGGGGACAGTGAGGTCAGATCACTCACTCATGGCAACATAGCTTGAATGGAGCGAGTCCAGATTTCATTTCACACTGGCTCCAGAGCCTGTGCTTTCTCTAATATATCACATTACATGTTCAAAGCTGAATTTAGGTATCATGGCTATAGATGGTCTTCCAGCTGGTCAAAATATGGACTGCCCAGGCTGTAATCATGGCTCAAAGACTTCCTGCTTCTATTTAATCAAAATGTAAAGCAATGATCCTTGGTCATGACTGCACACTCGGGTTCTTAAAAGAAGCAAACAAACAAACAAACGAGATGCTTACGATCTATACCAAATCAATTGCATCAGAATCTCTGCGGCTGGGGAGGGGCTTATGCACACAAGGTCCTCAGTGTTTCCAATTGAAGTGAAGTTTGAGAACCACTCCTTGCTTCCTTTAACTACTTGCCTGGATTGTAGGTAAGTCATGGTTGCTAAGAAAATAGACAAAAAGGGCTGGGGATATAGCTCAGTGGCACAAGCGCCTGCCTAACAAGCTCAAGGACCTGAGTTCAATTCCCGGTATCAAAAAAAAAAGACAAAAAGGTTTCAAAAAAGAAATACTAGGAGATACTTTCACACCATCAAGAGAGATATAACAGAAACAGTACACACTTGTTATTTTACCACTGTATTCCATGTGCCTAAATGCCAGTCTTTACTGTATACTGGCAATGGAATGAAGATACTTTTATTTGCTAATGCCTGTCATTTAACTTCAAAGTACCATTTAATTTACTGAAATACATACTATATCATAGAAGAACGATCAAAAGTGGAAGACTTTTCTGGCAGTAACCTGGAGTCACATTATTAAGTTCTTAACAAGGGTAATAAGAAAACAGGCAATGTAGGAAATGAACACATTAGCTAACACAGCATCATTCTGTTAAAGAGAATCAAATTAGGCTGTGGAGCTGAATTACTATTTCCCATATTTAATTTGACCCTCATCACAGTGAGGCAAGTGATGCTATTATTCTCGTGTAACAGGTGAGGATTTAGAGAATCTGTGTAACAAAACCTACCCAGGGTTGCAACTAACACTCAATTTTTCTGAAAATGGTCCTCTTTCCCCCACTTCACATTACCAGGAAAGACCTAGATTCGAGAGATCGTTTGTAATTTCAAAACTGATCCAAATTCAAAGGGGCAGACCTGCCATTTGTAACCATGTTGATTTAATAGCTATAGTGATTCAGAAAAGCTGACTAGTGGGAATGACTGGAAATGAACAGTGGAAATTGCTTTCACTGTAGCACCCATGAACCAATGATTCTTGCTGATTTGAACAGCTGTTAAGAGCTTACTGATATGAAATTGGAAAAGCAGTTCTAGAAAAGCTCCAAGAGTGAACAAAGCTTTGTCAATCTTCAGAGAGGGGTTTTACCTTCCTTCCTTCGACTTCATGAACAGTGAAGGAGGGAGTGAATGCCACTCCCAAAGGAAAAGTTCCAAATAACAGTCATGCTGGAGTTTGATCACTGCATTCTTAAGAAAACCCTGCATAAATAATTCTATACTCCAACACTAATGGTGACTGTTCAGTGAAGCATGGCATTTAAGGACTTGGTGTATTCTGTTGCAATTAGCTATGTGAATTATTTCAGCAATAGGAAACAAAATATTGCTAATACTATGACAAAGGCCGGTGCCTCATGGTGTCCATCACTGAAAATTAAACTGTTCTCTGGATTTGAGAATTTACACAGCCTCTTTGCTACGACAGCACGTTAGCGTGGTATGCAGACCCTTTCTAGAACACCAAAGGTGGATCCTGTCCAAGGAGTAGCTGTGTCACCATATTTTGAAATATGAAAAGTGATTGTGCAGACTAAAAACTGACCCCAAAGAGCTGACTACAGAAAGCCCCTTTCAGATTGGTTTGTCAGTCAATTCTATGGTTTAGTGTCAGGAATTGGGGTGTAAAAGAAGGAGTAAACACCTCATGGATTTTCCCTCTGACCTTCTTCTCAGATAGGCTTCGGCTCTGAATTTCCTTCTGCTTGACTATTTCTCTATTGAATTTTTGACCTTAATTTTTTATATCTTGATTCAAGTGTGAATCTTACTGAAGGCAAAGTTAGTGCTTCACTACTAGGTAAGGCCAATTACATATTGTTTTAAAGCGTTGACGTCTCCATATTGACCTCATGAGATGGGTCAGAAGTAAACAGCAAATGAGCTGGTAGACTAATGGTTATGGATGCTTCCTTTGTGTCCCACACCTCAGTAATGATAATATTTTTAAAGACTATATAATATTCCAAAATAGCTTTATAGTAGATTTGCAAACAACACCTTAAATTCCTAAAAATACAAAATCTCATTCACTCTGAGTGCTAACTATATGCAGATTGAGCATTCCTAATAAAAAAATCTGAAATCCAAAGTGTTCTAAAATCTGAAAACTTTTGAGGGTTAGTATGAGGTTCCAAGTGGACAATTCCACACCTGACCTCATGTGATTGGGTCACAGTTAAAACACAGGCACAATAAAAATATTGCATAAGAATACCTTCAGGCCATGTGTGTAAAGTCTGAATGAAACATAAAATGAATTTGTGTTTATACTTGAATTCCAACCCCAAGATATCTTATTAGGTATGTCAAATATTCCAAAATCCAAAGAAATGTGAAACACTTCTGTCCGAAGCATTTCAGATAAGGGATATACAATCTGTATTAGACTATGGCTTTTTCTGTTCTTATGATTGGTAAGAATAATACTGACATTGCAATAATCAAGTGCCTATTTTTGTATTGTGCTCTGACTACTGTGTGCTTTCCTTTTTAATGCAGCATTGTTTTACACAGGCTTTTTAAGTATTTACATAGTTCAGATATTCATCATTTTCACTGCCACAGACTTTATTACCATATTAAAGTTCCAAAGTTCGCTTAATCACTCCTTAATTGTTGAGCATTTGGGTTGTTTCCAGCTATGTGCTGTTGCAAATAAGGTGGCTATAAACATCTTTGTACAAGTAGGTTTAACTGCTATTTTCTTTAGATAATTCCCCAAGGTGAGAATGCTTAGCTCAAGGGGCATGATCATTTTATGGAGCCATTGTAGTGCTGGAACACTATCTAAAAATACCATCCTAATTACCAGTGTTACTGTTAACGAAAGAGGGCACCTGGACATCTCTATTATTTTTTTTTTAACCTCTGTGAATACTTATACTACTGCCTTGAAACAATGACAAGGAGTCAGATGCCCTCTAAAAAAACAGCCTGTGGACAAGGTCTTCAGTGGCCAAACATGCCAAGAAGACTGCAGAGTCTGTTTTCTGGTAGTTACAGCTCTTGTGTCCTAGCTTCAGAGCCCTCAGTGTCATCTAGTTCATCCCCATTTACAGCCCACTGCTGGTTCCTCTCCAGACTCTGCCCCCGTGGCTGTTGCAAAAGATAACGTTCCTTTCTGCTGCATGCAGACACCAACCCTGGTTTCTGCAAGAGGTTACTGGCCTGGAAAAACTGCTTTTAAATCTAATGAGATGGGTGTTGTCCTCAAGACAGAGGATGTTAATGACCACAGCAACTTTATTGAATCCTATTTCACCCCACTGCAGGACTTGGCATTTGAAACCAAGATTTGCTAGAGGGGCACAGGGGCTCTTTGACTTCTACCCTTCCCCTTCTCCCTCTCACTGCAGAGCCAATATGGACAGGGTCACTGCTGAGAAGTCATCTCGGCCTTCTTACAATTTACTCTCAAAGACATCAGCTCTGTTGTGGATAAGCACATACATTCTCAACTAGCTTCAGGGTAAGGAAATGTGTGGAAAATGAATACCTTTTCTACCCCTTCAGATTTAAAATTATAACTCCCACTGGGCTGAGGGAGGCAGCACAAAGTGACTCAGAGTCAGGCATTAGGCGGAGGTGGAAAGAGAAAGTAATGGATCTTACACCTCACTCGGCTCAAGGAAATAATAATTGCATGGACTCTCGGCTTTTACCATCTTCTCTTTCACCATCATCAGTTGCAACTGACATGACGATAAGTAGAAAAACATCCCCTGGTGGATCACAGACATTTGGCAGTTTTTCCCTTCTGTGTACTTCTGGGTTCAATGATGAAATCCCACTGAAAGAGGCATTCCTTTTTTATACCCTCTGTACTCTTCCTAATCACTTTTGCTTTCCTTTCAAAGTTCGCTTGGTTGGTATGAACTTGGGGGCTCACAGAAGGTAGAAGTGGTAAACTTAAAATTGTCTACCTTACTCTCCCGTGAATACAGAATCTGCAGCAGACAGCTCGCTTTCCTGTTCTCTGCCAAACCACCATAAATTAAACATCCCACCAGATTCTCTGCTCATGCATTCGGGAAGGGTTCCTGTCATCAAATAAATCATACAGTCAGAAGCTGTACCTAGTATTCAAACTAAAAGGTGCATTTCTTTGCCATATTCTTATTACTTTTTCTTTACTTTTAGTAGTAAAATAATTTCATGACTTTATAAATATGAATAGCTTATAACGAGACCGAGAGGGAACATAATTGTACATATATATTTAGGAAGGCTTCAGAAACCATTCCATGTTTCTAGAAATTATGTTTAGAAAAATATTCATATACCCTTCTATGCATGGATGAGAATCTTAACATGCTTGCTGTGCTGTCTCCTGCCAGGAGATAGAAAGTACATATAATTACTTGTTTTACTCATGAAATGACCAAGATAAATATAAAAACTTTATCTGGATGAACAAGCTCTTTTGTTTTATTGAAAAATCCGAAGTAGGTTTTGTTTCAAAAAGATGTTTGTGGGATTTAGATCACAGGAGTCTGTGAAATATTTACGCAGAATATTAAGAGTCGTGGCCTGAGGCTGAAGGCGGAGGTCAGTGGTGGAACGTTTCCGTAGCACTGGGACTGAGAATGTGGGTTTGACACCACCCAGTGTGGAAACAGTAACAGAAACAAATGAACAAACAGGAAAACTCAGCCTTGCTCTGTTGGTCAGATGCGGACGTTCCCTGACGTACGCTTGGAGATGCCGGTCTTGCCTGCGGGCCTCTTTACCGGTGTCTCTCCATGTCTCTCCTGCTCGGCGTCACAGCCCTGCGTACCCACCAAACCCATGCATCGATGCTCAGTAAAACTCAGACACACAAACTGAAACATCGTATGGTTTCCTATCATATGAAAAACTCAACAGTATAAAATAAAAGATAATAGACAGAAGAGAAAGTAAAAAGACATTGTAATCCAGTGTGGACAACGTATCTAAAGGAGTACCTTGACTTAGTACTGTCGTCTTATGTGCTGTACATGTTCTTCAGCCTATTGGTCTGGTTATCAAGCTGTATATATGATAATGAACATTATAAAGTCTTACATCTAAATGGACGTATGCTGGAAAAATGAAAAGGGGTTGGGGGAGAAGGGAATGCAATGCGCTATGGACACGTACTATCTTCTACAGTGAATAGGATCATTATGTGCTGTAAACATGTACTAAAAAAAGTAAAAATAAAAAAAAGGTCACCAGGGGCCTCACCTTTCTCCTCAGAACTCTGAGGTTGCTTTAATTCATCTGCTTTGCTGTGGATTTTCCTTTAGTGTGTTCCACGCTGGCCCCTGCCTTTTCAATTTAGAATGTGACTTAAGTATTCTAGTTTCACATTTCAACTCTGTCAGAGCCCTAACTTCTGATCTCTTACCTCTGGCCTCTCCATGTTATAGCCAAAGAAAAGAGGCATCCAACCCCTACCCCCATCTCAATGGCTCCAGACTAGGGAGAGGGAAGCCAACCATCTTCCATTTGCTACCTGAACGGAGAAGGGGGCTACCTGAGTTTGAACCAAGATCCTTTCTATTTTTCAGGTGCTTTGTGTCTTCTTCCTCTGTGGCTCTTGAATCTTTATATCCAGACATAACTTTCAGAAGAATGGCGTGCACCCTATTGCATGAGCATTGTACCCATTTGGGCAACATTTAACTTACAATAGAAATAGGATATGAAGCTCTAACTTTGGGAAAGAGCTTGTAAAGAAATCCATTAGATTTTGCAGGGAAGAATGGATACTACTCTTCTAGAAAGAGTCATCATCTAAAATATTCTTTTAAATATCATTCTTTGCTTGATTTCAGAAATGGTCACACAATCATTTGCTTTCTTCACCCCTAATTTTAATATTGTTACAGAACTATGAGTACCAAAAATACTAAAATTTCTTAATAGGGCCAATTGATAGTTCATTGATTTGTTACAGAAGACTGACAAACTTGTGTTTATTTACTAATTAAATCTTTTTGCTGAGTAACTTTAATTATTCTGAGAGGTGTCCTTCACCAGCTCTGTACTGGGTTTAGGTGGACTCTGAGTCCTCCTTAATAATGCATTTCTCCTGTATTTTATTTTTTTTTTTAAATTGAGGTGAAATCCATAGTAGACAAAATTGAAAGTGAACAAGTTAGTGGCATTTAGTACATTCACAATGTTGTGCAACTACTACCTCTATTGACTTCCAAAACATCACCACCATCCTTAAAGAAAACCATGAACCCATGAAGCAGTCACTCACATTCTTTCTTCCCTCCAGCCCCTAGAAAGCACCAACTGGCTTTCTGTTTTTACGGCACCTACTCCACATATTGCATATAACTGGAATCCTACAGTACATGGCCTTCTGTGTCTGGTTTCGTTGAGAAGACAGAATGTTTTTGTTATTCAGCTATGCCATAGCATGTTGTTAGTACTTCATTCTCATATCTAATTTACCAAGATATGATTCCTTAATTCTTTCTGGACATATTTTGCAAAATAAATTGCAAAACAACAATTCTCTGGGATCATATTCAACTTCTAGAAAGCCAAAGTACTATGGAATACCCAGGCTTACCCAGAAGCTGCAGGATGCTTCTTTCCATTATACGGCACCACCAATTATTGGGCCAGTCCTGGTATTAGTGAAAGTCATGAAAAGCTGTACTCTGTTGGAGATCTTCAACTTTGAAATTTTTCTTTTATGTGAAAGAACTTTCTTCCCATTTGGTCTTCAGCCCTCTGATTCACATACATAGTCACAGCTTTCATAGATAACTCTGAAAAGCCCTTTTCTGGTCTCTCTTGCCGTGTTATATCAATGACTACAGAGTAACACCTCATACACTGAGTCCGGCTGCCTGCCAGATACAATAACATCTGCAGAACTAAACAAAGTTGAAACTTTAACCTGAATCATTTCCCTGGTTCCAGAAAAGTATCATCTTGGTAGTGTCAGGGAACAATTTGAGAAGATAACTGTGCTTCTAAAGTACAGTAATTTAGTCAATGAATAGAGCTTTAACAACAAAGTGTACACCTGTAAGAGTATGTCAAGATGTACCAAGAGAAAGATGAGATAGTCCCTAGAAGCTTTACAGGTATTATGCTGTTGTTAGAACCAACTACCACTTGGAAGAGCTTGCAATACATAGCTGTGTATAGATGCCATCCTAATAGCTGCTGCTTTTTGTCAGTGAGTTCGTACAATTTTAATCAGCCGTACACAAAGGGCTTTCTTACAGCATGATTTCCAGAGTTGATTGTTGCAAACAACAATATCAAATTTTCTTTACAGAACATGCATGCATGCACACACACACACACATACACACACACACACACACACACACACGAGAGAGAGAGAGAGAGAGAGAGAGAGAGAGAGAGAGAGAGAGAAAGAGAGAGAGAGAGAGAGAGAAAGAGAAAGAGAGACAGGGAGAGAGAGGGGGGATATTAAAGTACATTGCACTCAATAGTTAGAGCTAATCATGACTAGAAATGACTGACCAAGGAGTTGACCACTCCAATCTCCTTTGAACCACCCCTGGAGCGCATAGTTCAATCTCTCAGCACTCTATCTTACAAAGTCTAATCTAAAACATTGTGTGTGGAGCATTATCATCTGTACGTATTTGTTATTCAAGATTCTCTCAGCCACAGAAAGTCTAAGGTTGCAAAAGCTGCTTTGAACTCTTGATTAGCTGTCTGGAGGCAATTTGTAGAATATGACAAAAGTTACACAGCAAAGATAAAAAACCCAAACTTTCATATTGCATTTTCTTGAGTTTCTGAAATTTGCCTGAAATTTGTGATTCCCTCACATTCACATTGTCATTTTGATATATATTTTCAAATAGTGACTGTTTTCAGGATTTGCGATATTAAATGAAAGAGATTACATATGTGATAAATCCTTTAATAGTTTTCTACAATTCTCTGAACAGATGGGTAGAACTTTGTCATCTAGTGAGAACTCTGACTTGATAACATTTGTGAGTTTGAGTGGAACAGTGAGAAAAATACAATGCGTGATGCTCCAGTACTTACTGGTTTTTTTGATGGTTGTTTTCATAAATAGGTATTCAGATTTAGCCCTGCTTGCTAGGCAGTGAACTACAGAAATCCTAGACACCTGGAATGACTAGTATGTACAAATTCGTCAGAGGCACTAACAGGTCCCTCAACACTTGCATCTTGGTTTGTATTTTAAGCCATTTTCAGCACAGTATCTGTGATCAATAAATACCAAACACTGAAAAAAAAGTTACCATTCAGGACTAACTGTACTAGAAAAACAGAAAGTGACCTGTGAATGCATACAATTCAGAGCCATTCCACAATGGAAGGAAAATACACTTATCATAGTAGGTAACTTAAAGAAGTCTGTTGGCTTTAAAATATTTACCAGCCTGAAACATTTCCACTGGCTTTCTGATGAGTGTGTCATTCCCTCCTAATCATGCAGATCATTAAATTCAGATTATACCTACACATGACAAGCAATTCCAAGTTGCTCCAAATGTCTTTCTTCTGCTATGTGGCTTGTTTAAAAGTCTCTAAAATGTGTAGAGAAAAAAATAACCTAGGCATGCGATCCGAATTACTTTGCTCATGTCTGGCATATAGTAATATTCAGTGACTGAAGGGAAAAATGTGAGCACATAAAATAAAGATGTATTTTTGTTTGGCAAGCCCTTCTTAATGCTTTTCTGGCTTCCCAGCATATTACATTTATGTAGATCTAGCATCTGTCTGATTCTGGTCAAATTCACTATATTGTGTTAATTGGTGAGGGTTGATAGGTATCATTGCAAAACCTGTCACATCCTCATCCAGAGTTAAATGAGATCTGTGTGAAAACCTGAGCCTATGTACCCTAACCTTTTCAGTGTGCTAAGAGTAGTTCTTCCTTGTCCCCTCTCCTCAGCCAGCAGAACAGGATGAGTAGAGAAAATGGATTGCTTTAACATTTTTATCAACTCACAGAGAATTTCACACTAAAGGATTTGCCACCCACACCCATTTGTTCAGGTTGGTACTCCTTTATAAGTTTTTTTTTTTTTTTGGTGTGTGTATGTGAAATGTGGTTTAAAAAACCCGTAAGATTCTGCTCATTGAAAGACAAATCTTTCTATATGTGCCAGTTGCCAAAGATGAATATAATTATTATGTATTGCAAACATATACTAATAAAAAGCTAAACAACATCCTAAATTTTCTCACAATAGTAGTACAAGAAGAGATAACCAAAATATTAAAATGGCTGTTGGCTCTCTAAATGTTGGAGGAAGAAACCTGCCACTCTTCTCTGTATGTCTGTGACAAGCAATGCTTAGTTCTGTGCTTCCCTCCGTTTCATAGGGAAGAATGTTTTAACAGTTTGATCTTAGAGGATTAAGGTAGGTTCTAGAAAACAAAAGAAAATTAACATGAGGAAGTTGATGGAAGGGAGATGTGGGGAGAGGTAAGAGACAAAATGAAATAAAAAGGATACAGTACAGAGTACACCAAAGAAAGATACAAGGAGGAAAATAATGAACCAATTCAGTTATGGAGAAAATTCTTTGTACTCACTAATTATCCACTGCAAATGTTCATCCACCAAATTCCTAAGCTATTTGTGGCACCTTGCCTTGATATTCACATATGGATGTAACACATGGATACATGTTACAGATCTCTCTACACTTCTTCTTGCAGTAGGTCAATGTTTCTAATCTTAGACCCAATGATCATTGTTTGAGATACATAATTTGGGAACTGTGATGGGCAGTCTATTGTCAGTTTGATTTGTTTAAGAGACTCCTAGAGAGGTGAGTGGATTGTGAGGCTGCTAAGTAGTCTAATCCATCAAGGAGTTCATTAGCTGAATGGGCTTATGAAGTGGTGAGATTTAATTGGGTGAGGCAGGTCATTCACTGGGGGTGTGGCTTTGAATGGTGCAGTTTTGGCCCCTGGCTTCTTCCTTTCTGGCTCCATTCCCTCCCTCTCAGCTTCCTGGCTGTCCTGAGCTGAGCAGCTTTCCCTTGCCACATGTTTCTTTTTTGTTTGTTTATTTGTTTTTCTTCCAGTACCAGAAATTGAACTCATGACCTCGTGCTTGCTAGGCAGGCGCTGTGCCACTGAGCTAAATCCCCAGCCCCTCCGCTGCCACATCTTTCCACCATGATAGTTTCTGCCTTACCACAGGCCTAAAAATAGGGGGCAAAATGACCATATACTGAACCCTCTGAAACTGTGAGCAAATAAACCATTTCTTCTTCTCGATTGTCTTTCTCAGGTGTTCGGTTACATCCACGATGAGCTGACTAACACAGGGACTGTCCTACGGATTGAAGGATATTTGGCAGCATCTCTGGTCTCTACCTATGACACATCAGTAGCACCAAATGTAACAACCGAAAAATGTCTCCAGACATTCCCATCCCTTCAGAGAAAAGTTGCCCCTCTTTGAGAACCACTGCCTCAGTCCTAGGTGCACCCTAGAATATACCTGCTCAATGCTGTAAAATATACTTGGTAATTAATGAGTTTAAGCTGTTTAGACAAGACGATAAATTCTTTTTGACACAAATCTCTTTGTTTGTCATAGACAAATTAGAGCAGTTAATTCATCTCATGGCATTGTAAATATCTTCCTTTGGAAAAATTCTATAAAGGTACAATAGACTTAAAAAAATTATTTGTCACTAGACTATGATTCATAATTCATAATTGACATGTTGGTAAATGCTATGGGGGTGCCATTTCCATACATTTATTGGATTATTCTAACAATTTTGTTATTGAAAAACTCTATTATGAATTCTTTTTCCCCCAGACTGTTAAACAGTGAGACTATATATATTTAGTTCCAAGTTAAAATCTGCTATATTCCTGATACTCAGTGAAAACAGTGAGTTTTCTCTTACTCTTCTTTTTCTCTTTAAAAGTCATTGAGAAATTATTGTGATGTACTTCACTCTATGTTAGTAGATCATTATTTGACTTTAAAAAACTAAACAAACAAAAACCAAAAACCATAAAACCCTAATGCATGCACAGAGAAGTAACATGTGTAAGTGGAGACCAAAAATGAATGATAGGCTTTTAAAGCAAGGGTTTTTTTTTCCCCCCCAAAGACAAAGCAAAACCATGTACCAAACTGAAGGTGAAAAACTTTAAAATGTATTCAAAATATGTCAGATACAGTGAAGTTCTTGACCTGTCCACTCCTGTTGAATTCCTATCCAGTCTACTCTTTGAATCTGATTTCAGGTAAACTTACAAAGTGTTTATTCTGGGTCAGCATTACACCTAGATCATTTGCTTGTTTTCTCTGATTTACTGCTCAGCAAACCCCATGTCATCAGTTCTGTCACTTATGCTTTAGAGAGACAAGTGTAGTAAGGTCACGTAAGAAACATTGAGCAACACACCTGGGAGGTAGACTCGGGTCTTCCTATCCTAAAGTCAGGGCTTTTTCTGTACAATTTATTAATCTCTACTAAGGGATTTTAGGGGGATGGAGAATGACATGGAATTTTCCCCATGAAACACTTGTCACATGGTTTACATCTCCACAATCCCTCTCCATTCATATCTATGTCAAGTTATATGAATTACAGAAATGCTCAAAGATGGCAGACACCATATCCAGGTCCAAAGGTCAGAACAGTCAAAGTGAAGATGAAAGAACACTTTAGATACTTATAATGATTCATTTGTATGATGTATTTATATATTACCTAATAAATATTCTGATGCATTTTGTGAACCCTAGAGTTCTTCATTAATATCTTGCTCCTGAAGCATAAGAACAGTGTTGATTTTCTCTCATGGATGTCTTCATCGTGCCTAAAGTTCTGTGTCTAGTGAAAGTACCTTTCTTACTCTTACCTGATTTATAGGAAGACATGACTGGTCATGCAATGAGTTGTGTAGAAATTGGTTATATGTGCAATATTAATTCTTCGTTTTTTTGTATAGACTCATTCTCCTTGAGTTACTTTGTATTTATGTGCAGAGTAGCCTTTAAAAGTAAATTGAAATTAAACTTTTTTATATAACATAGTATGATGAAAATTTCATTATTTTTGACTGCAGTCTTTACTGCATGAGATATATGCTGCCATTTGTACATACCATAATTTGTTTAATTATTTCCATGTTGTGAACATTTATCTAGATAAAAATTTTGGTCTCCAGTAACAGTATATTTTCTTTTTAAAAATCTTTGCCTACATGCATACTTATTTTCTTATGGTGTTCTAGAATTCAGATTATTGGATCAAAAGGTGGCAATATTTTAAGACTTTTCAAGAGTGTTAAATTTACTACTATAAATTGTGCATGGGAGTGATTATCTAAAGGTAACCTTATCAGCATTGAGCGTTATCATTTAAAAATTAATACTTCTGCTCTGAGAAGCAAATGATAATATCCTAATGCTACTTTAATTTGCATTCCTTTGATTGTTAGTGACTTTGATTTTAAGTAAGTTTATTAATGCAATTAAGAAAACTCAGTTCATTAGCTTAAGTTCAAGAATAAACACAAAGAACCTGCAGAAGCAAATATCAGAGGTTAGTAGTTTCTGCAGGTACACAGAGAATGAAAAGAACTTTTGGAATGAAAATGGCAAAGAAAATGGTTCTTTGCTCTTACCTATTTTCAGTAATAATCTAACTTTGATATGGGCTATGGGCACTTGCCAGGGGAAGGTATAATTTCTGTGACTAAATAGCAATAATAAGTGGAAAATTAGAAATTAAAAAGAAGAAAGGTAAGGGACTTTAACTGTTAAATAGGTATTTGTTCTAAACCTGAATGACAGTAAATATTCAAGTGATAATTTTATAGAATTTGAACATGCTGGCTCCCACGGTTGATTTACTGTAACATGAGACTCTTGAACCAAGTGGAAATTGCTTTCTTGGTGACCTGATTATCACCCGCTTAACTGCCACATGATGGCTCAATAAGTAAGTGAGTATCAGGTCATGAAAAGAGGTGCTGTAAATTCAGGCATAAACAGTAGTTTTTTCAAAACCATAGAATGTAACATCTGAAGAATGGATCTTTAAATTGAGCACTCAGAATAACTAGGTATCAGTTTAAGCTTTCCATTAGCTCAGTTAACAATACATGCAGGTTTGGAGCTTGGCCTTCTGTGGGTTCAAACCTGTTATCCAGATTCCTCAATCTACAGTCATGAGTAGTAACTTGGACTTATTTAGGGTTGCTCCAAGTATGGAGCCAGCTACAAGTATGCAAAAGAGAAGTGAGGGATAAAATCCCATGTGGGTGGATGTGATTCCTAATTGCCTTAGGAAACAACACTGCAACGTATGGTGGGGCGGCCTCCGCGGAGTGAGAAACCTGCCAAGCCCAAGGAACCCCTCATGATGTGGTCACTGAGTTTTCTAATGGCAGCCCTGTAAACCAGAAGAGTTTTGCCACTACTAAACAGGCAGCGTCTTGCTCTTCTGGCGCACATTCATTTTTCATATATTATTAGTCCTATATAAGTTCCCCAAACCTAACAAGAGTCTTCTGCTTGTGACTTCTAGTATTTCAAGAATCTTTTTATGTTGCTCTTTTGTAAAGGTGATTTAGTTTATAATAAGCCACTTAAAAGTATCAATCATGATGACAAATATAATGTAATATCCTGAAGATGCATGTAAGCTAAGCATCTCAAACTATATATTCATGTTTTCTTAAAAATATTCATAACATGTAATTCTATTTTTGTATGCAAATAAAATATATGGTCTCAAAAATTATTTCTAAAATTCACTCTAAATGTCTAAAATTATTGCTCCAGGAGCTAAAATTCATAAGAGGAAAAATTATTTAATTCATCTATCCTAAAAACTCTTGAGTTAAATTTGCTGAACAAGTCATTCCCTCATTCATTCATTTCCCAAGGCAATAAACATTTATTGGTTCTCTCCTTGTAGTAATATACTCTTCCATGATAAGTAGGATTTTGTCCTTTCATGAAGAAACATATAGAAATTTTTCATAACAGCAATACTACAGGCTTTAGATCTTTTCTGCTTTAGGGGTTAAGGGCATGTTTTCTTTCAGCTGATTAAAAGATAATTACCTTCTGACAGGTATCAATAATGTTTAATTAGTATCTCCACATTTGTTTAGATGAGGTTGAGAAGAGTGGCATACTTGGTGTGTTATGCATCTAAATGTGCTAAAATGTTTTTGATATTAATAAGGAAACATAAAAACAGAGTGACCTTTAATCTTGTAATTGCAAATTGAAATACATATGCACCTAATCAAAAGCCTTGTGTTGCACAACTAAAAGCAAGAAACATCACTGATTCACGGAGTTTCCAAAATTTAGGCTACATGTCTTAGAATATCTGCAAGCTGTAAACAATGAAGGGTTTAAACGATAAAGGATAGCTGTTCAAAACAGGAACTTTTCAGGTCTCCAGCCTTGAGTTCAACTTCTGTCTTAGCTATTTTTAATAGTTAGACCTTGAGACAGATACTTAACCTAAGCTTGCAATTTTTCTGTTCATAGAATCTGAAGAAAAATAACACTCAACATCTACTTCATAGGGTTGTTATAACAACTAAATTACATAATACGCTAAAAGCCTCAATGAGCCTCAATGACACTGTCATTGAACAAGTTCTTAATACATGGCACTATTATTTGAAAAAATATCATTATGACCTTCCTTCCTTTCAGGCCGTTTCTCAAAATAGTCAATTTGCAGTACACCTCAAGACACTGAACTAGTATGTGCTTCTGAGCAAACTAATTTTTGGGGTTACTCTGTGCTATTCAATCAAGCAATGTGATGATTTAGTCTACTAACCTTGTTTCTAGGACAAGAAACCATGGCAACCTTTTTGATTCCTTTGATGAGTCACGTGTGAGCCCTTCTAACTTGGAAAGTCTTCTTCATTCAATAGAAATAGTCTGGGATTTCAAAAACCTTGTGGCATAACTTATAATGGTTAATATTTTCTACACAGATCACGAGTGGAACCGTTCTGTCTCAGTTCATATTTAATTATTGGCTTGCTTCTTAGTTGCTATATCCAGACGAAGGCAGCCTTCCCATGTTTCAGTAAGTATAAGGACAAACTCATGAATGCTACATACTGGGGTTTTCCCTTTGGTTATGTTTCATTCCAAACTGGACCTTTTCACTTCCTCTACATTTGTGCAGTATAAGGATTAGTCTTATGAAGGTTATCTACAGAAAATGGCCACATCTAGTCATTTACATCTTCTTTGCTAAAAATTTATGGATATATGAAAGAAGACATTCAAAGAGCAAATATGGAACTGCGTGACTCATAGCATGATGGAGGTTTCAGTTATTTAGAACCAGAGCTACGTGACTGTTAAACACATATGTGTGTTACAATTGGGATAGAAAAGGGAAAATAATGCTTCATAGAATTCCAACATATGTCAGGCATCATGAAGACACTTTCACATGTCACCACATATAATCCTCAAAAAGTCTTACAACACATCAGTAATCTGTACTTTTAAGTTGAGACACCCAGCCCAAACCACTGAAGTAAATGCTTGCCCAGGTCATAGAACCAGCAAGATATGAAACCAACTATAAGTTGACCCCTGTTTCACTACATGACCCTTAAAAAGCATTTGCTTATATGAGGGAATTTATTAATTTTAAGAAATATTTATTGAACATCTACTGGTTGACAAAGATGGGGACAGGACAAGGCACAGAGATGTCATTGTGAGATGCAGCCTTTGTCTTTTTTTTTTTTTTTTTTTTTTTTTTGGGTTTTTCTCTGGTACCAGGAACTGAACTCACGACCTTGCGCTTGCCAGGCAGGCGCTTTTGCCGCTGAGCTAAATCCCCAGCCCCTGTCTTTAAGGAGCTAAGAATCCAATGGGGAACTTAAAATGTTCTCCGATACATTAAATTTTCTATTTCCAATTCCAATACTCAGTATGCATAAGAGAAAATCTCTGTGACTTTGGGTTAGCTAAACATTTTTTTAGGTTTCATACCAACATCATGATTCATGAGGGAAAAATGCTGATAAATTATAAACTATATCTTATTGAGATTAGATATTTTTCTCTGAGAAAGACATTGGTAACAGAACGAAAAGATTAACCACATGTTAGGAAAAAATATCTCCAAATCATGTACCTGAAAAAAACTTATAACTTAGAATATCTAAAGAAGACTCAAAACTAAACAACAAGCAATCCATTTTTAAAAAATGGCAAAACATTGAACAGATGCTTTTCCAAAGAGGGTAAACAAATGGAAATAAGTACATGAAATAGTGCCAAATATCATTAGTCTTTAAGGGAAAGAGAATTAAAATCACAGTGAAATATCATTATACATCTATTAGAGTGGTTACAAACAGAACAAACAGCAAACAAAATAACTGACAATACCCAGAACTAAGGATGTAGACCAACTAGAAATCTCAGACATTGGGGGTTGGGGTGGTGGGATGCCAAATGGTCTAGCTTCCTTGGAAATGGTTTGACAGTTTCTCATAAAGTTGAACATATGGTTACCACATGGTCCAAATATTTCACTCCTAGACATTTTAAATAAAATGAAAATCCATATTTGCACAAAATTGTGAATATATTTTTACATATGTCCAATTCTGAAACAATCCACTGTCCTTCAGCTGAGGAATAGGTAAACAAACATATAATAGGATATAATTCAGCAAGAAAAAGGTCTAAATCAGTGATATTTGCAAGAACATGTATGAGTCTCAAATGCATTACACAAAGCAAAAGAAGCAAGACTTCGAAAGCTACGTGGCAGATAACTCTACTTATATGATTGTGTCAGTCAGCCTTCTGTTACTGTGAGAAAATACCTGAAATAATCAACCGAAAAGGAGGAAAGGTTTCTTCTGAGTTATAGTTTCCAGGCTTCAGTCGATGGCCAGTTTGCCCTATTGTTTTAGGCTGATGGTGGCACCGAATATCATGGTAGGATTGTGTGGTAGAGAAGCCTGTTCACCCAATGGCAGCCTAAAAGAGGGGGGACAGGAGAAAGAGGCAGAGAGATAGAGATAGATAGATAGATAGATAGATAGATAGAGAAAGAGAGAGAGAGAGAGAGAGAAGTAGACAAAGGAGGAGGAGGAGAAAGAGATAAGAGGGATTAGCAGAAGGAGGAGAAGAGAAATGGGGGAGAAGCAGTAGGAGGAAGAGGAGGAAGGGCTGAGGTCCCTACATTACTTGCAAGGGCATATGCCCAATGACCTAACTTTCTTTCAACTGTTGAAGGTTCTATTACTAGCCAATGGTGCCAGAGGCTATGGATATTGTGCTCAGCATATGAGCATTTAGGGGACATTTCAGATCCAAACTACAGCACTCACACTCTGGAAATGATTACGCTATAGCAACGGAGAGCAGTTATGCTCTTTAGTAAGGACTGAGTGAGAGAAAGAGGTAGCACGGTGGATTTGGAGCACAGGGTAGTAGAATGATTTGGTGCATTAATAATGGTTGCTGTGGTTATGCAATACATGCATCTGTCAGAATTCACCAAAAAGTAAGTTGTACTGTGCATAAACTTTAAAAGGATAGAAATGAAAACTCAAAACCATACAATAGAAGGCACTAAGGTTTATGAAATTCAGTAGACTTTGTTCTTCCTTGCTCAGCCTTGGTGAAGCTGGAATGCACCCTGGGACAGGGGAGGAGGCAGGGTTAGGGGCAGGGGCAGGGGCAGGGGCAGGGGCAGGGGCAGGGGCAGGGGCAGGGGCAGGAATCTGACACTGGTCACTCTTGCAGTGCATCGCATCTGAGAATCCCTAGGCCTCCTGCGGGCTGCAGTGCAGTCATGGGGTCGCAGAGCTCAGAGGCTTCTCTGCCCCTTCTGAGGCTGGGCCAGGATCTCACAGCTGCTGATTTCCTCTCCCCCTACATCATGCACCCCCGGGAGAGTCCAACTCATTCAGTGCAATTTGAAATACAATTTTTTTTGCTATTACTGCCTAGCCTTTTAATCATAGATTCAATAGAAAAATTTCTTATACTACTCCTGTAAAAGTGAGAAAATTAGGCAATTTTGAAATTATATTACCTTTATGAAATGAGTAGAATCCTAGACTCCTGTTAAGTAATACTTTCCTAAATGGAATAGCAAAAGTAAAAAGATTCTAATTTATGATCAAGGCATTAGTAAAAGCAAAGAGGATCCAAAGGCACCTTGGCTATTGCTATATTCTTCATACAATCACTACCAAGCGCCGTCAAAGCTTGCAGTCTCCAAATGCCTATCATATACTTCAAGCAACCTTAAGTACATTTTAAAAGTAGTGCAATTTCAGGTGTCTGGGTGAGTTGCTGCTGACAACACTAAAAAACAGATGTGTTTGTATGAACTTATCAAAGGCAAATATCTACTTTACACACTGGGAATAACCTTTGTTTTGTCAGATGTCAATTTGAGTATCTAACATTTTAATTTATCTTCTGATATCTTCAAGACTAAATATGCTCCTGTCATCAAAATAATGACCTTTATTATCAGAGGAATTTGTAAGAGCATCATCAGTCTTTTGCCTCTGAATGTGAGAGAATATGCCACACTATTTAGGAGGCGTTCTTCAGAAGGCACCGTCATGAACATTGGGTGGGAAGATTTTTTTTGTGTGTACCATGTTTATTTAAGGAAAAAAAAAAAAACCAAAAGAAAAAACCCTACAATACAAAGACAAAAAACTCCAGGTAGAGGAAAGCAAATTCTTCAGAATAGAGAAAGATATTGGTTGTTGCAAAGTATGCAATGAATATATTGTTATGTTGTTAAGAAGTTTCTTTTTTTTTTAATTTTTATTTTTTTTTTTCTGGTACCAGGAATCGAACTCACAACCTTGCGCTTGCCAGGGAGGCGCTGTGCTGCTAAGCTAAATCCCCAGTCCCAAGAAGTTTCTTGATGTATTTGATGAATACCTTCTTTGATGGCTAATTTTCTAAGTCAAGCTGACTGAGCAAAAGGATGCAAGATACAAGGTGAAACATTTTGGGTGTGCTTCTGAGGGTGTTTTTGGTAGAGGTTAAATTCTCATAAATTGCTAGGTTTCTCCTCTGCCTGGTAAATTAGCAAATATATGTGATTTTTCTATATAGCTGAGGTTTCTATAACAAGGTTTCATTTCCTGGGTCGCGTCTCATTTCCTAGGAGTAATGAATAGAAATATACTAGGAGACTTGGGTGTTACTGGTGAACTCAGATCGCTGAATTTTATAGGATCCTCCTGCCATTCACAAACAAATCCTTTCTTTGACCCTGGTTCCAACTTTGATATCCTACTGATAGGGTCATCAGAAGGTTATGTGCACCTCTGCTCTTCCTTGGATACAAAACTAAGTGGGCACAAAGATGTTTGGAGCATCAGAAGGGCAAACAGTCTTGCATCCTGCTTGTGAAGGGCAGCAGGAAGAGTTTATTTCAAACACCTTTGAACTTTTAGAAAAATCATGCCCAATTCCCTCACCCCGATCCCCGTATCAGGCAAAGGGGGCTAGCAAAACAGCAAGCTGAACGGTAGGTGACATTTACCGGTCACAATGGTGACACTATCTTTTCCAGTAATATGTTAATAGGCGGTAGAAAAGTTTCCTGTTCTTGAAAGATGCTCAGCTAGATTATGAGGAAGGCCTTGAAAGAGTTAATTTAATCTAGGAGATATGATAGACATTGAGAATTGATAGGAAAGCACTCATAGGTAAAGGATAACTGGGATATGGGAAAAGAGAAGGGAAAGAAGGAGAAAGTTTGTATATATGTATATGCAGGATAGTTAACACGGCTGTTCTACTGTCCTGTATTTCCTTGCTGAAAGAAACTGTCAGTGAGGCATTGGTTGATTAGCTTTGTATATCTATATGTGTTTTCATGAGAAACTACACTGAAGATATCAATATGTAATACAATAAGCATTGTTAATTCCCTACCACTCTGTTTGTAACTCTGTAATGTCTGTACTGATCCTATGCTATTTTGTAAAATGTTGTCGGTCTGTTAATATTTTCCTCCTTTTATTTCTAAAATAAAAAAAAAAAGAAATATGAGGAAGGCCTGAGTGTTTCTCAGTAAATGTCACACGTTGGGCTAGAGAGTCCATATCCATCCCATGAAGAAAATGCATGTTCTAAGATGTATTATTTAAGTTTATTCTTAGGCTTTAAAGGTTTTTCTTTTTTTAGCACATGTGTTATTTCATCAGATTTAATATCCCATTTCTTTGTCATGAAATGTATTTTCATGATATTTTTAATTTGATTAAAAAGATGCAAGCCAAATAAGAAAAAGATAATGTTCACTTGACTAATAGGTACATTCTAATTATAAACCTGCTTATTTAGAAATAAACCTATTCTGAATTACGCTGGAGTAAGAACAAGAAATTTATTGACTGTTTCTATTTTCCCACAAGCAGTATGTCATTTATTTCAACCACCCTTGACAGATTTACACCCGAAAAACTCCCACTTCCCTTTGGACTCATAAATTCACTGTAGCTTCAAGTGGAATAGGAAGGTTCTCACTGTATTTTGTACCCGGGCCTGTTTCCCTTCAGTGTAATTGTTCATGTTTACACACAGATGCAAAAGGACACACACAGAACCAGTGAAATACTAACTCCACAGTCAATCTCACGAACTGTGACACAGGCCCATCCCTGGCAGTAATCATTCTTACACTCTGATGCATTTATAGCTGAGCTCCTTTACACAGTGATCAACTTTGGTGACCTCAGAAGTTGAAAAATCAGTTTCTTCCAAAACAACAGTGTAAACTTTTCCCTGAAGTGGATAAAGCTTCCATCCTCACGTTTTCTGATGACAGGTCACTCAGAAGCAACATCTAAAGAAAGAGTTCATGCTACCGCCTGTAGTTTGCTTTACCCTGGCCTTTGCAAAGCAAAGACCACCAAGGCTTCTGTGGTCTACACTCAAGCAGCCAGTCTACTAGCATGGACCAAGATCCAGCAGAGACAGCCACCAGTTATTTTTATTACTTCATGTTCTAATAAATCTGGGGCTAGAGGAAAGCAGTATGTGAAGTCTGTCCTTATTTGCATATTTTATTTGCTCAGTTATGTTTTAGTCCCTTTAGCTAATTTGGAATAAATCAGGAAATAATTATTTTCCTTTTTTCTCAAAGAAATATGTTTAGGGGTAGAATTATAAAATTCATTGCACTCAAAATGTGTTGATTTTACATATTTATAGATGTGTTTTCAAGATGCATAAATAAAAACAAATGCTTCTTTTTATTTATGCCAACCAATTTAGACCTTTATAAAACAATAAGGGAAGACTGTTATCTGGGAATAGCTCATTTATGTGTTTGGGCTGCAGTATGCATCTGCACATGTACACCTGTGTGGATTGCAGCTCTTCTCCAGCCATGTAACAACTGTTTCCCTTATGACCTTATATTTTTAATGACTATAGTGAAAAGTGTGCAGTATACCATACCATTGTGAGGGGAAAATGAAAAGCCAATTTTGAAGGATTGCCAACCCTTTAGGATTAATTTGATACTGGGGCCTAATGAATATTGGTATCTCAGTGGTGATTATTTGAAATTCAGGGATGTGATAGACCAGGAGACTTTTTTGTTTTGTTTTGTTTTGTTTTGTTTTTTTTCCAGTACCGGTAATCTAACTCACGACCTCGTGCTTGCCAGGCAGGCGCTGTGCCGCTGAGCTAAATCCCTAGCCCCTACCAGAAGACTTTTATAGAAGCACAGGGTCATTTGATGTTGAATGTGGGCTGCAGTGTTATATAGTGCACTTAAACCTGAAAAATAAAAGAGTAATCTCCCTGTTGTAGCACATCCTGCTGTTGAAAATTGAAGTAATCATATATATAAATGCAGGTCACCACTTCCCATAGCATTTAAGTAGTGAAACTATATGGTGCACATCTCTTACTCATGGAGTGGCTTAATATCTGAAAACACCTGCTATACTTGCTTTTAAATGCCTTTTGGCCATGTTTTACCCCAAACCTCCTGCATGAACACTCATCAGAACAAGAGCTCTTTGTCATTAGGCTATGCTTACAGCCCTTGTTTTTCTTTATTACTCTTTGGACTACTTAGTACTTTTCCTGAGGAGCTAGAGATGAGTCAGTGAACAAAAATCTTTCCTTTCTTTTAAATGTAAAGACACCAGCTTCTCTTTTAACACCTGCAAAGTTTATAAGGAATCTTAAAATGACTCTGTGGAACACTGACTGACTATACAGAAGGAAGACCAGACCATTATTTGTCTCTGAGTCCATAGATGCTATCTTTGACTTCATACATGCAACTTTATATACACTACAAATCATTTATTTATTTGATTAATAAACTTATTAAATCACTAACGGTAGAAAAAGCCAAATAAAGATCATAATATACTAATTTCCCCAATCTCTACTTTTGTGCTATTTATTTAGCATTTATTTTACAACTCAAGATAGTATACATATTCCCTTGTAGCACTTTCAGAATGTCTAGTATTATTCTGTATATAATCTGCATACTTGATAAGTGTTCATTGTTTTAAGTTTCTTTGACTATAAATTCAGCTTAATAATTTTGAGATCTACAGATCACTATAGAGTATGTATAAAGATTCCATGAGAGAAAAAGAAGCCCATTTTATTACTAAATAGATGCAATTTTCCCACATGGTTAATAAATTTCAGGTTTACTTATCCTCTAGGCAAGAATTATAGCAACTGTTTTAAAATCAGAATTCTAACAGTTCTTTTCTTGCTTTAGAGCAAGGATTTTTTGGCACAAGATTAGCTTTTACAGAAGAAAGAATTTTGCCTTTGGGATCTTATTGGTTTTCTCACTATTTCAGCCTTAAGTTAGCTAAATGGAGCAACTTCTGAAATCCTTTATACAAAACGTTTAATCAAAATTCCTCTTCAACGTCTTACCACAAAAAACCTGGTGAACTCTGTCTTCAGAACACATCCCAAAGTCCTGTGAAAATACTTTACTCTCATGAGCATATAAATGAATCATTAGGTAAGAATTAGCTGTCTTCTTACATTTTATATTTTCCCTTCAGTTGTGTTTTTTATTGGTCTGGACTTCCTTTGCATGTACCCAGCAATTTCTCTCTCCCAAGCTATCTTAGGACTCCCAGGGCCTTTGTTTGACCTGAGTAGTGGGCAGGAGCTTGTTTGGAAAGAAGACTTATCTTTATCCTTTTGGGATTTCCTGAAGGTATAATCTCAGTGTTGTCATGGGATGGTAAATGTTTTCTCAGAAGATACTTGAAATTGGAAGAAACCAGAGTAGAACAAGGATAAATTCTCACTTGAAGTGCTATATTCTTGACCTAATAATCTGATTTCATGTAAGTACTGATATGGTTTTAATGGATTTGCATGAAAATATTTTTAAAATCTTATTTTCATCTCAAATACCAGGTGACATTTTATTGTGCTTAGAACTGTAGAAAAACCATTTAAACCAAAACTAAGGGGTTGAAAATCACTGGATGGTGGTTACACAGATGCTTTCCTTTTTAATTATTTGTTAAATAGTGTGTGTGTGTGTGTGTAACATCTATACAATGTTTTAATCAGAAAAGGACATAAAGAGGAGTTGAACACTCTTGGAAAATTTCCCATTCTGATCTTGGATACTTCACTTTCCCAAACTTCCAAGTGCATTAAACTAACTCCGCTTGTGTGCTGGCACACAGTAGGTGGGGAATCAACCATGAAAAGGGGCAGGTTGCTTAGAGTTGGGATATGTAACATATAAGAGCCTATCAAATTGGATCCTATCCTTAAATACATATCCATGAAATACTATGGTTGAATATATCCATAGGACTCAGAGACTAGCCACTGGAGATGTTGGAGGTAGGAGAGAATCAATTTCTTATCTCTTTCTGCACATGGTACACTTCATATCTTTGGAAAGAATTGGACCTGTGAGCAAAGAAGCAAAAGGCTACTTACAGAAAAGCAAGGGCTTTGAGTGCCTTGGTTAGTTTTAAATCTATGAATCTATTCATTCTGTGTCCTGGGTTATGAAATATCAGTTCTTTTGCACAATTTCTCCTCTTCTTCTTAAATATACTTGATAGATGGAAAGTTACTTTAATTTACTGTATCACCATAACAGTAGACAAAATTAAATAAATTCATAGATAGATGGAAGGGGAGATGCAGTGCATGTATTGACCTGATATTCGTTCTTCCTAGGAAGACATGTCCAACCTATAATTTTATTTCTAACTTTAAAATGTATCCCTTTTCATGTGTGCCTTTTGTCTACAAAAGGAAGATTTGATAATGGTAACAGTGGCAATGTTCTGAGTGAAACTGTGCTTTGTATTAATCCAGCATCATAATTTGAATATCTGTTTTTTATTGCAGAACTAAAAACAGCTTCTTGAATACAAACTTGAACTTACTTTTATTATTACAGAAAAGGGCTGATAACAAGCTAGACTACCGCTATGTGATCACAGCTCTACATTATTTTCCAGTTCTTTTGGAAAAGTTATCTACAGATTGAGAATCATCCTGCTAACAAATGCAGTACTTGAAACTATGCTGCCAGTGAATGTACCTTCCATTCTCAGGGAATGGAAAGTAGCACAGATACACATAGCACTGAATTATAAGGCATCCTGCTGAACTCCTTGCTCAAAGATGCTTCATCTCAAATCCTTCTTCTCATATATTCAATGGTGTATATAGTAAAAATGCTTAGATTTTTTTAAACATGCGTGCCGGTGGCATAAGTGATATTTGTGTCCCTTTGTTCTTTTTTGTAGAATTTAAAAATAAAATATCATCCCACTGTATTTATTAAGCATCTTGATGCACAGATTATACAAAATAAGACTTCTATTTATTAGCTAGCTTAAGAAAGTAATGGAGGAGGCAAATTCTCACTCAACTGCTGTTCTTTAGATCAGCATAAGAAATGTATAAGTTAAAGCCCGGTGTGCTTGGTGCACACCTGTAATCCACAGTACTTGGCAGGCTGAGGCAGAAGGATCATAAATTCAAGTCTAGCTTCGGCAATTTATAAGACATTGTCTCAAAATAAAGTGAAAAGGGCTAGGGATGTAGCTTAGGGGTAGAACACTTGCTTATCATGCTTGAGGCTCAGGGTTCAATCCCAAGTACTAAAAGAAAAAGGTAAAATTAATCTAATCTAATAGAAGATGATTGTTTATGCATAAAAGAAAGATGGTAAGAGTTGCAAATTTTCAGCCTTTTACTTCTTCCTATTGAAACAAAATAGTGCCTGTGATGATGTTATGATCCTGAGTTTTAGCAGATCTTCCTTGTCATTTTAATGCATTGCACTGTCCCTGATTACCTACTTGCTCAGCATGTTGCAGGTAGTATCTTGGCCTGATTGTTGCAGAGGACAATTGCTGCTGTGACATTCAGCACTTTCATTCATCAAAACAATTTATTTTCCTATACCCAGGGTCCTTACACTTTCAGTGACGCACAGAAGTGTCACCACCATGCTAACTCTGGTCATGTTCACATAAATTGTGACCCTTTAGTCAAAAAT
Organism: Chinchilla lanigera; assembly: GCF_000276665.1. Lineage (NCBI taxonomy): Eukaryota > Metazoa > Chordata > Mammalia > Rodentia > Chinchillidae > Chinchilla > Chinchilla lanigera. The sequence goes on from NW_004955449.1 coordinate 6,542,126, forward strand.
TAGTTCTGTTCATTCGTTATGAAAGGAGATCTTTTACTTTATTCAGAAGCTTAAATGAGTACAGATTTTTCCCCATCTGGTCAAAACAATTACATAAGAAAAACAAATCTTGGTGGCTATGAGTTTTCTGATCACTTTTTTCATGTGAAGGAAACCAACTACAATCTTAACCTTAAGTGAACTCTCCTTTAACAATCTTCTTGTCTTACACTTCTCAACTGTAGTATCTGTAGTAACTGGCTTGAAACCTGATGATGATAGAAAGACTTCAGCTAAATAAATCTAAGAGTGTTGTCATGTATTTTTCATACTGTGCTTTACTTAAGAGCCATTAAAGTTAAGTAAACAAACCCTCAAAATGGTGGCTCAAAACTAATAATACCCTAAGTCACCTAGAGGAACAGCACCAAAAAAAAAAAAAGCAATGCAAATCTATAGAGATGCTAAGCTCTTCCATTACAAGGGGATGTGCACCTTTCAAGTTACAGAGGTCACTGCAGACCCAGCTGCAGTTGCCTGTTGGGACGCAGGCATGCCTCAGTGTTCCCTGTGTGACTGCCCCTGCCTTCTAGTCAGGATGGGAAGAGACACTACAACAACTCGGGATGACAAAGGGCAGAAAAACCACCACTCTGCTCATGAAAATTAAGTCTCCACCTTGCCAACTATTGGCTCGTTCCTAACAAGCTCTTGATAGTGACTTCGCTGATTGCCTCTTTCTCCTTCTCTTCCTTTCACCCCCTGTTATGGATGGATACTTTCATTTTAGCAGTTAGGTTGTTCTACAGTAGTGTCTCTCTGTGCCAGGCCCTATGTTAAGTGATTAATGCACAAATTTGCATATCATTACGTAGCATCATCCCAGGAAGGGATGTTACCTTTGTATTTTAGTTCTCCACAAAGCACCAGTGTGTGGCTATGAAGCCCATTTCCTAGACGATAGGTCTTGAGTGTGTCCAATAAAAGCTTAATATTTTGGAATCTTAATTCATCAGTGTGGCCATGTTGGTGGGTATGAGCTAGTGGGAAGTGTTTTGGTCATGGGGACAGAGTCCTCATGAACAGATTGATGACTTCCTTATGAGAATAAATTAGTGATCACTTGAGACTGATCCCTTTTCTTTCTTGTATTCATGCCCTCTCTTTCCAGTTTTGATTTCCATTCTGGTGCAACGTAGCATGGGGCCCTCACCAGATACAGTAGCTGGGTTTTGGACTTTTCAGCCTCTGGTAGTGTGAGACTAAATTTCTTGTGTTTATAAATTACCCAGTCACAGTATTTTGTTATAGCAAGCAACAGGAAATAGACTAAGACAAGGGCATCTTTCCTTCTATTTATATTTCCAGTGCAAAGTCTGACTTTATGATGATAACTAGGGAACTTAACATCACTCAGCTGGTACATAGAAAACCCATAATTTGAACCATGTCCAAAGCCCACGGTCTTAGCTACTGTGATAAGCTGCTGCTGTTAAAGGCTCACATATTGATCTTCTGTTGCTGGTCTGTGGGCTCCCTGACACTGGGGATAATGTTTCACTCAATCATCTCTTCAGTGTTTTGGGTAGTGCGGGCATTTAACAAGGTGCTCTGGTCTGTGCTCTTCTTTAATAGAGGCTTATTACTTGCTCTGCCTAAGGCAAAAACCCAGCCCCCAGAGCCAGGCAAGCACACAGGGAAGATTTTGGAGAACTTATTGTTTTTTGCTAGAAGTGCTACGTGGTGGAGATCCTATAATACTGAAAACTTTTCTCTGTACAACGGGCCCAAGAGGGCACTGTGCCCAAGCGGACTTTTTTGGCTAAGTAACAGTTACCTTAGAC
>NW_004955449.1:6544106-6616058 GCF_000276665.1 Chinchilla lanigera
TAAATTTAATATTATCTGTAATAATAAAATTAATCATGTCATTTTCCTGAAAGTTTGAATGAGACACAGAGAAGGTACTGATACCAAGAAAGGCAGGGAGAAAAATCACAGTAATGAACTGTGCAAAGAAAGAACCAAAGGAAGACATGCTAGAATGGCATTTGGAGCAGACAGCAGAGCAGTGGTGGGGACAGAAGAGGCAGCAGAGTCAGAGAGGAGGCTGGAGTCGCTGGTGGGCCTGCAGAGCTGCTGGAGTGTCCCTAGTGATGACCCGGTACACAGCCCACTTCTTAGCTTTCTTTGTGTGCTCAGCACTGCAGTAACTCAGAATGTCTCTGATCAGGGAACTGAGGCAGGCGGTGGTGGAGCCTGGAGTTAAAAACTGATGAAAATGCATGATCCATGTCTATAAAGAGCTATGATCTAATGAGGCAGAAGGAGATACACACAGGTGATTATAATCTAAGTTTACTTGGGATGGATGGCTGGACTGCCTATCAAAGGTCTCTCTCAGAGGCATTACTGGGACATTATTAAATGTTATGATTACAGTTTTACTTGACAGAGCTTGAAATGGAAGAAGAGAGGAAGGGGAAGGATGGGATCTGGAAAGGCTGCAAACAAAAAAAGAAGAAGAAAACTTATCGGAATTTCTTGTGAATTCATATATTTCTGTAATTGAGGGCAGTGCTAAAAGGGAAGCCAATCTTTTCTTATTATCCTATTTAATAAAAACTATATCTTAGCATACTCAGGGCCCATTAAAATGAGGGACATATAGTAAATGAGTTACAGCACTGCATAATCAAGAGGGAACTTATAATGGGATCTTCGTCTTGAGCTGGGGCATGTGTGTGTCTCCTTCTGGGGGAATGGGACTTCTACACTGAGTGGCAGGCTGGCTTTTAAGGTGCATCCTGGATGTCCCAGTGTGAGTAAAGAGTGTTTTAGAATGATCAGCAATAAGATTAAATTTTATTTAAGTTGTAGAAAACTTTAAATAAAATGAGCTCAATAAACAAAACTCTGGCCCATAATTTAAAGGCAAATGAGACATCAAATCATCCGCAGGCTGACCTTTGTATGCACAGGACAGAAGTATGGCAGGGGACCTGCTCTCTTTTTCAGAGTGTGATCAGTCACAGCCCTAGGGTATGGCAGAAGTGTTCGTATCCTGCAGAACCTTACCCAGTCTCCTTTTCCTAGCTCATGACCAAGTTAGCTGAGGTCACTGAAGGGCAGCGTTGAGAGAGTGAATCTTGCCATCCTGGACACCCATGGCTGTGGGTATTCTTACAGAGTTGGCCTGGAGTGTCCTGATTTCGTCTGAGTAGATGAGGATGCTATTTCACAGGGCCCATTATTACACTGCACTGAGCAGGCCACTAAAGTATTTCCTTCAACCTAATAACACCTTTGTGAATGCTTATAGTGCGCCAGGCCCCTTCAGGCTTGACTTCTTCCTTACCACTTCCTCTAAGGTAGTGGACGATAATAAGTACTCTTACTCCCATATTATAGATGAGAAGAATGATACTTGAGAGAATAAAGACCTTGTCCCAAAGTAGATGCTTGAGAAATAGTGAAGAGAAGGGACCTGAACTTGCTCATTTAGATTTGAGAAGCCCCTCTGTCTATTGTTTCAATCCACTGCCTTCCACCATTAGAAAGAAATATTTCACTCTCTTACAAAAAGAATGGAGTGAAACCTGTAAGCATGTGCCTCCTGCAGTAAATGCCAGCAAGCTGGCCAGCCCTTCTGGATAAATTCCACACAGGCCCCAAGGCACACTTGGACATCTACATATTTTCTTTCTTTTTATACCTCTTAAATTTTTCTCCTGCTCTGTTTATATATTTCTTCTCTGCAGAGTTTCTCTGGCTGAAACATCAACAAAGAGCAGTGGCAGGAAATTACTTCCTCCATATCCCCCCCAAGTTTAGCCAGTTGCTAGTTTAGTCCACAGTAAAGCAATGTATATTTCAAACTCCCTTCCCTGTGCAGCTAAAGTCTGCTATTTTAGCCAGCTGAGCTAAAATTAATTAGAGATGAATATCATAATAGAGAATATTGATCATCATCTCACTAAGAAGTGTTGGTCCATGTTAATTAACCTGATTCATCATCAACACTCAGTATATTTATATACATCACATGGCTCTTTGTCTGCATAGGCCAATACTTTTTTTTCCAGTACTGGCAGAACTCATCTGATAAATGATCCATATGTTTTAGTGCTTGTCCCTTTTACCTTTACCCAGCTCTTGCCCACCACAGACATACTGATGGTCTCACTACCTCCATATTGGCTGCCTCAAAACATTATGTATGACCTTGGGAAACTATAAGTGTCTGCAAGTGGAGCAACAGAAGTTGTTGGTATAAATGTGAGGACCCTTCCGAAGCAGTGCCTCGGAGAAGATGCTTAGGTAAATACAGACCAGTCATAATCTCCCTCTCCCCCAAAGTTCATGAAGTTCTAATATTATGCTACACTACCTGTCATTTAAAAATTAGTGATTCACTTTTAAAAGATTATCCACCTATTCTAAATTTTTATTTTACTTTTAAATTTAGTTAAATTTGTTTTTGTTGTGACAGGCTCTCCTTCTGTAGTTCAGGATGGCCTTGAACTCATTCTATAGCCCAGGCTGGCCTCAAACTCAGAGATCCTCCTTCCTCAGCCTTCAGGGTGCTGGTGTAATCTTGTTTTATCAGTCTCCTGTAAAAGGCTATTGGCCATTTACCTACTTAATCAAACTAATCCAAATTTCTTTTCATTGGTTCAGACCAATTTCATTTAGGACTGTGAGTTCTCACTGGCAATGAGAAGGGAAACAGTAAATTTTGGAGCATGAAATTCTCCAGAGAGAAAGGAAGGGGGCAGTAGGAGGCCCAAGGAAATAAGATACAGAGAATAAACAGTGCAATAGCAAACCAAGTTTGTTTTATCAAAATTCTGCTTGGGGTTATCCATGAAGTGAAGAAAAAATTCTTCCTCTCTTCCTCTTCTGGAGCTTCCTGGGGCATCGCACTTGCAGATCTCAGCTTGGCATTGTAATCCATATCCCACTTTAGCTGTGTTATAGATTAAGGAGCCCTCTGTGGGCTCGCCTGGGCAGTTAACCACTGCATGTGACATGGTATCCAGAGGAAACTACTCTGCATTTGGACATCTGAGCTACCTCAAGCTTTGGGACAGAATGTGTTGGCATCTGGGGCCTTCCCATGCATGGCTGTAAGCTGTACTGTCACCACACACTCCACAATATGCTCATCAGACACTGACTGTTCAAGCATGAAAATGCACATCAAAACAGAAGGCTTAAATGCGTGGCGCACTCTGTGCATACAGCTAGAACATCTGGGTGAATGTAGACTAAGTAAACTACCCAGGTGTTTTAAAATGCTCAGTAAGGTAGCCAATGTATTTGTGTGACTGGGGTTTTTATTCTTTGATTTCATTTTAATTTCTGATGTTGAGTGGTCCTAGCTTTTAAAGTGCAGCATTGCTTACTAAAGCCCACATTTATTCCCTAGAAATGAAGAGTGTTGAACCCAGTGGGTGCATTAGGAACTGCAGGGGATTAGCTCTGGGTTCTCTTGTAAGACGTGGACCCAGGGAGGATGAGGCAAAGGTGGGCAAAGTGAGTGGCCTGGCTATGTATGTATTCCTTTTTAACCTTTTCCTCTTTGCTTGGCACTCTGAACCAGAGGCTTGACCTCAGCTCTGATTTCAGCTATTTTAAGCCTCTTAACTTTCTGTCCTCTTTAATATATTTGTCCTGTGAGACACAGTTTAAAATTAGGATATACTATGCTGCAATTTTTCTCTAAGTCCTATCAAAGGCCATCAGCCTAGAAGCATGTGGGTCATTTAATGTAAATGAAGATTCCCAGGCCCTTCTGTAATTTGTGAATCAAGAACACTGGAGGATCAGTTTCTGGGACTCTCTTTTAAATAAACCCTCTGGGTGAATCTAATCTAGACCTAAAAAACTATTGCATTATAGGCTCGTTCTTAGTCATGACACTTTCATTTTTCAATTTTATTAGCCCATAGAACCTAGAAATCCAACAATATAAGTCTAAGTGTCTGGGTGCTTCTGAAAATGTACTGTAAGCAAATGAGAAACTTGGTAATAATTCATCATGGATACTTGCTTTAGTCTAATCTATTCTTAAGCATGTCAGGCTTTTTACTATCTGAAATCTGATTTCCATAGATCAATAAGGCAATACTTGCCATTATGGTAACCATTTATTATTTAATTTTTTTGGCAAAATCCTTGCTCTAAACAATTGGCATTTGAAACAAATCAGCCCTTCACTGGCTGTAATAATACTTTACTGCCTTTGTTCTGAAGTATTCATCTCATTTCCATTATCTCTATTGTATAAAGGGGGAACAAAACCCACAAAGCCCAGTCTACCACAGTGCACAGTGGCTGGCGAGCTAAGGGGATGTGTTCTTTCCTCAGATTAGCAGGCAGGAGAGGTCAGTTTCTTTAAGGGGCCACCAAATTGTTCTGTGATGAAGCAGTTTGAACGAAGAAGGGTCTGCAGTGTAGAATAATGCTTTCATAATCATTGGTAAGTGGATTCATTGTAGTTCAAACGGTTATCAAGTGGGTTGTTTGGAATCAAGACAAACCACTTGGTGAGCAAGTGAATTTTCCCACATTTTCACAGCAGGGGCACAAGAGGAATGTCAGTACAGTGGGGACAGAATCGCCACAGAATCTTGTCTGGGTGGAGATAACACAAGCACTCCAGAAAATGAAAATTTTTCACAAGGGTGTGTGTGTATGTGTTTGTGCATGTGTACACCCACACGCGCACAAGCACATGCACGTGCCTGAATTCACCTCTTAGCAATGTAAATGGGAGGATCGGTAAGGACCAGAGACCACTGAGCCAGACCCAAAGCTTTACTTCTCCACTTGCGCTTGGGTTTCATTGCTAGTGAGACACTCTTCCAGCCCAGTGTAGCTCTGATCCAAAGGCCAGCCCAGACTGAGGGGCCCAAGACTCACTGGCAGTTTCTGCTGACGGTCATAGGCTTTAGCTATTGCTCTAGTTTGGCAAGTGTGAGGGCCTCTGCTGTTACCTTAGTTCTATATTTTCCTTTATTTAAAGATGAGTGCAGTTCACATCCCTAAATTTCAAACTTGGTGCTTTGCTGCGTTTAGGCTCCGTTTCCATGGCAATTACCCCTCTTTCTGCTGCTCTGCGCGCACAAGGACTTTCATCAATGTTGGTGGGCTGCCCTGTACACACTTGTTTTCCAGAATCAGCTTGGACCAGCAGGTAGCTCTTCCAGCGTGGCTCCCATTCCCGCCTACTATTCATTGCAGATTTATCCTGTTCGTGAAGCTTGCCCAGTACAATCAAAGCTATGTGCATTGAGCTCTCCTGTCTCTCCTTGTTCACTTAGGATGTGTTTCCATTTGAATTTATCTCAAATTCAGTTCTTCTACCTCCACAGGTTAATTGCAACTCCCCAAATGTGATTGTCTAACGGCCATGTGGCAAATGAAGTCAGTCATGCCGTTTCCAACTATTGTGAGATTCTATGTTAAGGTTTTTGTGTTTTTTTTTTTCCTTTTAAGAGCTTTATGAATCTAGATGTTAATTTCTTGGAACTAGAGTGTCCTATACCTGTCAGGCAAAGCCTATCTAGAGAAGCCACTAATTGTGATGTGGGTGGGGGGATATTATTCTACACTGATTGGAAAGCTTGTACTTTATTAAAGAACAAGTAGAGTGTCTCTTTTTAGAAAGCCTGCAATAAATCTACATAAATGGTGCACAAAGTCATATGGGGCTCCTTGTGACTATAAAACCAACATGTTTTATATTTTTATTGCCTTTATAAAATTAACATAAAGTATTCTCCTTTAATTTATTGTAAAACTTAGAAGTATTTTTTGAGTGTTTAAATTACACATAAGGCTAAAGGTATTAATTATTCTTCCTATTTAAAAATATTCTACATTACAATAATTCAACATGAAATGCCTACTGTACATAATACCTATTGTGTTGGTCTTTGTTTCCATTCCTCATATCTCAAATGCTTCCGTTTCTCATTGCTTCTCTTTAACTCTTTTTACAGTGTAAAAGTTCTTTATGTGTCAAAAAAAAAGGTAGGCAATATGATTTTCAGTAGATAAGACAACCGTGGAACAATGCAGTATTAGGCACAGGGTCTGATTTTCTTGCTGGGCTATAAATGAGACATTGTAAAGAAAGAGTTCATTTCAGTCTCTCACAGTTTTGCCATATCTGAGCACAATGCCAACAGTTCTGATTCAGTCAGGCCCTGCCTGGTTCCTTGATAATACTCTTCCCCAGTCTCTGCAGCTGTCTACCTGATCGGTTGATCAGAAACTTGGTCACATACTCCACAGTGACCTTAATTAAATCTTGCAATAACTCAGGAATTAGAGTGTCTGAGAAAACTTGAGCAACTACATTAGCTGCTGGTAGCATAGGTTTTTGTGTTTCTGAATGGCTCACCAACCACCCCTTGCTTATTTCTCATGTTTTTCCCTCCATTGGCTCCCCAAATCTCTTCCACCCTGATGCACATCCCTTCCGTCAGTCCAAAGTGCTTACTGAGCAGTCCAATATGCCTGGGATAAACTGACTCTCTTCCTTTCGCTATCAACTAGGCTGGATTCTAATTATCTCCATAACTCCTATTTCCCTAATGATGGGCCTTATTTGGAATGGACATATTTGCAAGAATAGTCTCATTCTAAACTTTCTCTGTGATCAGACTCCCTCCTCTACTCCAATTTCAGTGTAGTTATCCCCACATTATTAATATTTGGTAAAACATAAAGGTTTATAACTGTTTTGTATCTTTTCTTGGATCTCACCTGATCTCTTTTGCCCTGTAATCATAAACTGGTTGCCTAGGGTCCTGTGAACTTTGAACAGGGGCTTAGTGATATTATGATGCATTTTATTTTATTTTATTTGTGTGCATTTTAACAGTAAGAACCAGGGCTTTGCTAACTTGCACAGGCTGGCCTCAAACTTGTGATCCTCTTGTTTCAGGGTCCCAAGTAAGTGGGACACATAGGCATACTATCATTGCCAGCCTCAGGACACATTTGATATAGCTTTTCAATGTCCAAAGGAACTCTAACATTTTCTCTGTGTGGACATGTGAACAAAATGTACATTGTCACCATTTCTTTAGCAGTGCACTGAAATGTAATCTCCAGAGGAGTAATATCTTTCCCCAAGTGTTAGCAAATATGGCACACAGGCTTAATCCAGTCTGCTCACTATTTTGTAAATAAAGTTTTATTTGAAAGCAACCATGTTCATTCCTTCATTTGTTCATGCATGTTTTTATGCTGAAAAAGCAAAGTTGAATATTGTCTTAGTTACTCTCCCATTGCTGGGACAAAGTACCTGACACCTCAAATTGTTTATTTAGCTCACAGTTTGTGGAGATTTCAGTCCATAATCAGCTGGCTCCAAGGCAAAGTGACACATGGCAGCGGGCAACAGTTCATGGTGGTAGAAGACAGCAGAAGCAGCAAGAACAAAAAGGGAGGAGAAGCAGAGAGCAAGCCTCTTTCCCTCCCTTATAGTGTATGCAAACTACCTGGCCCAGGGTGGGTGTAGCACTAACACCCATAATCCCAGCATTGGACTATGGATCAATCAAAAACTCTAGAAGTCCACCCCATGACTGCATGAGGCTTTCGAGGTCATCTAGATACAAACCATAACAAGCAGTTATGCCAAAAACTGTAGTGTATGGCCCACAGAGCTAAAATATTTACATCTGGGTCTTCACAGAAAATGTCAGACTATACCTATTTTACACTTTCCCATTATGTACTATTTTTGTTTGACCTTAAATATATTCCTACCTGCAGGATTAGTACCAACCACTTATTCAGGTACCTACTTGGTGGAATTCCAAGGTATTTTCACCAAAAGGGATGAAATTTATTTTCAAATTAGTAACATATGACTGAAGAAATTGTATATGGGAAATAAACAAACATAGAGTTAAACTGAGACTTCTAGAAGTACTGGCTTTTCAAAAATGCTACCAAAAGACTGGTAAGTATGAAACAAATTATTAATAATAATTGAAGTTCAATATGGATTGAAAAATACCAATTTCATTGCTTAGTGAGTACTCGCCTTACAGCCCATTTACTCGGACTATACCCTGCTGGTAGATGAATTCAACTTGATTGGATTGGAGAGAAAATTGCTATTGATTTTTTCCCATTAAATATTACAATGGCATGCTTATGAATGTTTACATAATGCCGACTTGCAAAAAGAAAAGATGAAAAATTTTGTAGCCTCATTTACTAAATTGAACCTGATAAAAAGAAAGCAAAATTTCTCAAGTAAATCAAATGATGAATTGTACTGACAGTTAATGTCATGAAAAGTCATTCTGTAAGACTACATGTATAACTCCTAAAATTTCAAATGGCTGAAAGAAGGGGTTTTACACCTTATTGTGCTAAATTTTATTTTTTCCTCTGTACTGATTAAAATAAAGGAGTCATCATCGTCAATGGGTAGAGCCCGTTACATTGCTTTTATCAACTGCAAGGAGGTGTAAACAGAAACTGTAAAACAGAAGAGAAAGATCATGACTCACTGTCTGACAGTGAAGCTATTAAACATAATCAAAGACTCAGAGTGAACTCATGTTGCCTTTCAACACATTGCTAAAGAATGCTTTTTGCTGTAAAACTAGGATAAAATGTCACAATTTTAAAACGACTGTTGGAGAAACTTGGTTTATAGCATTTCAAACAACTTCAAGACTTCAAGCGGAGAGGATCTACTTACCACAGGACATGTCACACAGCATTTAATCTGGGTCCAGGGCTTCCCAAACTGTAATCAATAACCGATTAAAAGTTGATCCTTCAGGGCATTATCATCTGAAATCTTAGGATGCTTATTGGTGGTTAAAATAGGTAGTCTACTGAATGAACGAAGCCTCACATATGTTAAGAACAAAATCAAGGCTCTTGCCTCTTACAGAATACAAGCATGATGATTTATCCTAGGAAGTCAGTTGGACTATGAGATAAGGCGTACAGTTCTATATTGAGAGGTGAAAATCCTGCCCATGGCGTAGGATTCTAGGGCTTTGAGTGAAAGGAACAGATGGGCTGGAGGACTGGACACGTGGGTGCCAGAGACCTGTAGGTCCTCAAATTCACTCCCCAAGTTCCCTGAGTGTTACCGAAAAGAGCTTAGGTATATTTTTCTTGACAGTCCTTTAAGGCATGTGTCCTCAAGGTTAAATTGTTATAGAACATCTGTTTCTGAAAAGGCTGTGAAGCACAGGACTGTTGTGATAAATCAGATATGTTATGTGAGAAGGTTAGGCATAACTATTTGGAAACTGAGGCACCTCTTCTAGGGCCAGCCCTTGGCCTTGCTCACAGCATGGGTGTAATTTAGCTATTCTTGGATTGTGCTTTATAGGTTGTCTTTAGACTCCAGGTTCTGGAACCAACTGCTTCTACCTGAATCTCTGTGTACACTTTTGCACGGAGCCTGCAGCACAGTAGCTTCTTGATAGATGTGTGACGTGGATGACTGTGAGAATGACTGTCATCATTTTTAAGGAGCAGAATGAAGACACAAGGATAGAGATGCTGACCTGTCCAGGCCAGACTGGTTTGTGTGGCAATATCCACTCAGTACATGGCCCATTCAAATACTTTTGACCTTTCTCCTTTATACTCCCATAGAAACAAGTCTCAAATGCTAACATTTATTGTGGGGATCAATGCAACTAACAGAATCCTGGCTTTGTTCTCCAGCTTCAGTAACTGCCCTTTTCTAATTTGTGTCCCATTAATTCTTTCCTTCTGAAATTCCAAATCGTGCATCTCCTTTGAGAGGCCTTCTTTGAGCCATCCTTTAGCCTCCGTGCCCTCTGTTACTTCATCCCTACTCCAACCTCCAGCACTTTGGCAACTCTTCACCCCAACCCTGACTATTGGAACAAGGAGGGAGTTGCCTGGGAAGAAATAATGTCAGGATGTACTTTAAGGGGTAATCTAATTCCTACTGTCCTTTAAAATTTTCCAATTTTTCCTACTGTATCTTTGCAATACACAATGATTACATTCATCCTGGGGACCTGGTACATGTATATAGCACATCTTAATTCTTTTTCCTTCTTCTTCCCCTCTCCTACTTCTCCCCTCTGCTTCCTTTTATAAAGCTTTCTGGGTCTTTGGGAATTTCTAGCAGAGGTGAGAGCACACCCTTTTTCATCAGTGATGAATTTCTAAGATTTTTCTGGTTATCTCTCAGCTCAGTGGGCAACTGATGGCTTGCCTTAGGTCATCTGCATGAAGTTATGGCCACCCCAAATGCCAATATTTAAAGTAATGGGAGAACAGGTTATTTATAAGTAAAGGGTTGAACATTATTTAACACTCTTAGCTTACCACATTGTGTTTCCTTTGTATGTCCCAGAGAGCTCACATTATAGTCTTAACTGGCAATATACTTATTGTTTTATTTTCTCCTTGCAAAGCTTTATTACCTACTTGGGACCAGTTCCTTTGTATTTCTTATTTATTGTATTCCCCAGAACACTGGCAGTGAACTTTGTAGAAATAAGAATACCAGAAATACTTACTAAATTTAAGGAAGGATAAAGGGAACACACGTGATCATATTCAATTCTAGTTTGGTGAAGTGAAAACTGAGCCACCAGAACGAAACAAGACTTTTGGCCAGTTTCACGCTTAGTTTCAATAGTCCTGATCGAAATTATCTATGTACTCTGAAATCTTGTGAATGCAATGAATAACATCTAGTTCACCCCTGATACCTTCATACATTTGACAACATACAAATCAATCTCTATGGTTGCTTCTCACTCTCATGACTCTTGCCTAATGAGATCCCAGATGAAATTGTTCAGGAAACTGTGCCCCCTGGGCTAGACTCATGGGATACTCATGTGGATGTTTATTTTCTTCATTTTTCAAAAAATTTACACTTAAGAGTTAGGATGGGAAAGCTGGGAACTAGATAACTTTCTTGTGAGCATCTTCAACTTGTAATTTTTCTTGCTGTTCTCCTTCTCTATCTGCAACAGCTTCCTATTGCTTTCTGGATGGTTAGTGACCTCTTCTAGTCCTGAACCTTTCCAAGTGGATATCTCTAATTCTTAAAAAATTGTTCTCAGCCCAGTTCTGCTGGAAATGTTCCATTACACGAATTACTTGTATGATGCTAATGAATGATAGCAGGTTAGACATTTTCTGGCCCAGAGGGATTTGCATTTTGATAAGGGGCAATGCCTTCACCCACAAGAATAAATTGCTAATGGTAGAATTTAAGTTTTCAGGGGTGGTGTTAAGGTCAGGAAGTCTTCCAACCTCATCATATTGGCTGCCCATAACAGCACAGGGGACTGTCACTCCTACAATGCTGTCCCTCTTTGCCACCATGTGTAGTTAAGAAGGTACTTTACATATAAGACCCAAATGCTGAGACTGGATAATGCTGAACTCACACAAAAAGAGAAAATACCAACATAGTGTACCAAGTCATGTGGGGGAAAGTAGGGAGAGTGTAGGGAGAGGGCAGAAAGAAAAGTAGAGGGAGAAAGCCAACAAAATAGGGAATGAAAGAATTATCTCTTTATTAGAAGGTATTAAAATACATTGTCATATATTGACATCTATATTTATTCTTAATATCTCTCATAAGGTCAAATTACATGTGTTCATCTATTTTTTTTCTGCAAAATTTGTGAGATAGGAGAACTGCAAAGACACAACATATTTAAGGGCTATTACACAAGGCATTGAAATTTAATAAAGAAACTCATGGTGATAGTCTGGCATCCTAAGTTAATATATAACAAATAATACTAAGTTTTACAAGCTGATGCCTCAGGGTTGTTTACCAAATTACTAATTGAAGTGTGTAGTCAATTTTGTAGTGCTAAGAATAGTGTGATAGCAGCTCTGCAGTCACATGTTTCTCAAGAAAGTCAATAAGAAATGAATTTGTTCAATAGCAGAGTTCAGCTTCATTTTTTGGACTTGTGACTTTTCTTTCTTTTCTGAAAATAACAAATCAAACAAAGAACATGGTGCTGGCCTTTGATTAGGTCATGCATATCATATTATAGATGTGAAGAAAAGGCTTGAAAGGGCTTTCGGGGGTGGTTACACATGAAATAAATCAATGCAGAGAGCTTTCAAATACATGTTAGTGCATTATGTTTCTCAGCTGAATTTAGAAATTTCATAGACCTTTTCATTTGTCTTCTAAAAAAGAAAAATAATGGTTTCCATGACACTTAGAAAAGATTATTAAAATTTCTTGTAAAGGAAAAAATAAAGTTAATTTTATAGCATGAGTTTTATAGATACCATGCAGTTAACTGCACAATATGGTAAGAGTTATTAATATAAATTACCTAGGAAAAATTAAGGTCTCCTCAGTCTTTGAAATGACTCTATAGCCTTCTAAATCATCCTAAATCTTGGAAATGTTTCTCCATTTCTACCTACAACCAACATATCAGACTCAGTAAACTAGATGTTGATGAACTCTTCGATCTGATGAAATGATATAGTCACAAGAAGATGGAAGCTGTTGGAAAGAATTTTAAAGACATGGAGAAAAATATAAGAATGTTAATCATATATGCAATAGCAGCTCACAGTCAGACAGATTAGTGATAATAGAGGGGGTGCAATATATAAATCTAATATTTGGTTGAAAACTTTCCAGAGTTGATGAAAAACATGGATCCACAGGAAATGGAAGCACGCCACATGCCAACAGAATAAACATGTAGCAATCCACACCTAAACATAACCACTCAAATTGCAGACCATCAAAAATACAGAAAGTAGTTAAGATAGCTAGAGAGAAAAGTCAGCTAAAAAGGCTGAAAATTTAACAGCAAAATTCACAATAACATCAAAGGAACCCAGAAGCCAATAGAATAATGTTTCCAATGTGTGGAGGAAAATAATTTTCAACATAAATATTAAAACTATCTTTTAAGAATGAGGATGTAGGAGATATATTTTCATTTAAAAAAACCCAACAAATGAAGATTTGTAACAAGTAAACATGAAGGGGATATTAAAGTTGGATCCATCTTAAGAAGGAAATTTGTCTGAAGAGAACAGTTTGAAATGCAAGAAGCAACAGAAAGAAGAAACTATTTACTAGGCAAATAGATGAAAACAAATATGGTCTATAGAAATGCATAACGATAATTCAAGAATTTAAAATGAAAATAGCTCACAATATGTTAGTAGAGCGATTGTTCCAACATCCTTGTACCCTTTTAAGGTAGGGTTAATATGTCAATTACCATTAGAGGTTTACTAGCTTGTTTAAATCTCTAGAGCAAATTAAGATGTTAGAAAACAGGATAAGTCCCATAGACATATAATAACAGACATGATAAAAATGAATCTTTACTAACTAATGAAATAAACATCAAAGCAGATAGTTGACAGGCTAAAATTGTTTCTTGGAAGACACTGTTAAGGTGGACAAAATTGTGACTGGATTAAAAGGAAAAGAGAGGCAATATAAATCTAAAATGTTTTGTAATATAGAAAGAGCAAAACTACAAATATCTAAGATATTTAAAATAATAAAAATATATTCAAAGAAAGTATAATAATAATGTGGAAATTTGGACATAATGGAAGGGAACATTTTTACCACCACTTATTTAAAATATATAAAAGCAAAATAGTTCTATAATTATGAAAACATTTTAATTGAAATATAGAAAAAACTTAAAAGCAGCATATCCTAGAAGAAATAGTAGGAAATAAATACATTTAAAAATTTCATTGTAGTCAAGGACTTACAAGTTAATATTACACTGACAAACATTTTCTTGTTTTCTTGTTTGGTGAAAAGATAAGGCATCTGATGATAGTAAAGGTTGTTGCTAATGTGGTTCAGTGCCTGTGCATCTTTAGATTGGTTTAATTGAAGTAGAAAAATATGGCAAACTATTCTGTAAAGCTGAACTTCCATAACCTTCACTCCCAGCAATTACTCTCCTAATTATGTACCAGAGAAAGTCCTGTTTGTGAGTACCAGAAGATACTGCTATAATGACAATGAACTGACATGTCTACCAGCAGGAGTTAGGATAAATAAATGTGTTATGATCCCATGGACATATCAGGTATTGATGAGAAGAAGTGAACTATGTTTAATATATAAGTCTTAAAAAGAGTGTTCACTGAAAAAGTAAGGTATGAAAAATACAAGTAGAGTGATATGATTCTAAAAAGTGTGGAAAAAAACAAGGAAAACCAAACAGCATGTTATAAAGGACTATATATGTAATACATCTCTTGTCATTACAAATAGTGAGGAAGTGAGAAAATAGAACTATCTGTAGTAGATAAGCCGAGGAGAAAGTAAAGAGCAGGTTGGAGGAGGAGGGAAATACATGCACAAATGTATAAATATCATTTTGCTTCTTTAAGTAGGGAGGTAGTTTCATGGATATTAATCATACTATTACTTAGAGTTTATATGGACATTTGAAGCATATTTTTGAATGTTTCAAATATTGAAAAATAAAATTGCATAATTTGTGTCATAATACACTTAATGGGTCTTGATTCTTTCCCAAATAAGATCTTAAGTAATTAATACGAAGTTTCAGATATATCTTCTTCCTGCTCTGGTAGGTCACCATTCAGCAAAATTAGAACAAAATTCTTTACTTCCCCATAGGCTATCACATACCTACATTTTAGCCGTATTGATTTACTCCCTTTTATTGAATATCCAATATATTTTTATTCTTGTCTCTTTTCTTAAACCATTTCTTCAGCTTTCAATATCTTTATTTCAAAAATATTTTCTACAAAACCTTTCTCATGTGTCAGGACCAGCTCTTCCTTATCTCCCACTGGGGACCAACTTCCTGAACTCTGGTCTTCCAGCTGCGCTTCTGGTGCCTACACTGTGGGGTAATGTGCACCGACAACAGGAAAGAGCCAAGTCACGATGGTGAAACGACAGTCTTTCATAACACGCTGGACAGGCTGTATCAAAAACAATCTCGGGGGAAGTGTTTCATCAGAAAGTGAGAGGAAAAGAGCACTGATAGAGTCAAGTGGGCTTCCAGGAAGGACGAGATTGCAGACGGAATGGGAGATGCACAGAAGAGGATCCATAGATTAAACATTAACAGGACCTTCTAGAGTCATTTGGATTCATTCGAGTCTTTTCTCCTAGCCATGCTGTTGAGAGATGTCTTCAGCTCCTTTGCAAAGATAAATTAAAAGTATATATCAACTCTCCACTTTATAGCATTAATATTTTGTGGCATTTAATATTCCTTATCTTATTATAACTTTATGTAGTCTCAATAACTTCTTAAATTGCCTTTGTATAGTACTGAATTAAATACTCCCTGTTACCAACGTTACAGTTGCTAGATAGCTGCACTCCATCACTGTAATCAAGTTATCATTTCAACTATGGACAAAGAGCAGCGATCTCTAGAAGCTATTTTTGTGAAGGACTAGCTTCAAGGCACAAACATGGTACTAGGGTTTGGATCTACGTGTGCTAATGATCCCCATGTGAGCGGCTTGGTCCCAGGATGGTGCTCATGGGAGGTGGTGAGACCTTTAGGGGGCGGAGTTTAGTGGGACATCTTCAAGTCCTGTGTGGAGAGGGCGCGTTCTCCGAGAGGATTGTAGGACCTTGGCCTCTTTCTCTTCCCTTTTGGTTCCTGGCTGATAAGGTGAACAGTTTCTGTCTTCCTCACACTTTCATCACGATATTCTGCTTCACCACAGGCCCATCAATCAATCATGAGCTAGACCTCCCCAAACCTTTTCACTTATAAGTTAATGATGTCAGGTGTAGTGGGAAGCTGCCCAACGTAGACGTTTAAGCTGATTCTTAAGTAGACTTGTACAAGGCCTGGGGTCTGGAAGCAGTAGGAAGGGTGAACCCTGGCAGGGAGGAGTATTTTATCACCGAAAGCATTTAGAATTGGCTCACGTGATTATAATGAAAAGCCTTGTTTTAGTGAATTTTATTACTATTTTTAAGATGCTCTGAAAACAATTTCCCCCGAACTCACTGCCTTCTCCACAGATCGCTCTCACTGCTTCATCGCCCCTCTTCGTATTTACTTTTTGTCTTTTCCTACTGGAGTCTAGTGTTATCCCTAAAGGTGCCTTCATGATCTTTGGAACCCCAAACCCAGCAGTTAACATGATTAGTAAGTGTCTGTTGAAGAAAGGAATTTAATTTTTTCAGGAAGTACTTGGTGACAACCAGATCCCCCATTTACACTGATATTTACAGTGGAGCCTCAGGAAGGGCTTTGGTCTTGTCACTGTGGACAAACGTCTTCTGACTCCTATCTTCCTCACCTTCCCTCATGCTGTCCTTCACAGAACCAACTAAGCTACAGTGACTGGATACACACGGACCAGATGCTTGGTTCAGTGACCCAACCATGTTGTGAAATGCCCATTTTGTTTTTGCCTCTCCACTCTATGTGAAGGGACGTCATCTAGCCTGTGTAGATCTAACTAACTGCTGCCCACAATCCTAGATGCTGCAGACATGATGCACAGCAGTGGCAGTGAGCTGCAGCTTTCAGCCAGCCATGCAATCAAGAGAGTAAACAACGAATACTCCATGATGTACTGAGGCCTATGTCAAGAGGAATGCAGTCCAAATGGCTTTATTTCTTGAATTTGGAAAAGTATAGGAAAAATAATTTTGTTGTTGCTCAGTTAGGATGTTCTGCAGGGTGGTTGTATTAAATGCCTGTTTGATTATGCCTTGTGATATTTTCAATTTACGATGGGATTATCAGGATACAATCCAACCACAACTCCAGGAACATCTGTGTTTATGCAACTTCTACTATGGGTTAGTCTTTGGAATTATACAGAGTTTACGATTTTGGGATATGAAAACTGACAGAAAAAAATATACATAAGTCATTTAGAGAGAAGCAGTATGACTAAAATAAATTAGGCTGAAATCGGAAAGAGAAAAAAATGCCAGATGCCTAGAAAATATCTGGATGATGGTAACAAAATTCATTTTCCTATACTTTTCAGAATTCAAGAAATAAAGCCATTTGGACGTCATTCCTCTTGACGTAGGCCTCAGGAAGAGCTTTCGTCTTGTCCCTGAGGACAAACGTCTTCTGCCTCCTGTGTTCCTCGTGCTATCTCCATAGAACCAAATAAACTGTACTTCTTTATGGATTAGTTGCTGATCTTAAGGATTACTTAAACTTTTCACCACTCTACCAAGCTATCATGAAAGTTACACCAGAGTTATAGGTGAGTTATACATTTAGAAATTACAGTTGCTTGGAAAATAAGGGCAAAAATTCAATTAAAAAAAACCTCCCAACTTTATAGGGTATAGTACAGACATATAATTTATCTTCCTTTACACAACCTCAGTTATTACAGCTGAGGCATCAGGAACAACATCAGTCTAATCTTGAGCAACATGACCAGAGAATGAGCAACGGATGAGCAGAGGATGAGTCTACTCTTGAGCAACATGAGCAGATGGAACCTGAATTGGAAATAACAACGATGAACCTGAAAATTATGATAGGTTGAGTATAGGGAGATAGAACATTTTATATCTATTCATAAAAGAACGATCCCTTACACTATTGTCTTACATACGTCAGTCCAGAACTACCCTAGGAAACCTGGAAAGATATTGTATGTCAGAAAATGGGAGATGTCAACAATATATGGAGCTCAACATATAACTGTTCCTTGCTTTCAAATATAGGTAACAGTGGGTTCCACCACAGTACACAAAGAAACAATCTGAAGGGAGACTGTGATTTTCTTCTGAAACTTCTAGCATTTCTTAAAGGCTAAGTACTCTTGAGGTATTATTTGACAGCTCAAATAAGGGTTTGAATTGGAACCCTGTGTGTCTAGACAGATCCTAAGCAATGTGTTTTTGAAATTTGTGCATGTATGTGTGTGTTTCTCATACAGAAGATACTGGTGGTATTTGAGATCAAAAGAGAAGATATGCATAAAAGGAATGTGATGGTGACATCTAACAATTATTTGTGCTTTTCTGTGGGAAAATATCACTTGAAAACAGCTAAAAATCAAATTACCTCTGTCTTTTGGGTATTTGCTATGTGGGTCCTACCTTCTCACTGTGTTTATCATTAAGACTGACTGCACTGCTTTTTAAAAATTAATTTGGTCTTTCAATTAATTTAAATTTTTCACTCACTGACCCACTCCATGATGACATTTAACAAGGAAAGATTTCCTATTAATTAGAATTGTTGCCTCTTTAACATTAATATCCCTATATTACCTATAACTTCAATGGACTTTTGTTCTATTCAAAACTTTTGCTTATGAGCTATCTCATTAGTTCTCCTATGGATTTTCTCACAACCTTGTCTCCATCATTTTAGAATTCCACTGTAAAAGCTGGAATCTTGATGCTCCTGTCACACAGTTTGTTTCTTTATTTCTGTCTTTCCACTAGAAATTTCTTGGACAGAGAAGAAACATGGCATTTAATGCTTCAACGAGTCTTAGCACAGTGTTTTGGGGGTTTACAAACACGAAGCAATTACGTGTCAAGTCATGGCTCTCAGTTCTGGAAAATTTATCTAGTTTAATCAATCATTCTATATTTACATTTCCTTCTTAAGATTCTTGCCAAATGTTTTTCTGGCTTATGCTAGAGACTCCATTGGTGAGGTTAGTGTGAGACACAACTGCCGCCATGAACTGCTCTAATAGGGAAGTCTTCTCATTCCACAGGTAGATTCCACTGGCTCTTCTCCTTGGACTCATGTGGAACATATAGATTCAGCCTGTCAAAGATTGGAGTTGACCTATTCCTGGCCCTCCATTCACAGGCTTATCTCATGACCTTCAGGTCAACTCTTCAATTATGCACATTAAATATTACTGGCCACTTTCTGCACATTAAATATTACTGGCCACTAAGATCTCTCTTCAGCTAAAGTAGTTGTGGGTCCTTTGACCTTTAAATTGTTCTTTTCTGAGCATACTCCAATTTATTTGTATTACTTTTAAACTGCAAAAAACAAAACTGAACACAAGATATAATCCTACCTTGCTGGCCAAGGTTCTATTAACCCACTCCTTTTGAATAGTCATTTGACCAGCTATGAATATAATGAATGCTCATAAAGAGCTCAGGCTCTGCAGTCAGAAACTTTTGGGTTTGAAGCTGAGCTCTTCTTAGGGATGTGACACAAAGAATGTTCACAAATATCATTTAAGCCACAGTTTCCTAATCCACTGAATAGAGATTAAACAGCACCTTGCTCACATAACAGTGCAAGGAAAATACTTAGCACAAGGCCAGGCACAGAATAAATACTCAGTGACAATAAGCTCCCAAAAGTCCATACTTTTATCATTCCCTAAAACTCATATTATGGGAGACAAGAGATCTAAAGAGTTAAAGAGAAAAATAAACTTTGGAGAAAAATGTAATTTTTAAGTCAGCATTGCTTGGAAGCAGAGTTTCAACAAAGGAAAGATTAAGCACCATTAACTGTTCTTGTGAAAAAAATTTATTAGAATGAGTTCATTGATTTAATTCTATTGAGAAGCCTAACATCTGGAATTTATTTCAGCTGAGTTCTTGCAATTTTTTGAATTTATTAATACAGCTCAACAGAAATCTAATTCTGATTGAGCAATAGAGTTAACTAGGTTGCTGGTCTCGGTATTTTAAGGCTGCACTCTCTTCACCCATTATGATTTTGAACCCCTGATGCAGTCTGAAGGAGTCCTATGTGTATGCTAGTGAAGACAAGATGGTGAGGGACATTTTCCAGACACGCTGAATTATCTTTTGTTACTGTCTTCTCGGTATTTGGGAGATACTGGTATGATCTTCATGTTTCGAGTGAAATAAGAATTTTTATTATAGTATGTATAAGGACTCATGACTATTTTCTTAAATAAGGTAATAATCTATACTCTTTGGTATTGAATTTCCATTTTGAAAGTCTCAGACACATGGCTGTATAGTTAAAAACAGGAGATTTAGGATTGTCAGAGTAAGACTTGAAGTCAGTCGACCATGGTTCAAATCCTGGAGCTCCCGCCAGCTATGTGACTTGGATACATTGTGGTATTCAATGCTATCCCTTTGTCTTTCATCAGTAAATTGGAGGGTATGATATTAGTTACTTCAGAGAGTTTCTCTATATGAGATAATGCATGTGAAATGCTTCATGCAAGGTCTTGCTTAATAAATGCTAGTCTTCTCTTTTTCTTCTTCATATGAGTTCATTCACAGATAATCTTACTACTTACAAGATGGCCATCAGCAAGTTAATCATTTTGCATCTCTAAATTTTTCTAACTTTTTGAAAGGCACATTTGTAAATACTTCCTAAGAGGGTTGTAAATCAGACAATATATTTAGGATACTTGGGACAGAGCAGGTGCTCAATGAATCATCATACATTATTTTTTTTTCCTATTTCCATAGGAGTTCAAGTGAAATGTGTTTTCCTTATATTTGGACAACCAAATATGATCCCATTGAAAATGTTTCTCAAATATTGTGCTGCATATTATTAAACATAAGCAGTCCCTGCTAAGACAGTAAGGAAGGATGGAAATAAATTGGAATTCACACTGTCATTGCTCTTGCTCCATGGATGGCCCATTGAGATGTTTAGCTGCTGGAGGAGCAAGAGGTCTCTAAATAGCACGGGAATTTCATCTTGCCAAATGCTAGAGTTAGCAGAAACCTAGGAAATATATTAAAAAGGCATGACTTTCAGAATTTATTGGCAAGCCCAAAGCAATAAAAAAGTAAAATTTGATATAACCAGGGGCCCTTTACACTATAATTTTTCACCACTGCCACATCCTCTCTAGTTGGCCTCAGCTATTTCTCAGCATGGTTTTGGAAATCAGAAGGGGAGCTTAATGACTTACTTGAGCATGCTTTCACTTGACTCAGGCTGATTTATATTTAAGATTGCATTCCTTCCTCCAGAGACAGTTGGAATATTGTTGGAATCATTGTTTAGAAATATAAAACCATGTATAAATTCAGTTACTTGAACAATGAATAAGATGCTAGCAGCACAAACAGGAAAGAAAAAGAAAATACATTAAAACATATTAAAATGAGACAAAGTTGGATGTGGTAGTGCATGCTTGTAATCCCAGCACTTGAGAGGCTGGGGCAGGAGGGTTGCTGTGAGTTTGAGGACAGTTTAGGTTACACAGTGAGTTCAAGGCCAGCCTGAATTGCACAGTGAGACCCTGTCTCAAAAAGACCAAAAGAAAAAAAGAGGTAGTATGCACACATGCCAGAGAGGGAGGGCAGAAAATGACAGTTATGACAGTTATGAGTAAGATGAGAGCTGAATAGTTAAAAATAAAATTGAGGGACAAACAACTGAGAAAATTTGGGATAATAAAAGATGTATAAAAGATGACAAAAATAAGGGCTGGGGATTTAGCTCAGTGGCAAACGCGCCTGCCTGGCAAGCGCAAGGTTGTGAGTTCGGTTCCCGGTTCCGGAGAAAAACCAAAAAAAAAAAAAAAAAAAAAAAAAAAAGATGACAAAAAGAAGTCAACTGATTTTGAGTATGTCTGTCTCCTCTTTACATCATGACTTGATTGAACAGAAAACCAGTCAAGAGTTTATATTATGGGAAATGGATTGTTAGATAGACATTTTATTTCATTTTAATTTGTGCACATTAGCAGTACAGAATAATTAAATTTGTTATGGTATACTGGTACACACATACAAAATATTTAGATTATTTTCATCCCCATAATCCTCCTCTGTCTTTTCTTCCTCCTTTCCTAATCCCTTTTGGCATCCAGAAGACTACTTCTTATTTCCAATCCTCTCTCATTTCTCAATTTATTATTTGTTTTAGCTCATGATTTTTAACTTTCTGAGACTGGCTTATTTCACTTCATTCGATAATGATCTTCAGTTCCAGTCACTGTCCAGCAAAATGCATGATTCTGCTCCCTTTATGACTAAATAGTTGTCTTGTGCGTATCTAACACCCTCTCTTCATCCAGTCATCTGCAGGTGGACACCGAAGCTGGCCCTACAGCTACTCTACTGTGAAGTGTGCCACTATAGACATGGGTATGAGTCTTGTCTTTAATTAAAGAGAAAGATATTTTCAAAGAGAACATTTTATACTTTATTCTCAATTCTTTTAGATCCATACTCGAGATCTTTGGGAGCCCTTGTGGTCGTGGTGCTGATTTTGTAGCCACGGATTCACATGGTCTATAGAATGCTTACTTGTAGCATGCATTTTTTTGCTGTCTGAGTAGTCTCTGAAATGTTCCCAGATATTCAGGCCTGTGCACACCAGCTGAAAATTTGCTTTTGCCTTAGAGCGATAATAGCTTGAAAATTGCTTTAACTTGATGTGCAGTAGCAGCTAAAGCAAACAAACTTATGAACTGGTAGGAAATGAGATCAAAGTCCACTACTGCTCTTTTTTATTTTTTTAGCTTTACATCATGGTTTGGTTGAGTAGAAACTGGACCAACCTATGTTTGCTTCCTTACTGATTTGCTCTAAAAAAATATCACTAGGGAGTTTCTGTGGCAGAACATTCCTAGAATTCATAGTTTGAAGCTTTATAACCAGTAGTCCTTATAGATCTATATCTATGACTCTCAGATGTCAATAAACCCTTTAGTTCTATGTCCTGCCTTGCACAGGGGGACTGATGTGCTGTTTAAGGACTGAGCAGCCTGGGATCTTCTCTCTTAGGCATTCTGTGAATTTACACTGCCTACTTTTTACTTTCCTGGGTAATATCACAAGTGGCAAAATGCCTGGTACTCTCAAGTGAATTCAGCCCACTAACGTCAAAATGTCTTCACCGAGCACACCAGGGCAGGACAGGGTATCATGGATCTTGTCGGTTGCTACAGAACATCTCAAGCTCATTGGAAATACGGTGAAGCATTCCCACAAGAGTCATCTGTTGAAACCTGAGCCACAGAGTCATGGTTCTGAAGAATAAGTTGCCCAGTGACTTCAATTATAGAAAGCTGTTAGTTCTCGGGAGTCTTTCTCAGCAGGTAACTTCACACACTTGACAAATCCCCTGAAACCTTTCTGCGCCTCTGTCGTTAGTGTACAAAATGGAGATAGCACCTCTGATGGGACTGCTATAGCGTCACACTGCACACAATTGAATTGGTTTTTGAAAATCAGAAGCTACTTAAACAAATAAGGCTTCAGCGGATAGATACTATAATTGTTAAGAGCACTGTGGTGTCAGAGAACCGGGGCGAGAAAATGCAGCTGTCCTTCACATAAAGGAATGTGTGGGTGCTGTGCGCTCCCCTCTGTCCCTGTTCCTAGAGATCCAGCTGATAAGAAAATCAAGTTTTCTTCTCACTCCCACCCAGCAACTTTTCTAAAACTGCCTTCACAGAGGTCATGGATCAATCCTCTTATGGCCACATCCTGCAGTCTCTTTCCACTGTAGCTGCTACCTCCCTGCTGTATGAAATCCATTGGTCTCACTTTCTTCAAGTGTAAAATGGGAGGAAAAACAGTGTCTCACTCACATGATGCTGTAAAGATTAAAAAGGGTAACAGCTGAAGATTTGCACCATCTTTGACACAGAGTAAACAGTTAAAAAGTGTTGGCTGTTACAGATCATCTTCATATGTCTACAAAAGAATACTCTTGGCTATTTATTGTTTTATTTGATTATCTTCAATAGAGGACCATGATGTTATGTCAACAGAACCCCAAAAGGCTAGGTATAAGAGAAATGCCTTCCATTGAGGAATATTTTGTTTTGTTTGCACAGAGTAAGTAACTTAGCAGATTCATTTGCCTCCCTTTCCTATCCTTCTCCCATTCCGTTATAGATTTCTTACCAACCTACCATTATGTTAGTCCTCTGCAGAGACACTGGGGATTCAACAATGGAAGTGGTTAAGCAATTGTTCTGCCAAAGTTACACACCTGCACTATCATACGCAGTGGTTTCTATACACTAGATTACTTTCAGGTGAAATTAAGTCCTTGCCAATGATACATATTATTGCATGTTGGCTCCTCTACTATGGAAAAGGCTCACCAGGACTTAATTCTGGCCATCTGCTAAAAGTTCAAAAATGTAACTGTCTGGAGTAAGTGTTGTGGATCCAAATAGGTTAGACCTCTATGTATTATTTACAACTCTTGTCTTTAAAAATATGGTACTACAAAATGAGAAAATTTGACAGGAAGTCTTACTATAATATTTTGTAATATCAATAAAGCTTACTTACCCCCATGTCTATTTTACAATTTTATGCTGCTTCATGTACTTTAATTTTGTATATTTTATTTATTAATTTATTCATGTACATTAATTTTGTACATTGCCTGTACGGACTGGGTTTACAGAAATATTCAGATCACAAAACATTTGTTCCAATTAAAGGTATTTCAACTTTATTGTATGAGATAGACTCAGGTTTGATATTTGGCTTAGGGTTTTTGTTCTTGACCATATTCATAGACAAATGCAATTTCAATTGCAATGCCACATACAAAATGCTGTCTTTTGAAGTGGGGTTTAACACAAGTTACTGTGGGTCAAAAGCAAAAGGAAAGTTTGCTGCATAAATTCTAAGGGCCAAGAGAAATAGAAAAGAAAATGGAGAAAGACAATTAATAGCTTGAGGCAAGGGGCCTCTGAGAACAAATCCACCTAAGTGTAGAGAAATATCAAGCACCACTGCTCTGGCTCTGAGGGATTAGTCCATGATCCAGTCTATCAGCAGAAAAGAAGATGGAACAGGAAAAAGAGGTGTCAGAGATAGAAGCCTGTGATTTGAAATTATGTAGTATAAATGGGAGATGGCTGTAGTGGAGGCTGTGGTTTTTTTACGCGTGGAGAATGTGCTCAAATAGGCCTAGAAAATAATCAAATGAATTCTGGCATTTTGGAGGAAGAGATACTGGAAGAAGAGAGAGCGGTGATAATGTTCTAAAATAAAAGGTGCTGCAGTTGCTACCTCATTTGAAATAACAACACCATGAGAAGAATGAACATCCTTACTCTGTGTGGTGAGAGAATTGCTCAAATATGGGAAAGAAAGAAGAGTGCCTGGTTAGCCAGAGATGCATATATATAAAAGAGACAAAGCTTCTAAAGATTAAGCATGCAGAGAAATATAGAGGTTGGCTGGAACGAATAAAAGGAACTTGAGATATTTAAAATAAAGAAATAAAGGGTGGGTAGTGTCAATAGACTATCAGCTCACATTCATTGAGTACTAACTAGATGCTGATCTTTAAAAATTTTATTTAATCATTTCACAGACAGAAAAACTGAACTTCAGGGAGATTAAATATTTCTGAAATTAATGCAGTCAATGTGCAGCTGAGATTCTAATTTAAGGTTGGCTGCAGCACCAGCCCTCATTATCCTAATGGTTTCATGGTTAAGTGTGTGCTCAGTGGTATGTGTGCGTGTCCCTACCACATTAATTATGAGCTAGTGTGCATGAGCTAGTGTGACCCACAAGATCTATTAAGCCTCACTTTCCTCACCCGCATATTGAGGACTATACTGGTACTTTTTTCACAGGTTTCTTACTGATTTAATTGAGATCGTATTTGGAAAGTACATTATGTAGAGTATGATGTTTTGTAAGTACTAAATAAATGTTAGCTGTTAATGTCTTTAAAGGCACTTGCCACTGATTTTATGTGTCTTCCTTTTATGTTGGCAAAAATACGAACGAATTATATCTGTCCAAACTCTATGGTGAAATCTCTAGACACCGATATTCATTCGTTTTCCTGCTAAATAATTATAACAATTGCATGTGCTCTCCTTAATTTCTTATTGGGTGGTAGAAAGGGGATGGCCTTTAGAGACAGGTGACGTGTTCCAATCTCAACTCTGTTTGCAACTGGATACCCTCTGGTAAACCAGGTGTGTGTGTGTGTGTGTGTGTGTTTGTGTGTGTGTGCTTATTTTAAAGACAATAATAAAAACAATAAAAACAATGCAGAATTTCAAAACAAGATTATATTGCATATTGTTATCTTCAAAGTAGTTGCTCAGATTACCAGATATAGGCATGTAAGATTGATCAAATAATATACACACTGACTGTTCCATTCAATGAACTAATAGAAATTAGTAGTACAATTATCTTAGTTATCTTGTGTGTGTGTATTCCTTCCTTCTTTTCTCCTTTCCCCCATCCCAGTTTCTCTTTCCTTTTTGAGCAGTTTCTCTCCCTTTCACAGTGTCTCGTGGGGCCCTGTGTTATTGAATCCAGGGACTTGTACACGCTAGGCAAGTATTCTACCATTGAGCTACACCTCCAGTCCCAAACTAGGCTGTCTCTGTCTTGGTAGTGAGACTTACTACTAATATTACCTTTCAGAAAATGATGGGTTTGAAAATAGTTTGTAGACTATAAAGCCCTACACAAATATTAGCTATTATGTTGACCCAGTGAGAAAGCTTGAAAAAAAAGCAAGAAAAAAACACATTGCTAGTAAACTTTGAAAAGATTTCTAATTTGAGAACTGTTGCAGACACCACCAAGAATTGAGATACACTGCTCTAAATTTAGATTAAAACAAACCACAAATGATATATGACTCAACCTTGGAAGGAACGTAACTTGTTATACACCAGGAAGGGACTCTGACATAGATTTGGAGAAACTTCGAGAGCAACATTGTGGATGAGTGAACCAGTGGTTACAGTAAGTTGGAAAATAGATTGGAGCTTTCACAAGGCTGTGCAGCATTTAAAAAGCAAGTTCTATTTTAAGCTTTTATAAAGAGACAATGGGCTTTTTTTCTTCCTTTTGGAGCTGGGACAATGCTAGCCAAGCACCCTTCTGAGCACTGCAGTTCAGCTAGGAGGCCAGGATGCCTTATCCACTACGCGCCCGCGCGCACACACACACACACGCACACACACACACACACACACTCACTCTCACAGAGACCACCCCGGATGCTATCTATGAAAGAGAAAAGAGTCTAATTAGATGGGGAAGGCATGCAGAGGGCCACCACTCGCAGCTTTGCAGGTCAATAGCTCCTCTTATGCCTGCACCATGGGTTTTTGGCTGCTTCCCTTCTGTGTATGACTCCGGTCCTGCTGGACTCCGAAGCGAGTCTAAGTGTACAGAGGGAAGGTAAGGAAGAGATCACTGGAAATATATAAGAAAGAATACAAGAATATAGAGATAAATATAAATGAATCATAAAATTTGAGGGGATGATATTATAAGAATAAACCCAGGCTTCATTTATTACAGTACAGATTTAAATAAAAGTCTTTTTTTGTTTGTTTTTTTTCCAGTACCGGGAATTGAACTCATGACCTCACGCTTGCCAGGCAGGCGTTGTGCCGCTGAGCTAAATCCCCAGCCCCTAAATAAAAGTCTTAATAGGAGGAAGAAGAAACATAGGAAATAGACAAGGATTTCTCTCAGCGGAAGGCTGTACGTACCCCTGACACAGTTCCGGGTCTGACCTGTGTGCTGTGGTTACGAGCACTCAGTCTCGGGGCTGTGCTGCAGGGGCTGACATGCTCCCTCCACCTTCCTAATTCCATGATACTTCCCTAGTATTCTCGAGCTGGATCTGCCCTTCTGCAGCAGAGAGGGTAATGGCAGGGGCAGTGGGTTATGCATGCCAATCAGATAAACCCTTAGGGCTAACAGAGAATCAGGCAACGCTTGCTTTCTACCATCCTCCAGCATGCTTCTTAGTAACTTGTCCTCTCCAATCCATTCAATAATTTTATCCCCCAGTGGTTCTTAGGCGGCCTCGGACTCTGCTTGGCTGCCTTCCACTGACCCTCATGATCCAGGCCTGTTCTGGTTTAGATCTAAAATGTCTCCCAAGTTTCTCTTGTTCACAGGTGAGACTTCTGGAAGGTGATTGGACCATGGGGGTGCGATACTCATTAGCTCGATTAATTCACTGACGGCTGAATACACTGCTAAGAGGTGGGCATGCTTGGAGGTGGATCCCCGGGGCATGACTTGGAGAGGTATATTCTTGTCCTTATTTCCTTCCTCCTTTCTCTTTCTTTTTCCTGGCTTCCCTGAGTGGAGCAGCATTCCTTCACCATGCCCTTGTCATGCCATTCCTGCCTCGGAGTCAGCTGATCATGCCTAGAGTGAACCAGCTGAAACCTTGATCCAATATAAAATTCTCCTCCTTTAAGCTGTGGGTGCTGGGCATTTTGTTCTAGTAACAGAAAAGTGACTAATACAAAGTCTTCTCTCAATTCTGCCATCCTCAAAGTTCACTAGGGCCAAATGTTTTTCCTCAGGTCATTCTGGTTAACTGAAATATTAATCAAACAAATACATAAATAAGGCATGACAGTGACTTAGTGGGCTCTCCAGCTAATTTATTTCAACTAAATATATACTTACCAGTAAAACATGGGCTAAGACAGAAGCAAGTCAGATACAGATGTTTAAAACAGTATTAAACACATATAAATCCAAGATATATTGTCTTAATTCAATTTAAGACACTTTCTGGAATAAAAGTTAAAATATCTAAACTCTATTTCAATGTAAGGGCACATATTGCAAAGACTAATTAAAGAAATATTGGAAACAACCTAAATATTTAATAAAAAGTCACTGGCTACACACAGCATGATGAAATAATGTGAAGTTATTAAAATGACATCTGATTTAAGCATATGCATACAGAAAAACGTT
Source organism: Chinchilla lanigera (assembly GCF_000276665.1). Lineage (NCBI taxonomy): Eukaryota > Metazoa > Chordata > Mammalia > Rodentia > Chinchillidae > Chinchilla > Chinchilla lanigera. Next base: position 6,572,911 of record NW_004955449.1, read on the forward strand.
TAATTATATGGAAATACTATATCACCTAAGCCTAAGATACACATGATTTGTTTGCAATACCTCTAAAATTGGGAAATATCTCTCAGTCAAGCACCAAGCAGTTCCATAGCTACTAAGCAGATGTGTCGGTTGTGACATAGATGTTACCTGCATTTACAGATGTAATTGTGTGTAGACAGAAATGTTTTTGTCACCTAGCTGAGTTACTTGTAATTGTACAAACGTGTATGTTGAATTTTCACCCAAGTTTTTACTTGTAATTGTCAACTTAATTGCTTGAAAATACACTTTCATACAGCTTTGGTCTGGAAGCTATTGTGCGTATAGAGGTTGTGCATGTCACTGGCTGACCATGCAGTGAAAAGCACTGAAGTTAGTCAAATCTGCTGGAATAGAGATTCCAGGATTTGCAAAGCCAGAGAAGCTCGTGTAACTGTCTGCATCAGGAAGGATGCTCAATTCAGGCATCAACATACCAAAGGCATCTGGCTGACTTGCAAGAGGAGCTCTTTAACTTTATTCCATTTGTAATACAAAGGTAAAACAAAAAAAATAAAATCTGAGTCTGGCCAAGTGAAAAATACGCCTATGAGGTATTTAAGGCTCTTTGACTTATCTCAAAGCTTCAGTATTAACCATGAAGGTGGGAAGATCTAGGGAAAGATACTGTGCCATGAGAAGTGACAAGGAAAGGACTTTTGCCCCTGGATGAAAACTACTCAGCACTTCACACAAACCTGAAGTGATGGTTTAGATGATGACTATACATCACTTGAGACTTCTTAGACAATAATATTCAGATGAAATTTTTCAATGAGATTTAGGTAGGCTTTGTATTAATGCTGCAATATTTGGTGACCTGGGGAGATGCCAGAACTGAGTGAATATATTTTGTACATGGGTGGACATGAATCCTTGGAAACAAGAAGCACAGTGTGAGGATGAAAAAATGAATTGCAAGATGTATTTTCTTTCTAATTCTCGGAACTATTGACATTTACCTTATATGGCAAATAATGTGTTAAGTTAGAAACCTTGAGAGGAAGTGATTATTCTCTGTTATTGACTAGCTGTCTGGTCAAGGGAGTGTGTACCATACAGCTGGCTCTCCGAACTCTGGAACTTTGAAATTAGAAGAGATTAAAGATTAAGTACAACTAGGAAATAAGCTCTAAAAGTGTGAGCAAAGGCTGATGGAGATAATTACATCTAGCTTTCAAGAATAAAGTTCAAATTCATCACTTGCAAAACTTTCCTTCAGTCTGGCTATGGACATTGTGGCATTAATGGTATCTCTAAGCTCAAAACACATAAAGATGCCTTATAGTAGTCAATGAGCTTTTGGCCTGGAGCAAATCACTTTGACTTAATTGCTGTTATCTTGTATGAAGAAAGAGGCTAGAGATTTTTGATGGCATAGCACCTGCACTGAATCAATCAGTTTGCAAGGAACATGTATCTTTCCTACTCTTGGTTAAGCATCAATGAACACCCAACACAGAAATAAAAAAGTAACTAATTCAACGATGTACAAGAGGCCAAATGCCAAATGCTATTGCCACAAAAAAGAGCAATGGATTTAAAGATACATGAAGTTCTCCTAGACCAGTGATAATGAACCTTTTAGAGCTTTTAATGATAACAAACAACTGGGTACAGCATGTATGCAATAGGTTTGCCACCACTGTTCTAGACTTTTCTGCTAGGCAGAATGCACTGTGTAGTACAGTCAGCTAGATGTAAGTATGAGGCTGTGCTATATACTGGTTCTGTTAAACTGAAAGCACTACTAATTTCCATGTGACTTAGTTCCTTCAACTAAGGAACTAAAGTGGTGGTAATAATATATATATCTCAAGGAGATGCTGTGAATGTTAGTTAGACAAAGTGTACACATTCAATACTTAACCCATTGCCCTATATAAATTCAGAGACTATAGTTCTTTGTTGTTCTTTGATGCTGCAATTCCCAATTAACAATTATGTCACACTGCAAGTCTAAAAGAAGATACTTTGGGGCAAGGCAACCATCTTTAAATCATGCTTAGTCGCTACTCTTAAGGACAGCTTTGGTATTGCTTTGTCTTAAGTGGGGTAATTTGCTTAGACAGGTGAGTGGGGCAGGTGGGCTGATTATTGGTAAAGATGATGCTACCGCAAAGAAGAAAGGAACAGATACATGACTTAACCTGCAGCATAAGATCTCCAGGCTTAAAAACACAGGTACAATTTTGAGAAATAACCATAGCTAAACTCACAAAAAAACTTGGTGTTTTAGAAATAACTTGGATGGTAGGATATACTAAACTGGCTGGGACACTGAAAAATGATTTCCTGAGCACCATGGATAGCTCCATGGGAACCCATTTCTGCGTCCCTGAAAAGATCACTCAAGATTATCCAAACTGATTATACGGACAGGGCAGCATGAAGGCGCCTTCCAGGACCGAAATCTGTTAAAGTGTATTTGATGCTTAATGCCAGAGGAAGTTCTTATCCATTTAATGTTCTCAGTGTAGGTCAGGAATGACATAACATCTGGGCGAAACTATTCTGAGTCAGTTCTTTTTATGGAGAAGAAAGTCTGTTTTGACCTTAATTGGACTGAATTAAGATCTTAGAGAGCTTGGACAAGTTTATGTTTCTGCCAGGTAGATCATCATCTTCCTTAGCACTGCTATGAAGGTGCAGTTCAGAGTTAGTAGGGGCAACTGTAGAATATTTCAACTAGGTGAGATCATGATTGTGAGGCAAGGCTCTTAAGCATATTTTTTCTAAAGCTATATATATATATCTGTTCAGTGCATTAGCTTGTCTGACCACACTGGTGTTAAATGCCCATAAGTGTGTGGAAATAAAATTTGCCATACTTTATAAAAGTAAAGTCATTGGAAAAGCCATCTTGTCCTTCGTGGCTTCTGTTTTCTTATCTGAAAAATAGATTGAACTAGCAAATCTTAGGATCATATAAGAATTTTCATTATAAGAGATAAAACAATTTAGAGCATATATTTAAAATTTATTAATTTAAGGATTCCAGAGATATAAAAGGGGCCAAAAAAAATAAAGAAAGGGAATCACCCTGTAAAAGTATATAGAGTCAGAACTTAGTCAAGTGTTTCAAGGACCACAAAAAAATTGAGATGTCATTGTTAAGAGAATTTCAGCAATGTACATGGTTGTGAAGGATAATGGTGATTTAGGACTGAGGAGCCTGTTGGGTTTTCTAGTGTAGGAATTGGGAGAAATGGAATCTTCACATATGGCTTTGAATTGATCATTGTCCTCCATTTCCTCCTATACTTCAACTAAAATAATGGATCACAACAGATTCATTCCAAAAAGCAGCCATGAGAAAGCAATAGTTTTCTGTTGGGCCAGGCAGTAGAAATTTGCAAAAAGTTAGGTACTGCCATCTCACTAACTTGTTTTGGAAAATGTCGTTACTTTTCCTTAAAAATGATGTTGATAACTTTTAATTTAAAATTAGTTAATTGCTTTTTTAAATTAAGTAAAATTTTTAATTTTGAGTTTAAGTTTCTAATATGGTAAATATTGACAAATATAACCCACATAATCAAAAGCTAGCTGAGGTCTTCAAAATGTTCTGAGTATAATGGGTTCAGAGACCAATGAGTTTGAGACTACTAATGGAGAGGGATCCAAATTTCAGTTTCTTTAAATAAGTAACCAATCTTTTAATAAGGAAATAAAAAAGAAAAAATTTCTTGGTTCCAAGTATTTAGATTTACTTAGTTTGATGTGGTTGGACCCAGAAGGCATTTAAATACATATTCAGGGTTCCAAATCCCTCCATCTTGGTTTGGATTTAAACTCTGGCATAAGCTTTCACAAAATACTAATGGGCATCACATTCTCACCTACATTTCAGCTTCTGGAATTATACAGCAATCAAAGAAAGCATCATGCAACCACATATGATTGAACTGAATGAAGAAAAAGTTACGACAAATGCAAGGAAAATTTCTATTGATGTTGGTGTCAAATATTACATTTTAAAATATAATCTCAAGGTAACTGGTTGACCTTCGGCCTCTTAGATGGATCAAATGTAAAACTACCTCTCAATATTTCACTGGAGTGCAATTTATAGAAAACAGTACCCAAAACTGTTGTTTATGTTTAGAACTTTATCTTCAGAGCAAACAGATTTCTGAGTGTAGGCCCATCTCCATAAATAGGCTAATTTAGATGTCCAAAATAAATATAGAACGGTAATACTAAATAATACATATTAATAATATACTGAAATATTGAAAAACTTTAGAATGGTAATAGTTTTAAGTAAAATATTAAAAGAAATGAAAATGTTTTGGAGCTTATGTCATGTTTCCTGCTAATAAATAGTGCAAAGCTTAAAAAAATAGATATATTAGTAGACTTACCTTAATACAAGAAAAGAAAAGCTCAGGCTCTGAGATTTTTGAGTAAGTTATGTAGTCCCTCTCCATTTAAGTTTTTACACATACTAAATGAGGAGATTACATCAATAACCACCAGCTCTAACATTCAATCCCATGCAAGCTGTAAATGGAGAAGGTCTCCTAGGCATCTGTTCTTATCTGTTCTCCTAAGTACTTAAACATATCTTTTCCTGCATTATTATTCCTTTACACTATGCAAGTATTTGCTATACAGGTCAAATGCAAAATTTATCACAACCATAGAGCAGATCATTCCAAAACAGTAAATAATGACACAAAGTAAGTGACATTTTGCAGTGGACCTCAAGACTCCCTTCAAAAAAATTATGGTATTTCAGGTCAGAGTACAATTTTCTCCTTTATTAATTTAGACTTTTAATAAAATAATTTTTGATTCCATCATCATTGAGTATTCTTTTTCCTTTATACTTGAAAAATCTTATAATTTTACATGTTTATGGGGAACAGAATGATAATCTGATACAAGTATACGATGTGAAATGATCAAATCAGGGCAGCTAAATGTCGATCTCCTTAGACACGTTTTAAAAACTCTTTAAACTGTTTTGTTGGACAATCTTGGAGATGGAGACACAGTGAAGAGAAAGAATAATTCCTGACCCAATTCAACTTCATTATTTTTCTGGCTCGCTGAAAAGAATTTCAGTTTTTACTACTTCTGATTTTTGTCCAACTCTAAACAACTCTATCCTAAAACATAATTCCCAGGGCAGTGGAATAAAAACCTTATCAAAGTCTATGCTAATTCAAAGCCATCAGGTTATTGCTTTATCTACTATGCTATTGCATTCAAATAACCAATTATTATGTAAAATTCTGTCCTCAGCCACATTTAGTGTATGCAGGAGTCATGAACTCTGTAAGATTAAAAAAAAACTTGAATCTTCATTAAAGGACATAGAAGTAAATCAAAAGATGATTAAAAGAAGTGAGGATTTTTAAAATTTCTGATATTTTCTACCTATTTATTACATCAGGAACATTGAAAACTGTCAATGTCACATCAAAGACAGTAAAGTCTATTTCCTGATATAATTTCAATTGCTTGACTTTGAGGAGTCGATTGTTTATATAAATTATCATCCACTTACCTCATGTGAAAAAAGGAAGGAGTTCTAGGTCTGAAAAGTACCATATGGATTTATAAACTTCAGAGTATCTGTGCAGGAAGTTCTGTACTATGAGTGGAATTTATATTTACATTACAGTACATTTAGACTGCAGCTTGCATTAAAAACTATGATCATTACACAAAGATTCCAAGTAATCAACTGGTACTACAATTAGCATTGGAAGAGACTAATTAGTTGATTTCTTCCTTTTCTTAACACAGAATAATTTTTTTTCAACAAAAGCAACACAGAAAAAGCAATAAAAATGAACAAAACAGGTAGGATTTACTATTAAAGAATATCATTAAAGAAAGAAGGGGGCAAACAAACCTATTTGTATGAGGTCAGAGGTTGAGAAGAAAATGATGTCACCATTATGGTGAGCGACAGTCCTGACTGCTCTGAACCTATCACTCCCAACAAGACTGGATTTCACCTGTCTGCAGGACCAGCCCTGCCCAGGCTCAGACCATTGGTGCCGATGGCCAGTGTGTGTTAGGAGCTGTAGGTGACTAGAGACGTATGTGTCCTTGTGCTGTGTCAGCCACACCCTTGCGAGTCTTCCTTGGTTTCTTCCTCCCTGCGCATTTTCCTTCTTTTGAAACTACTCTTGGGCCATGACATTCAGTGTTCACCTCCCCAGTGTTTTTCCTTCCTCATTCTGAGGTCTAGTCCTTGTCCTTGTCCTTGTCCATGTCCTAGTATTTGTCTCTATTAGCTGCACAACTATAAAACACAACACTGCTGTCCTTCTCTCCAAATGCACCCGCTATTCTCCGACAGGGAAGGTTCTAAACTGTACTGTTAGTTTTCTTCTGCTTTTATGTAGCCACAAAGATGAACTTCTACAACAGGAAGTGATCAAAGGCAATACAGGCAGTGTGATAATATAAACACTCCCTTTTCTGCATTCAACTTGCCAAATTCCTGCTTTCCTTACTCCTCTTGTTCCAACTAGGACCTATGGGCAGATACCAAGACTTTCTGGTTGTGTTAAATAAATTGTCTGTAACTGTGTCTTTGCTCTGACACATAAACTAAATTGTCTGTAGGAGAGTGTATTTTCATTGGTGAATAACACCTGCATAGCATTTGTTCACAAGATGAGAGGAGGTGGGGGCAGGAGAGAGAGACAGGAGAGACAGAGGCAGGAGAGAGAGACAGAGATAGAGAGAGAAGTAGGAGGGGGAGAGAGAGAGGTTGAATAATAACAATGCGTGTTAGAACATTAATTCCACAGGGGAGCTCATATGAGTTTCTCAGTGCCTCCTCCACGTGGGTGACACATCCTTTGCACCTCTTCCCTGGAGTAACTTTTAGAATAATACACTGTATTCTTAGTGCACAAAAGGCAAGAACCTGCCAGTCAGAAAGCTCCATGTAATATATGCAGTCAAAAATCAACCATCAATAACAGTTCAGCAGCGGTAAAGAAGAGGGTAAATATGCAGCAAGGGCCTTTTTTGGGGGAAGAAATTAAAGTAACATCACACTCCAATGCATCATTGCCTGGATTGATGTCTAGTTAAACAGCATTGGGTGTACTTATTGGATGACTTACTAAGCTATGGAGAGACTGGGGGCTCTCACATGTCCTGCCCTGAGAATTCTTCCTTGGTGACTATACAGCTAGTTGGCAACCTTTTTTTGTGTGAAACTCCCCTACCGAGACCCACTTCATAGATTTTGCAAGTTGTAAGGCCCTTACATTTTAAGGTAAGCAATGCGTATTGGCAGGGACTAAGTTGGTACCATTTCTAATCATCTGAATACAAATTGGGAACAGTTTCCAGTGCCCAGATGTTTGGCATGATGTATGTGAAACATTCAGATAATTGAATGTTTAACTGCCCCCCAGATATTTTTGCTACTAACGCTATAACATACCCTTTACCAGCAGAAACCAAATAAATGAATAAATTAGTAACAAATAACACCAAATCACAAAACCAAACAACTAAACAAAGAGAAAACACAATGTTACCTTTAAAAAGCCAATTCTTAACTAGAACATGTTGATGTGAAGTGAGTCCTGCTTTATAAACATGGGCTAAACTGCTATATCTTCAGAGTTGCATTACCAACACAGTTCATTAGACAAAAAAGCACCACTGGTATAGTGGTACCATGCAAGGTTCCCATTAGACAAAAAAAAAATCATATCTTAACCACAATATAGGATGGAAAAGAAACTGCTGTACAGGTTGGTAGAATTTTAGAAAGGCAATAGTACTGATGCTTTTGGTGCATGGATTTTAATAATGCAGCTGCTTTGCAAGTTATACTATCAGGTAAACTGAAAGTAGAAATACAACTCACTTTGCCCAAGAACAGTGGCTGATTATTTCCATTTACTATGGAAGCTGCAGCCAGGCCACAATTCTTATATTACTCTCAGGTTTTTCATCTATTCCTCTGATTAAAAAGAACAAAGTCTCTCAAGCAAAGTAGTTGTATCTGGTGATTAACCATTTTTTCCCTTGTAGGTATAAGTTTGGAATTAGGAGTCTGGGCAGTCACACATGTGACATCCTATTTCTCATAGCTATGATAAGATCATGTTGAATTATAGTACACAAACTTCAGCGAGAGAAAGGTACTTGGAGTCAGTTATTATTTATTCCTACTGTTATAACATATCAGGAACATATTTACTGATCTGCTCATGCATCAAACATTACATTGCTTGCTAAAATTAACAACTAAGACATTTTTGTATAATATGTTAAGAACATCTAAACACACACAAGCACACATCTGACACACACACACACACACAAATAGAAATTGAGTAAAATAATAAGAAATTATAGTCATGAAGTTTGGGATAGTTTCTAGGTCTCTTGGAATAGCTGCGATAATGTTCTTTGGTTGTCACACTGAATAGTGGACTATTTTATTTGACCTTGATAGCTATAATAATAAATGCTACCTTTTAGGTTGCTTCATATATTGATAATAAATCTGTTATCAAGATGATGCAATATTAATCAAATTAGTGCACATTGTTAAATTGTAAAGTAGAATTCTTATTTATTGATGGAGTTCAGAACATGCTATCACAAAATGAGGCACAATGCCAAGAAACAGAAGTTTTCTCATTTTTTCACTATTCTCCCCAGAAGCAGGCCATGAATCCTAGGAAGGTCTCTCTTTGATCAATCCCCCTTTCTTCCATGAGGACCCTCATGTCTCAGTTATCTGACCTTAAACCTACAAGGTAGGAAGGAATGTCACACAGGGAGGTCAAGAAGAATCTGAACACACAGGCCTAACTAAATTGCTTGTTTTTTATAATCAGGCAGCTCCTTCATCCTTCAACCATTTTTTGCACAACTGTCAATAGAAGGATACAGTGTTTTCACTTCTTTGGGTCTTCACTTATGAAGGTTCCTATGTCTCTGGAAACTTATATTAAACAAACTTTTATGCATTTCTCTTGTTAATCTGTCTTTTATTATAGAGTTCTCCATCACAAACTTAGTGATGGATTGGGAAAGATATTACTTTCTCTCCTAAACTGAAATCCCAGTGATTGCAAAAACTAACACTGACATTCTAGAGCTGTGTTTACAGAGAACATGTTCAACATATGGCAAGAGATACTAACCACCTTTGTCTGGAGAACAAAGGACATATTTAATTATTTCATGAGTTGAAAGGAAGACAGGAAAGAGGATTTATTACTGTTTATGAAATAGACTTGGATAAATCCTTTTAAGAATACTTAATGCACATCTGACACAACTCTTAGAGAAGAATCTTTAAGTCTCATTGAGGAAACTGCTTTTCCTTTTGTGACCTTCTGCACTTTGGTCAGTGTTTAATTTGTGTCTTTCTTTTTTGCTTTTCCCTCTTCTGTAATATATAATCCAAATAATATCCTCTGCCTTTCTGCCTCTGTGCTTTATGAATCTTGATTTTCTATTGAAAACCCTGCCCTACCCCTGAGCAAACTCTGGAACAGACCACACAAAAGGAGAAATAAAATTATTTGTTAACATGTTAAAATGATCTTCCTAGTCATCACAGAAGTGAAGATGAAAGCCTGAAGAAGACAGTATTTTTCAATCTATTGCAGAAAGACAGGTGGATAGATTCTCCTTGGCTGGTGAGAATGGTGTGAATCTGAGATCCTCGAGTGTGACTAGAGAAAGGATTATTTTTATACCTTTAAAAAATAAATTGGTGTAATACACTAAGAACTGTAGAAATGTTCGGAAGCATAGATTTGGTAATTCCACTTCAAAAAATTTATTCAAATGAAAAAGGGAAAAAACTCCTACCCCTTAAAAACTCTATCTCTAATAACATTTCTATATTGAAAGAGAAATAACAAATAATAATGGAAATATTCATCAAATTAAGGTGGAGGTATCTGGTAGAATATTTTGTTGTAGTTAACATGATAATTATGGGCACAGGTGTGGCAACCAAGAAAAATACTTTTAAACATAAGCAGGTTTGTTGGATTTGTGAAAGTATGTTTTGTTACATATTTTTCAAACATTATAATACTTTCATTTCATTTTATGATAATTACAATAATTGTAGCTCAATTTTAAATTCCCAGTTGACCTCTCATAACACTTTGTTTCTATCTTAGTTTTGTAATTCATGTTCATTTTTGCATTATTCATCAACTTATAGTAAGTTAATAAGCTGTGAAACAATTTGGTTCTAAATTTTGGAAGTGCATACCATAGTGTATGAATGCATCGTAGGTTTCAGCAGCAGCAAGCATTGTGACTAAAACTTTTAGGCTCATGTCTCATTTGTTCTGCTCAGAAGGCATAGTAATCACCATGTGAGTAACTAGCATTAGTCGTGTGACTAATTGTTATCTAATTTAAAAACTAATTATTGTCTAATATTCTCATATGGGCATTCTCTATTCAAAGTGGCTACTGATCTTATCGAGTGATATGAAATTGTTTTTCCTATTGACAACATAATAAACAATCACTGCATCTACTTAAATAAATTTAACTTTGAACACGTCTTTCTTAATCTCTGCTATTAGAGATGGGAGTCATGTCCAAAAGGAAGCAACAATTTTTCCTAGACTTTGAAGTAGAGGTAACCCCATCTCTCACCTCAGGCACTCTTCTTGGTTCAAAGTCCATGGGTCACAGACTCCACCAAAGGATCTGGAAAAAAAAGAGAGGACCTTGTTTCAAGTTCAAGTTTTCCCAAGGGAGTATCGGGTAATCCAGCTTGCTAGGGATTTAGCCCACTATGGCTATGAAGCGAGGAAACTTCAGATTAAAAATAAAAATAATGCTTCAGAATTTAAATATTAGAGGAACATTATTTCAAGCTTTGGTCATGCTGAGGGTAGGCTCCTCAGAGGAAATGCTGCCTTAGCTCTTCTGAGGCTATCGGTTGCCTGCTATCCATGGCAGGATGGCTACTTGGAAGCTGAGTGTGTGGTGCTCTTTTCAGGCAGGGAGATTCAATGGATTCCACCTTCTTTTTATTTTCATTTTTTCTGTGCTAACTACAGATGGGTTTGCACTTTGGGAACCAACTTGTTTGAATTGTGACAGTTTCATTCAGCAACATATTCTGAGGGTTTCGTAAAAATACAAATAGTTTAAATGGAGGGGGCATATACAGGTTTAGGGTCTGAGCTCCTTTTTCATGGCCTGTTTGCCTACTGATCTATTATTAAAAGTCCAGACTAAAATTTGGAAATCAACCAACAGCTGGAAGACATATGTATTCAGAAAGGAATGCTTCTGAAAGCCTTTAAGAAATGAGAGGGAAGCAAAAGACATAAAAATAAACTGAATATAATAAAGCTAATAAAGGTTTACATAATACATGCACACAAAGAAATTGTTAACATTTCTAACTTGTTTACAAGATTAAGAATGCTTGCATAGAACAACTGTGATGAAATATCCTCCTACTTGGAAGCTGCAATAATAGGTTGAGCCTTGGCTAAAAATATGAGTGGTTTCACTTTAGCCCTTAAGTCAGAATACCATTTGGTACCCCAGGTTTCTTTCTCATGTATTCTTTTCAGCCAGTGAGTCCTTTCAGTGCCCCGAAGGACTCTCATGGACTACCTCTGCTATCTGTATTGCCATTCAGTCCTTCCTTCATTTTATCTACATATAACATCTACTCCTGTCATACCTTGCTACAGGTGCTGGGATTACCATGATAAAGCAAACAGAGAAATAAAACATAAAGCTATTAGATGCCACAATGAAAACAAAAGTAGAATGATGAGATAGAGTGTGACTAGAAGCCTCATTCAGACTAGGTCCATGGGAAAGGTATCTTTGAGGGGGTTACATGGAGGGGAGATGTGACTGACAAGAAGCAATTAGATACAGGAGGGTTTCGTAGAGGAATGTTTCAGGCAGAAACAACATAGCACTAGGGCTCTAAGATGGGGAAGAACTGGGACCGGTCAGGGAAGACAATGAAGTCAAGTACGTGTGGAGCATAGGACCAAGTTGAAGATGAATGGGGGGAGGCAGACAGAGACCAGATGGCCCAGGGCTTTGTAGACCACATGTAGCATTTGGGCATTATTCTAAATGCAGCAGAGTTCTTTGGAAGGCTTTACATAGATCCATTAAACTGATCTGTACTTAGAAGGTCACTGCCACTGTGAGACTAAATGAAAGTGAGGAAAGAAGCTAGGAGGCTATTAACTTACCCAGGCATAAGAGGATGAATTTTGGCCTGGGCTGCTATGTTTTAAAGGCAACTTCAGTAGGGCTTGCTGGTTGATTTGAGGGAGTGAGAAATAAAAGGAAGAGGGGAATCAAGGAGGAGAATGTTAAATAGACATACAACTCTGCAAAAATACTCCCAAGTTTTGGAAAATAGAAAAGGAGAATAGAAAAATTCACTTGAAATTCCACTGGGGTGATATCTGCATTGTGCTGCATATGTGCATTTCACCAGTGACCCAGAAGGTCCCTCTGTCATCCACTGAGGGAAGACCCACAGACACCAACAGGGACTTCTCCAAGTTTCCCACCTCCTAGGTGGCTTTGGGGCACAGCCAGGAGATCCACAGCCAAAGAGCCAGTTTCCTCGTGTGCAAAATAAGGAGGTTTAAATTAGATGTTCTTTAAGGTTGCTTCTAATTTGAAATTTCTGTGTCTTAACATCCTACTGGGCCTATTCCAGGGCTCTTGACATACATCAGACATACCTAATACACAAGTTACAATAATAATGAGGCATCAGTGTTGGTTTTGTGCTTTGTCTTCAGTGTTTATTTTGTGGTTTTATTTTGTTACTGTTTTATTTTTCTACTTAATTCTGGATTTAATTTTTTTCTTGGATTAATATTTTTAGTCGTTCTGAAGTGATAGTCAAGAATTTTTTTTTTTTGCTTGAACACTAAATCTACCCTCCAGAAAACCCAAGTTAGAACGCTGCTCTTTATTCTAATAAACATGTTTTTTTTTTTCTGGGTACCTAGCTTACAGGATCAATTCTCCTGCGGGGTAAAGAAATATTGTGCACATGTACATGAATATACATACAAATGTATGTTTGCCATTAGTAAGCATGGGTCACCCTTTGTGTTCAGTAAGTAATTTCTGCATCTTGACATATTCAGCCCTCACAATGAGAAGTAGTAGGTAGGAATTATCTCATGCCTCAGATGAGATAACTGGATTGTAGTGTGCTATAGAGCTAGGGTTGCAGACTAGTTTTGCTGGAGTTCTTACCCAGTATTTCATCTCTGAAAATATGAGAAATATGCCTTCTTGCTGTGAGAATTACATGAGTTCATATGATACACGAAAGTTGCTTGTTACACCACGTGTGATGCATAGTGCTCCCGCATGGCTTCCTGATGTGTGGTCATCTCCATGCCTCCTGTGTTATTTTGCAACTGCAAGCAGAAACACCAAAACGACACCTAGGATTTGGAGGCAGATTTAGTTACGTCAATGGGCACTGATTGGAATCATTCCCAGAATATTAGGCCCATGATCTCTGGTGGTCTAGGGCTTATACGGGATAAGCAAGCAGGAAGTACAGAGGCAGAATGGCTTGTCATTGGGGGACTGGTTATACAATGTGCATCATAGTGACCAGCTATGCATCACAATGACCAACTATTTATAGGAGACCGAAGCAGCCTGAAGGGGAACAGGAACTGTCACCAGGGCAACTAAGAAACTGAAGTATACTGGTTCGGGACCCATTTTCTATTACATTTTGAGGCTAAAACCTTTAAAATTTTTCGAATCATTTACCACTCTGCCAATTAAAATTTTCAATCAAGGCTTAATATATCTTCCTAAACAAATATTAACACAATTTTAGCATAGTTCAAATATGCATGACTACTGGACATGGTGGCACATGCCTGTAATCCCTGCACTCAGGAGGCTGAGGCAGGAGGATCGTTGGGAGTTCAAGACCAGCCTGGGCTACAAAGTGAGCTCAAGTCCAGCCTGAACTGCATAGAGAGACCCTGTCTCAAAAAAAGACAAAAAAAAAAAAAAAACCAACAAAAAACCAAAAAACCCAAACAAAACAAATATGCGTGACTTCATGAGTCCTTGGGCACTGGTAAGAAAAAGAAGAGTTTATGCCACATCTGCAGCTGTTGTTAATGAAAGGTCTATTTCTTTCCCTAGGCACCCTTTCTTCTCTTTCTCACCTCATTCAAAATGCAGCAGAAATCCACCCGGCACAGAGCTCACAATCTATAATCTGGTCAGTCTTTAATTTCCTTGGAAACTCTGAAGCACTCCTGTAGACCCTGGAATATTTGCTACCCTTCCTGCACTTGGCACCATGCTGTTCTGGGACAAGGACAGTTCCTGGCAAAGACTGCCTGTGTTGTTTCTCAGGTGCACATTACCAGCTACCTTGACCTGTCCTGATTAGCAGCCACCTCAATCTGCTTGTACTGCCTGAGTTTTGATCTCTGGATCACAGCAGGGCATGAATAGGGGAGGAGAAAAAAAGTCTACTCAGAAATACATTTATCCTAAAGTCCCCAGATCCATGAGTTCCCAGGGTTCCCCCCATATCAAAGTTACACAAATATTTTCTTCATGTTCATATAAGGGAATAGAGGGGGAAAAATATTCTAAGGCAAAATAATAACACTTTCTGCCTTCTTGGGAGACAGAGGTAGGTGGCATTACTTACATTAGCCTAGAAATAAATTCCTGTCATTCTCCTCCTCTTGTAGACACCAGTGAGGGAAGGGAAATTGAGAACTCAGGAGCAGCAATGAAGTTTGTGTACACAAGAGGAGGGCTGCAGCTCAGCATGGGGTTAGGGATGGAAGGAGCTGCCCAGCTCTGCAAGAAGCCATGGGATGACTCTACTTTCTTTTGCTCTGCTGAAAAAGACGTAGGTGAGCCATGAGGGGAAGCAGACCTAAGTTAGCAGACCTGGCACTTTGTGAGCAGGTTGAAAGCATGACTCCAGGTTGCTCTTGATAGGTGTAGCCTTTCTGTCTCCCCACCCTTTTTGGAAAATTGGTCTGTGGGCTTTATCTTTTGTTATTATGCTTTGTTTAATTTGATTTACTACTTTTGGAAATCTTAGAAAAGAGGGATATTATATTGTGGTGAGATACAGCACAGATCAGCAACACCCTGTGTAGGATGGTGAGAAAATTCATAAATTTCACAGATTTAGGAAACAGAAGAGTGTAAAAACAGAGGAGACAAGGAACAATGTGAGCCATTTCCTTCCTCACCAGAATTCCTAGAATGACTAACAAAAGTGTACAACCCACATTCTACCTGACTTCAGCCCCCTGAGACTTAGTGTTGAATTTCTACACAAGGATATGATACAAAATTAGTTTTGTTTTAAACCGCTGAGTTTGTTAATTGCAACAAAAAAAGCATACTTTTATCAGTAATATATGATACATCATCCCAAAAGGTAGTGGTTTAAACAGCAATAATCTGTTTCTTTTTTTGTTGTTGTTGTTTTTTTTCTGCCAGAGAATCTGCAATTTGGGTAGGGTTTAATAGGGAAGTTTGTTTCAGTTCTGTATTTCTCAGCTTGGGTGCTGCTTTTGGGGCATGGAGAGTGTACTTTCAGCCATGAGAGTGTACTCTCATGGCTGAAAAATTTGTAACAGCTGTTAGGGTACAAATTGAGATGGATGGATTGCTCAGCTGGAGCTGTAAGCTTGAGAACTCACTCCCTTTCCGTATGTGCCTCCCCACAGGCTATATGGACTTCCTTGTGTACAATGCAAGATTACTGCAAGAACAAGTATCCCAAGGAAACAAGGAAGAACAAAGAAAGAGTGCAGGACATTTTTATGATCTAGTTTGAAAAGTAGCATCATGTGCTACATAACCAGGTTTTGGTCAGTGAGGGACCCATATTCAATAGTCCCATAAATGAAAAGAGAGCTGAAAAATTCCTATCACTTAATCCTGTTGTATCATAAAATTACAGCACATTCCATTATGTACAGTGCTTGATAGTGAAAATAAAGGACAGTTATTGCTTTATGTATTTAATACCCTCTATTTTATCATTAATCAGAGTTTATTTATCTGACTTATAAAAATAGTTTACTGTGAAACAATACATAGTGTTAGGTAGGCAACAGCCTTTACATCTCATCTTTATTCTGTCTTTTGATTGCTTCATTTTCCCTTATACTTGATTTAATCTCATGTTGTTTTGCTCATCATAGACCCCAAGAATAAAAAACAAATCCACTGAAAATGTCGTCAGTATGAGGTTGTGTCAGGTGACTGACCTGAAAATAAAATCAAAATTGATTAAGGACTATGGAGGTGGGAAATCAGGGGTTGACTTGGCTCCCTAGTCAAGCTTGTCTCATTACTCTATAGCCATCGTCTCAAAGTACATGAACCAACTTATAGAAGCTGCTAAAAGGATTGACTCCACTGAAGTCAATGAGAAACAATTCCAGAAGGGTCTATATCAGATACAGAGACACTTCTACTGGTTTAGATTGATGACCAGACATAGAAGTGTTTCCCACTTTGGAGCATGACGATAACGGCTAAAGCAAAAGTTTGTTTGCTACATTGAAAGAAAAGACTAGACCTGACAATGACATGAATGTACTGCTAGCTCTAGGCAACTTAAATGAGTCAAGAATCATTATTCACTATATAATGTGAAAGGGGAAGCAAGAGTCTGTGAGTGCTGATGTGAAGGCAGCTGAAGAATGTTTGGAAACTAAATAAGTCGATAATGGAGGAAACTTACTTGCCAGAGCAAATCTTCAGTATAGATGAAACCTCCTTATTCTGGAGATGGATATATAAAAGGACTTTTATCCATAGGAAAGCAAAGTCAGTGCCAGGTTTTAAGACTTTTAAAGACAAGATAATGATCTTACTAAGGGACAACGTTAAAGGTTACAAATTGAAACAGTTTGTGTGATCTTGCACAGTGAGATCCCAGGGCCTTCAAGCATATCAAGAAACACACATTGTCAAGGTAATACAGGAGTAATAAGGAAGTAATGACCAGTTTCTCTTCCAAAATGCCCTCCTGAATTGTCATGCCAGTGACATAGAGAAGTACTGTTTGGAGAATGGCATACCTTCCCAGCTTTTGTTTATAGTCAATAATGCCCTTCTGCATACTGCTTTATTATTTGTCTTTATTTGACTCTCAAAGTGTTTTTCCATGCAAACATCACCTCTCTGATCCAATGAAGGATGACAGAATTATGGCAGCTTTTAAGGAAGTCACTGAGAAGACCCTGAGTCTTTTGTGGAAGTATGACAATATCTATGATTGCAATGAGAACCTTGCTTGGGCTTGGGGTGATGCCATCAAGCAGTATGTAAATAGGATCTGGAAGAATGCACTCAAGAGTGGGCCATGATTTCAAAAGACTTACCAAGGATGTGAAAATTGCACAAATTAGCAAGGTTTATTTGAGATGCAAGCAGCTTTAGCCTGCGTGTGGAGGAGGGTGACACTGAGCAGATTCTAGAGTTGGTTTCTGAGGCACTGGCTACTGAGGAGTTGCTGGAACTGTGCTACAAAGGAACAGCTGAAGAGGCAAAAAATGTAACTTCAGGAGAAGGAAAGGGGGAACTCTATGCAAATAAATCCACAGTGAAAGGTTTAATAAGCTTTTGCAGTCCTTAGCAAGTCCTTAAATGTTTGAAAACATGGACCCTAACACCGGAAAGTTTTTGCTAATAGAGTAATGTTCATGGAACATTATGAGATTACAAGCCTTTGGTGAAAGAAAGCAGGCTGCCATGGGCATATTTCTCAAAAGACTGACACTAGGTACTTCCTTCAGAAGGGTTCCAGAACATGGCATTGTCATCACAGGAGGTGATGTATGTTACAGTCCCTGGAGGCTTTCTAAGGGGCAAGACGTGGAGTTGGAAGATATTAATAGTCATGATTCATTAGTCTAGGCTTGCACAGGCCTAGAATAATGTGTGAGCTTGTGTCTCAGACTTAACAAAAAAGTTTAAAAAGTGAAACTAAAATTAAAAACTTTTAAAGGAGAAAAATATTTTATAAGGACATAAAGAAAATCTTTTGCACATCAGTGCAATGTGTGTGTGCTTTAAATTCTTATTACCAGTTCAAAAGAAAAAGAAAACCTTAAAAAGCTTATAAAGTGAAAAATTATAGGAAGCTAAGGTTAATTCTTTATTAAATAAGAAAAATATTTTTAAGCAAGTTAGGCCAAGTGTAGAGTGTTTGTGAAGTCTGTAGTAGTATGTGGTAATGTCCTGCAAATTTAGTCATACACTCCTCACCAACTCACCCAAACCAACTTCCAGTCCTGCAAACTCTCTTCATGTTTACCACCCTACATTGGTGTGTCATTTTTCCCATCCTTTATACAATTCTAGTGGCTTAGATTGTACTTTTTCTATGTTTACATATATTTAGATAGGCAAATAATTACCATTGTATTAAGTTGCCTATAGGACTCAGTACAGTAAAATGCTGTATACATGCCTGAGAGAAATGGCAGTATCATAGATCTAGGTATACTGTAGGCTATAGGATCTACATTTGTGTGTAAGTACACTTTATGTTTATGTACACAACCGCAAAATAACCTAACAACACATTTCTCAGAATGTGTCTCCATTGTTCAATGGTGCGTGAATCTAAAGTGATTTCATTTCTGCTATGCTCTATTAACTATTCTTGGGTGCAAATGGGAATGAACATCTATTCATCTCTTGATAGGGAGTGGGAAGTTTTTAGTAAAGCATGCAAGGCTGGAGATATCAGTGAAGTCATCTTTAGAAGGTATAATTTGCAATACTTATTTATGGGAAATTTTAGCCCCTTTGTTAACAATCGCTAAAATTATTTCTGAGAGACCCCAGAGGATGTTTCATGTGTACTTTAAGCTTGCACTGAAATATGAAATTTTAGCATTTTTTCTTTTCTTGTTTCTAATTCTTATTTATGAGCATAGCTCTGTCTCCCACATGATAGAAAATTTCCTTCTATTCTTTTTACACTATAAAAATTGTGAAGCCAGGTGAATACATTAGCCTGTAACAAAAGGGATGGTAGCTCTTGGTCTTTCTGCTTTTTGTTGTTTCGTTGTCAAAGAATACTACAGTTGGACATTATTTTTTGAAGAAGCTCCTTGGCCCCTTATGCATATGGAGTTTAGCAAGTCAAGACCTAATTTAACTTAAGTTCAGACTCACAATATTAAGCTCAGACTCACAATAACAGTATTAAGATTTAGATAATTTTGTGAATTTTAATTACTCAAGGTACATGAACCCACATAATCTTAACTGGTTGGTAATTACAAGGATTATAGTGTCTTTTGCCTTCTTTGCCACAATATCATTACATTTGTTTTGCCTAGCTGAAAGATAAAGCTTGATTAAATGACAGATAATACAGGTAAAATGATAAAAGTTAAAATTTCTGCATACTGTGTCTTTTTGTATCAGTTAAAGTAGCTTCTATATGGTGATGTTACACTTGATAATTGCCTCTCTATAGAGCCTTTTACCTTCTCTAAAAGGATTTATAAATTCATAGCCCCCAATTCCAAAGAGTTTTAGCCTCTTAATTTTAGGAAGTGATGATGAACGGTCCCTTTCCTCTGGTCAATACTCTGCAGTGGAAATATCTGTAATGATGAGAGTTCTGTATCTCTGTTGTGCAGCTAGTGTCCACCAGTCACAAGTGGCTATGCAGCCCACGCAGTATGCCTAATATGATTGAAGAACTGCATATATAATTAACTGAACTGAATTGAAAGGTTAATAGTCGTGTGTTTAGTAGCTACCATATTGGACAGTGTGATTGTAGATGATAGAATCTTAGTTTGATCTCCGGGTACTCAGATTCTAAGAACTCCCTCCCAATTCAGAAGCCATTAGTGTCCCAATAAAATTTAGAGCACGTGAGGCTTTTATATACAGTCACAATTCCAGCTGTATCATGGTATTAGAAGGCATGAGGAGTTTAACTTGATGGTGGCTTTATACCTTGAACACTTCAATTTTATGAGGTTAGCTTCACTTACCAAAGACATACCTATACCAGTTATCTGGTCATGAAATTCATGGCTGTTATTACTAGAAAAACATCTTGGTTATTCGTATAAAGCTCCCAAAGCCATGCCCTTACATTGCCAAAGTTTGGGTCAAGCCTGTGTTGCCTTTTTCCCTGTGGTTTCACTATGATTAACAGCTCACACACTGCAAAAGGAGAGATATTCAAGATTAAAGCTGATGCAAATTTTTCTTTTGGGTCACTTATAACTATCATAAATCAGCTAGTACAACAATAGTACTGCATAAGAAATCATTCTAAAACTCAGTAGCTCACAACCCCAAGTGTAAGTTTACTGGGTTCAGCTCTTCTCAGCTGAGTACAGTTGAATTTGCCTATAGGCTCTAGGTGGTTCAAATCTGCCTGAACTGTGTTACTGTATCTTGGGCTTGAAATGCCCTTCAGTGCCATATGTTAAAGGTTGGTTACCAGTCTGTGGTGTTGTTGAGAGGTGGCACAGCCTATTGGAAGTGGGGTCTAGGGGGAGACCACTGAGGGCAAGGCCTTGAAGGGGATGTTGGCACCTCTGATCCTCCTTTCATTGTCACTTCTTGGCCACCACGAGGTGAGCAGCTTTGTTCCACCATGTGCTCCCTACCATGCTGTCTGCCTTACTACAGTCCCAAAAGCAATGGGGCCAAGCAACAATGGACTAAACCTTGGAAACTGAGGACTTAACGGACTAACAATGGACTAAACCTTGGAAACTGACAGAGCCAAAATAATGTTTTCCCTTATAAGTTGATTTTCCCTGGTATTTTGTTGCAGGGATAGAAAGACAGTACACTCTGTATCTTAGGAGGTGTTCTCAAATGCGCAAGCCCGTTGCAGCCAGTCCAAGAGACGAAGGGACAAAGGGGTTGGAAAATATACTTTCCATTGTTAGGAATGGGTGATATTGAACACCACTGTGGCAGAGTGAAGAATTAAGACCAGTCATTCAATTTATCACAAGTACTCCAGTATCTTTCTTTCTCTCCTTCCTTCCTTCCACTTATTTTCTGTAGTAACAGGATGATGTTTTAAAAAAATGTTATCTTTGAAAAGACGATGCTTTGACATGTTTCTTTTTTACTTTCATTTTTGGAAAACTTTTTAAAATGGAAAATAAATCAGCTACTTTTTAAATCTGGAAATTAAAATACTAACCATGGTCTTTAGTAACTTATTTGATATTCCAAAT
Organism: Chinchilla lanigera; assembly: GCF_000276665.1. Classification (NCBI taxonomy): domain Eukaryota; kingdom Metazoa; phylum Chordata; class Mammalia; order Rodentia; family Chinchillidae; genus Chinchilla; species Chinchilla lanigera. Next base: position 6,594,198 of record NW_004955449.1, read on the forward strand.
GATGTGATGAAAGAATTAATTTCAATGCATTATTTTTTAATCTTTCCTCTTTTTTATTGAAACTTTTCATGCTTATTTACCTAAAAACAAACCAACTAATTTAACACTGATCCCTCTGGAAATATCCCATTTGGAGTTCTAGCGCACTTATCTGTCTAAAGTAATTCCAGCTCAATCTAATTAGTCCAAGTTTTTAGAGGCCAAACCTCTAAGACAAATAAAGCATTTTTACCTTTTTTAAAAAGTAGGTTAGAGAGCAATGCATTAACAATTTTTGCATATATAGCACAATACTGCTATATACTATTTAAATGAACTAATATTTGTGGTTATATATGCTTAGGAGGATGAGGAAGCTAGGTTTTCTCTAGGGATTGCTGCCCATGTCTCATTTTTACTTTATTCTTTGCATATTACCATATTGTTTGACTGTCATTCAGTAAGCAAGCATTATTTTTATAACAAAAATTGTTTGGGATAAAAACCACTAATCAGCATACTATAAATATTTTGACAGGCTGTCACAGTTGGCAGAACAGAAAGAAATTTCATTTTCCATGACTTAATAGTTTTTAATTGTGGATTAACTTTTGATAGTGGGAGAGAATGACACTTGTATGCCTTTGAAGGGTCAGTAGGAGTCTTTTAGGGTTTAGGAGGAGATTTTGTTTTCATGGTGTTCCATTTCTAAGTATTGTTTACTCTAAAATGATCTGTCATTACAATCATTTCAAGCATTCCAGATTTAGCTCATCTTCCCATAAAGAGATGTCACTTACAGGAAAAATGGCCAAGAGCTTCTTATGAAAGCTCTGTGGTCTCTGTAGCATGATTTTGTGTCATCTTCAAAATGACTTGTAACCAGGCAGCAGATGCCATTTATTTTAGCAGTACAACTTTCTTTTCATAATGCTCAAATGTTCCTGTTTTTACAATGAGATAATTTTAATCCATTGGTATCTACTATGACAGAAAAAAAAGGTTTCCCAGGATCGAGTTGGTCCTGTGTCACTTTAGCATGGGTTCAGGGTCCATACATCAAATTCTTGACCATTCACAGAAGTTTGTCCTCCTACTACAGCTGTCCGCACACCTTCTGGGTGCCTAGTAGAGAGCATCGTGGTTCAGTGGTTAGAGCAGCCCCTTTTATTGCTCAGTTCAAAACCTGGCTCTTTCTATTACATTGTTCTGTAACATGTGGGAAGTTACTAGAACTTCACTGAGCCTTAATCTTCCCCTGGCAAGTACAGACAAAATTACATCCTCTTTGGGTTCCAGGAGGATAAAATAAAAGACCACATGGAAAAACCTAGGATAGAGATGGACTTATAGGGCCATCATGCAATGAACTTAATTAATTTTCCCCTTAATACCCTGGGTGATGGTTAATACACCATCACTGTGGGGGAGCATTTACTTTCTAGAAATAGATAGGATTAATACACTATTTTATTTTGTGAGAAAATAGCTGCATACATAAACCAGCTGCACTTACATAACTTGTATGAATATTTTACTACCCCAGGGTGCTAAAAACTGAGGTTTAAATTGGAACAAACTTAAGAACACATTTGTAGATTTTCTTGTCCTCACAGAATATGTATAGAGTTGGGGATAAGGGGAGGAATAATCCCTTGTTTTTGACATCAGATGACTTTAAAAGTCTGAATTAGAGGACTATAAATCATGTAGCATTGTTTCAATTTTATTGCAATGCACTTCAGGGAATGAATTTGATTTTCTGAATATATTTCCACAGGAATAGCTTTATTATTCATTTTCCAGGGTTCTGGCTATATTGAATTACACATCATCACATAATGTTACTGGATTTTATTTTCATATTATATATTATCCTTCTTAAATCAATATCTGGAACATGTAATTCCTGTAAATGGGAATTTGCTTATTAAAGATGCATAGGATATAAAACAAACCAGTTACTATTTCATCTTTATATTGTCCAATACCATCCTCTGCTTTTCAATATATATGCACATTATTTTAATAATACTCTCCCAGGAACTGAAGATGGAAGAACATTACTTCATCAGATAAAATATTTCTCAGAAAAATGATTTAATTCATTCTAATATTTAATACTTGGTGGGCACCGGTATGAATCTTAGAGTTGAGTGTCTCTACAGTCTGAGATTCTTTCACTTCTGCCCTGGTTGGTTTTTTACATTGTTTCTGGTGAGAGATCAAAGAATTCTGATTTTTTGGCATGCTTAGTGTATAAAGTGGAGTAAGGGCTTCTCATAAAGCCAATAAGGGGAATTTCTGGTATAGGAGGAGTGCATAATATAAAGACACTCAAAGACTTCCACTTTCGAGTTTAGTTAAAAATTGTGGGTCCTAGTGTCCGTAGTGGCATGTATTGTAACATTTGTTTTGAGAAGGACTCTGAGTTACTCAAATTCCATGTTAGTCTGTTTCTATTACCAGTACTTGAGATGACTTAAACAACTTAGAGGAGGAAAGATTTATTTTGGCTCATGGCTTTCAACAGTGATTGGTTGGACTCATTCACTTAATGTCTCTTCAAGGTAGACAGGAGAGGTGAAGAAGAAAGGGAGAGGAGAGGAGGGGAGGGTCTAGGAATCAGATCTACCCTTCAAAGCCACGCCCCTCTGATGTGCTTCCTGCAGTTGGGCCCCACCTCCTACCAGTCCGTTGAGCTCTGAACTCACCCTGGGCTAATTCATTCACAAGGTCAGTGCCCTCATCCTTCAATCGCACATCCAGGCCCCACTTCTGAACACTGTTGCCTTGGGGATTAAGCCATCAAAATAAGTGTGTGAGGGAACACTGCCTAGTTAAACCAGAAAAGGTTCTCCAAAGTCTCAATTCCTCTAAAACTCAGTCATCATTCAGGCTGGTAGCCGCAACGCTAAATTTTACTGGGCATAATTTGAAATGGATGAGAAATTATCGCAGGTGTTAACAGGTCCAGATATGGAGCGGTGGTAAAGCAGGGGAGCTTTCACACAGGACTCAGAAGTGGTCTGATGGAGTGTTTTGATGACTGCCAAACAGCTCTGTCCTCAAAATGCCTGGCTTGGAAACTTCATGGCAAATTTTAAAGCTTATATGAATTTTAGTCAAAGAAAAAAAATAGCGTTGTGTATTCAGTGTTATTTGCAAATTATTAAAATTTGCCAAATTGTATTAGACTAAGTTTTGATCAAGGGCATCTGTTTCAGTAAAGATAAAAGAGCATAAAGAAGTCATAAGCTTTTAACACTTTTTTTTTTCCCATTTAACAACCCTTAGGGGGGAAAATCAGGTCTAGGACATAACTTATTTTTATTGTTATGAAACCCAGCATTCATTACTCTGCCAATGCACTTAGAAAGGGGACTTTATGATGATTGTAGATGTCTTTATAGGAAGCAGCTCATTTTCTTTCAAATCCTCTTGATGGCTTTGGCTACAGTAAGCATCAGGGCTTGTGGTCTCTGCTCACAGGTGGTTGTGCAGTTAGTTATCCACCAAATGTAGCACCTCGATGGTTCCTGGCCGACTCCCTCTCATCACCATCTCTGCTGACCACAGTCTCATCCTCCCACAGGCAAGGTCAGAAGCTGGTATCCTCCATTCCCAGACACTTCTGAATTTCCATGTAGCCTCAGTCCTGGTAGAGCTCATTGTACTAGTGCACCTTGACACTCCATATGAAGTAGTTCTCTGTCTTTTTTGTCATCTATAGGATAAAGACAATAATAGTGCTTGTCTCTTAAGATTGTGTGGCTATTAAGTTTATGCAGTGCTAGGTACAATCCAAGGGCACAGAGAACATTCCAGAAGTTCCAATTATGATGGCAGAGGATAGGATGCTCTGTGAAAGGATAATCTGTCAAATCAAAGTCCTATGGCCTGTGTGGTGATAAATGTCATGCTTTTTTGGAGATACCTTCTTGTCGATCTTCCCCACCCCTTCCTTCCTCCTGGGTGCACCCCTGAGTCATCAATGCAGCCTAAGCCCAGGTTTGCTTCAGATTCAGCCTGAGGGCCCCTGTCATCCTAGATCATTCTACAGCCTGGTTGACCCTTCACCATTACCTCACCCACACTGCACTGCTCTTTCCAGCTTACTCTTCTTCCTCTTTGGCTCTCTACTGAGAAGTCAACATATTTTATGGATCCATATGAGTTATGCCAGTAAATAAGTGTTCCATTGATTTATAGCCTCTGTTATTCTTTGAATAGATAAATTTTTATGATACTAATAAACTCTAGAAACTCAAGTCATTGAGAATCAGACTTGAAATTTCAGAAAATATATATTTTCTTTTCTAGGCAGAGAGTGTTTAAAAAAATTATCTCCTTGATGGGTGACAATGTAATTTTGCTTTTGAGTTATTTTTTATAAGTTATAGTGGGAAAAACCTAGGAAAAATCACCCAAAAATGTTGTCATCAAGAAAAGCTAACTTTTCCCATATTTATTGCTGTATTGACTAACGATATACTTGAAGCATAACATAGAAATAACTATATTAAACTCTGATTAAAAATCTGTCAAAGTTCATTGATTCATAATCTGGCTTTGTTATGTGTACTCTATATTCCCTAATATTTTATTGATGATCTGGTTCATTTTTCATGCAATTCAGACCTAACTTGTAAACATTTAGCACAGATCTTACTAGGCTGAATATGTACTTGTCCTGCTGTACCTGAGAAATTGCATAATTTCTTATAATATTCTAGTTAACTGGGGTTTTAGTCAATAGATTTTCTAAAATTGCGACTTATGGCAAAGGAACCGGAAGAGTACAGATTGTGCCCTGCGGCAACAGCTTCAGTAAGGGATGTTGTCTAAATGATGTTTACAAACCTGTCTATACATAGGTGCACCTCCATTAAGTAGTCATTTTAATCATTCATAAAATTAAAAAATGAAGTTATATCATATTATTATCAAAAGACAGTGAATGCTTACATTTAAAAAGAGACAAAAATCCAGATCTTTGCAAATTCACAATAACTCTTCAGCACAGTATTTCTCCCATAACTTTTGGCTTCTGATTATTCTTCAAGTGTAGAATAAAATCATTTAAAATTTCTTTTAAATGTGAAGAATAATTTTTACCATCTTTTTATTCCTTTTCATTTCCACCTGAGCATTAAAGATGGATGCCTTTTGGGGATGGAATTTCCACAAACAATATCCTCTGAAGACATATCCTGCATTCAAAGGTAAGGAGTGGAAAAATGCATCGACTGCCCCATATTCCTGCCTTAGAGCAAATCATAGACCTTCAGGATCAAAAGTGCAAATGTAAACCTTCCAAAGGTCAAATATTTATTGAGCATCAGTGTTTTGTTGGTTACTTCTGAATGATCACAGGCCAACATTTCTGTTTCAATAAGTTTTCTTGCAGAGGTTTGCCCTTGAGTGAACTTGTCAAAGTCTCATGCTTTATGTAACTTCCAGGAGCTCTAAAAGAAAGCCAATGAGATCTTTTGGCATTTCTTCTCTCTGTAATCAGGAATGACAAGTTGGTGTGGAGAAAAGCCCTGTGGACTGGCAGTCTGGTGGCCCCTGTGGTTCCTTCCGGCCTCTGCCTGGATGGGGTGGGCCTCCTAACCTTGCATTGCTCGGTAATTTGTAACATCAAGGACTTTGCAGGGGATAATCTCTAATACCCCATTTAAAATATCTTTTTTCCATCTAAATCCATTTATACACTAATGGACTGCAGAACAGGAGACAGATGACCTTAAAATAAATGTTTTAAAATAATTTTCTATTTTTTTTTCCTCACTAAGTTTATTTTTTCTTGGAGAATTTTTGAACCTGAAAGTGTGTCTTAATGAGCCATAAATAAAACTCAAACCACAAAACTTTGAACCCCTTATAGATAAAGTACCCACAGTGACCAAGATGGTTCAAGATACTTCTTTTCTCTATCATTACTAATTTACAAAAGCACATATTTCAGTATTAAAATTAATGCCTTATACAGGAAAACTGTCAAGGTTTCTACGACCAGAGTAGGAGCCACAGAGCAGGCATAAAGAAACATTCTTAAAAAATAAATATCTTCAAAGCACAGTCACAACAATATTCAGCAAATAAACACATTTTCATTGCCATATGATTTAACTTTTTGAAAAGTTTTCCTTAAGAGATAAAGAAAACAGAATAAAGAAAACAGAAACTGCCTAAGTTGGGTGTTTTTAAAGCAAATGTATTGATGGGTGCAATATCAATTCAAGTACTAAAACTGTGTGCCTCTCTAATGATTGCTAGTTAACTTTTGCTTTTGGTTTTTTGTTTTCAATGATCAGCCTAATCAATGCTTTCATGTGTCTGCTTCTTAAGCTATGCTCGTCTGGAAAAATTGTGGGACAGCTCAGCCCAGATTCTTCCCCCCCCATCCCCGCTCTCTTCAAATAACAAGTAACTACCTCTATCATAACACTTAGATCACAGTATCTTCATACTTGATTTTCCAATTAACGTTCTCACCATGTGTAAGCTTTGTCTTAGCTTTCATAGCAAACAGCTTATGTTATCAGAGCAGGTAGATCAACTAGAACTGACCGAGTCATCCACTATAAGTGATAGCAAGTTGTGTAGTGTGGAAGAACCCCTCAGGGTAGAAGGCTGAGCACATTTCTCAAATGGAAAACTGGAGACAGTGGCTATCTCCTGTAAAATAACCACAGATTGCCCACTGTAGTCATCTGAGAATGCAAACAACCATCACAGGCCAAGTACAGACCTGGGTTCTCGGACTGAAGGGGTTGCTTTTTCACAACTGCATGGCCATTTATGGCAAGGTTTACTTTTCCCAACTAATTCACCCCTTGTTTATTTATTTCAGTCTATCCTCAAATTATAAGTGACTTCAATAACCGTATTTAAACTTTAAAAATAGGCATATAATTGTTAAAACCATTTAATCTCATAATCTAGTCATTTCCATGTAATATGTTTACTTTTGTTTGATCCAGGGCAATTCTTCAGATTTTTGAAGTACCACTGAATCAACCAAGGTAATATGTATCTTGAAAGCAAGACAGGAAAAAAAATGCCAGCAGGAACAACTGCTCATTATCATTAAGCTCTTACTGTGTTCAAGGCACTGCGGAAACAAATATATGTATGTATGTCCTATTTAACCCACACAACAAGCTAAGGTATTAAGATCACTATACTTGCTTTTAAAGGTTAAAAAACAGAGGCCCATAGATGAAGTACAAAGTTCATACATAACTGTACAAAGCTCAGATTAAGTAACTCAAAAAGTCATTGTTGCCAGAATTTATCTTTTTTTTCTGTTTGTTTGTTTTTTCCGGTACTGGGAATCGAACTCACGACCTTGCACTTGCCAGGCAGGTGCTGTGCTGCTGAGCTAAATCCCCAGTCCCCAGAATTTATCTTGATAAAAGAATTGGACAGGTCTTCTTGAAAGTGTTAACATTTATAAAACTCAGCTAGACTACACTGCTCTTATTATATTCCCATCTACAGCAGAATGTTGACGTGTTTCTCAAAGTAGCATGGAAACACTATGATATGGATGCTATTCTTGTCTCTTGATCCTAGCTCATGGTTGTTCTACATTAACCTCAGTTATGTTACCCTTTGACCAATTTTGTTGTTATTTGTGGTGCTGGCAAAGTGAGGAGTGTCGGTAAGACAGAAACATGAGATGGTTCTTTTCTTAGTTGGAGAGACAGAAACATAACCCAAGAAACAAGGGCACACCTGTTTGATGGCATGGAACTGATTACTAAATGTTGAAACTGTACATAAAGACAAAGACTTCCCTGAGAGCCAAGAAAGTCAGTGAAGTTTGAATGAAGCAAGTAGTACAACACAATAACCATGGCAACAACCACTTACTGACCAACTGCTCAATACCTGGTTCCATGTTTGGTGTTTTATATGCACTATGCCTCTCAATGGCTTTGATAAATACATACTGCTTTTCACATTCTGCCAATGAGATTAAGAGATGTTAATAATTTGCTTCAGGTTACTCAATAAGGGTTAGAATTGGAATGTTGTTCTATCTAACTCCACAACATAAGGTAGATTTTGAAATGTTCATATAACAAGTATTTAGTATAAATGGAAGTGTTCCAGAGATAACCTTTTATACTGAAGGTCCATTTTCTCCTTCTTTAGGAATGCAATCCTGAAATTATAGTTGGGCACAGGGAGACCAGTTAAAAGATTGCTTTTGCTCATCTTTCCTTGCCTCAAGATCTTGCCATGTGCCTGATTTCTAACAGTGGGCTGTGACTAAGGGACATAAGCAACATCTTAGAAGACAAAGTGCAAATCTATCGCTTCTCCTAACGTCTGTCTGTCTGGTTAGAATGGGGTTGTGGTGCAGGGAGCCGGGATGACTGCCTTATGCCATGAGATGAAAGCTACATGCTGAGAGTGCTAGGACAGGAGTTATCCAACTTCACAGAGCAGCAGTACCAGCACAGAAGTCTTTCAGGTTTGACTGCTATTTAAGAAAGACTTCTCAACTTCTCTAAGTTACTATCATTTTAGGGTTTAATATTACAGCCTGATCTGTATCCTAACAAATTCATCAAGTGGTTCAGCAGAGGTGAAGAGGGAGAAATAGTAATAAAAATAATTGTGCTGCCATAAAAATGAAAGCCAAGAGTGGATCTGATAAACAGCAGGAAATAGTCTTAGAAACACAGAGAAATCAGGTTGTAAAGGAATTTCTTTGGTTGGGTGAATTTCTCCGGTAGAGTACTTAGGATCTTAAGTGCACATTTACATGTTAGTAAATAAGAGCAAATTAAAGGGTTTTAAGCAAAGTTTGTGTATTTATTTATTTATTCGCCAAATCATTCATCAAATATATATTGAATTCCTGCTCTGAATGGTGTGATTAAATGCTGTGTTCTTCAGCCAGGTGTGGTGGTACATGCCTGTAATCCTAGCCATTCAGGAGGCTAAGGGAGCCTGCATTTGAGTCCAGCCTGGACCATTCATTCAGCTTCCGACTCAAAACAAAAAATAAATAGGATTGGAAAATAGCCCAGTGCAAAGGCCCTGGGTTCATGCCTCAGTACTACATAACAAATAAGCAAACTAGCACCACCACCAACACCAGCAGTAACAACAACAAAACCCCACCATAATTTCACTGATACTTTGCAACTTTGTTGTTCTGAACGCACATGCACATGGTACATGGGCCTTAATTTGCATTCATGCCCCAGGCCCTACAAAAGCGAAAGCTGGCCCTGGTTATATTCTCTGCACTCTGTGAGCAGGTTCAACTAGAGGAAGAATCATGATGGCACACGGCTGCCATTTATGGCAGCACCTACTGAGTGCTTCCTTATTGCTAAATACCTTTCCACATTCCCTTTTTGATCTTCTTCAACCTTTTCCCTGTCAATGGAATAAATATTTGGCTAAAAGATTCTTAAAGATTAACCAACTACTGAATTAAAGGTGGCTAATGGCTAATAATCTGGGGGAATGACAAGTAAGAAATAGCCAGGACAGAGGAAAGAAAGTTAGGAAATTATCCAATAATCTGGATACGGACATCATAATACAGAATTTTAAAACTTTAATTTCAGAGTGAATTGAATTGAAGAAAGAAGATCGGGGGTTGGAAGTATAGCTTCATGCCCAAGTGCACAGTTAGCCACACAAGGCCCTGGGTTGCATCTCCAGCACCACGGGGGAAAAATAATAAGACAGGAGACTGAATATTATTGAAGTCCATAGGGTAAAAAATCAACCTGAGTTGGGGGATGGAGAATGATCATTCTAGAAGTGCTGCTTAATTTGAGATCTAAACAGAGATTGGAAGTAAGTCAGATAAGAGGAATGATATGGTACGGAATGTGATGGATAGGCTCAAATGAGAGAACATGGCTCACTTCAAGAACAAAAGCAGTACAGGACTGTCAAACTACTGAAAGTGTTGGGGGATGCTTGAAGAATTTTGAGAAGAGACATTTAAAAAGAGAGAAGAGAGCTAGGGCCCACCTCTTCAGCAATAGAAATATTTATGGGTTGGGAAGATGAAGATGGACAGATGGATGTGCTATGTAAATTCCTGGCTATTGCTCACATTGAGACAAAGTGTTTATGGTCCCTTAACTAGAATCTGATGTTTCTTGAATTTGCTGATCTGCACTCAACAATAGCATGTAGTAGCAAAAACGTCTGAAAATCTATAAATCCAGACCTTGGGAGGTCTAATAGCTTCTACTTTAGTCCTCATAGATATATATACCATGTCAGATACCATGCCAGAAAGACTTAGTGAGCCTTAGCTTGCTCTACTCAAACTGTCATCTCCAATTGTGTGAGCAAAGCCACCTTGAATGTATGAATCCTAGTTGAGATCTCAGTGAAAATAGCCTGATAGGAACATACCCAATATCACACGGAAAAGAACTCTCCAGCCTGTATCATCTAGCCAATAGTACTGTGAGAGATACTATATTGTTTTAAACATCTATGTTTTGGCATAGTTGGTTATGTAATAATAGCTACCTGAGATAGTGGGAGAAGCAGGTATCTGAGAAGGCTGGAGTTGGATAAGAATCTTGTAGTGTTAATAGAGAGAGAGGAAAAGACAATTTCATTGAGGGCACAATCAAATATTCCCAGGAGATCAGACAGAATATCAATTTTAGAAAGTATGGAAATCATCCTTAATGTCAATTAGCAAGCTGAAAGGTTTGAACTGTCCAAGTATATCCAGTTTTTAAAAGGGGGATTTTCTTTTCTTTATACTTAATAAAGCATTGTTCTTCAGATTACGGTTATGTCTGAAAAAGACTGTAGACTGAAAATCCTACCGAAACAGTCTTTTCCTCTATTTGCTGGTCTTCATGAGCTTGTATGAATCCTAAAGTTCTGTTGACTCCCTGTCTATTCAAGCTTACCCAACCTCACTGCTGTGGTATGGATATGGCTTAAGTATGTTTCCCAAGATGTCATGTGTTGGAGCCTTGATCCTCAGTGTGACAACATTAACAGGCAGTGGGACTTACAAGAAGCAGAGCTGAGGGGATATGATTAGATCACTGGGGTCATGACCTTGGTAGAGATTATTGTAGTTCTTCTCATGGAACCTCAGGCTCTCCCTGGCTTCATGTCTCTTTTTGTCATTTTTTCCTCTTGCATGTGCTCCCACTGTGATGCCATCTACCATGCTGTGATATAGCCAGGTTAGAGGGCCCTTTCCAGAGCCAGTACTGTACTGTTTGGACTATCAGTCTCCAAAACTGCTACCTAAACAACTCTCTCTTTTTGATAAAGTACCCAGATTTGGGTACTCTGTTACAGTAATGGAAAATGGACTACTGCATTATTCATAGCCTTCTGCTAAGAGCTTAAGAAGAGAAAAGCTCAAGAATCTGTGCAGTCAGGTTCTTGGTTCCTTGGCTCTTTTGGGAGACTGCCATATTCATTGGCATCTGGTGCAACATCTACGATCTCTTTTTTTATTTCTATCTCACACTGATTTTCAAGTTGGTATTCAATTGCAAGGCTCATAAACAAAGACAGCCCCCTTGAAATGACTGAAATTAGATAACCATTTACTCATTCTCTCTACAGAGTAGAGCAGCAGTACCTTGGGCACTCATACTACTGAGAGCCTCACAAGCTTCAATCACCAGTTCAGCAGCCCCTCATGTTGGTCTCGTTTCCTTGAGGGCTATAATCTTACCTTTCACGCTGAGTCAGTCTGAGTTCCTGTAGTCTCCCTTCCTTTACCTGACTCATTAAATTTGTTGCAAATTGGCCTGAACTGCATATCTGGAGAACCTGAAAGATGAGCCCATCTCATTGGTTTCCTCCTATGTTACCCACAGGCCATGATGAATTCACTGTGTTAACGTAACAGAACCCCAAATGATTAAAAAAAGTAAGCTGGTATTTTCTTTTAGAATCATTTGTTTTTTTTTTGGTTTTTCTCCGGTACCGGGAACCGAACCCACGACCTTGTGCTTGCCAGGCAAGCGCTTTGCCGCTGAGCTAAATCCCCAGCCCCTTAGAATCATTTGTTTATAGTTATGTTATCAAGTAGATGACACTTGGCATTTGACTTTTATGATTTGGGGTAATTTTAAAACTCTTGAGAAGTCCTAGTATTCTTCTTTTAATCAGAAAACTATCTGAGCCCATTAAAGTTAAAATATCTGTTTAAGAGCAAAGAAGGACATAAAATTTAAACCACAGGGCACTTACAGAGCTTGTACCATGTTAATAATAAGTGTACTTTAGCTCTCAAACCAACTCACTGGAAAGAAGAAAGGGAAATTGTGTTAAGCTCTAAAATTTTACCGAGTAAGTATGCATGATTTTTTATTATAATGTAATAAATATTTACATATATGATGATTTCATGAAAAATATTCCATATGGGACATGGTGCAAGGTAGACTTGAAGTACATGATTAAGCAAATCACCCTAAACGCCATGGAACTGAAAATTCGCAGACTAAATTAGGAGACTTTGAATCAGTTGGTACATTAAATCAATTTAAATACATAGTGAGAAGACAGAGGCACACAAAGGGGCAAAAATATGCTAGAAAAGCAGGCAACTATTGCTGGAAGTTTGGGTCATGCAGTGATTTACGTTCCATTTCTCCCTGCCTACGATGACGAGCTCATGAGGCCCAACGGTGATTTGTGAGCAGAGAAGTTTGACATATGGAGAACACCACGCCAAACACACACACTCTATATCAAAGAGGGAAATATACTTGGCCACAACTATAGGTTGCCAAAGCTGATGAGCAGCAACAGATTTTATTTGTCAGTGAAGACTGGGCAACTGAATGCACCTGACTATTGGGATTCTCATTTCCCTATATTTTTAGCATTTGATGCATATACTAGGTACTTATATATGTTCTTATTTTGCGATAGTTAATTTTAGATGTCAGCTTGACTGAATGAAGGACTACCTAGATGTACCAGAGAACCAGTAAGGACCTCTTTGTGGGTGTGCCTGTGAACATGTTTCCAGAGGGGATTTGTGTGTGAATTGTGCACCTAATGGGAAGATCTGCTCTCAGTGTGTGTGGGCCTCATCCAACAGGTGAGGAGCCTGGACAGAGCAGGAAAGGCGGAGAAAAGGGAGTTCTCTTTTTTCTGTCCTGGTGCTGGGACACGTCTCCTGGCCTCGGACATAAGAACTCTAGACTCACTTTTTGGGGTCCAGAACCTGCACCAGCCTATGCGCCCTCAGGTTTAAAACCCTTTGGCCTTGGACTGAGAGTCACACTTTTGGCTTCTGTGGTTCTGAAGCTTTTGCATGTGCACTGAACCACGCTACCTGCATCTCAGGGTGATCAGCACAGACAGGATCAGGCATGAATCTTCTCAGCCTCCATAACAATGTGAGCTTATTCCAGGAGCAACTATCTTTTCTTATATCTATCTCTCTATATACACGTGCATCTATATTTAGATCTGTCCTACTGGTCTTTCTCTTTGGAGAATCCTAATACACTCACGAAGATACAGCTTATAAATTCTTCCTGTATTTCAAAAACTGCCTACTTATTTGTCTTTACCTAATGTACCTTATGAATTTTGCCTATTCCTTTTAAGATTCGAAATTATTCATTTTCTATGCTTAGCACATCCACCCTATTTTTCTACATTCCATAGAAAAATTTCAATATTCTGAAATGCACATTCTGCAAAACTCATTTAGTGAATACATACATATAACATCTCCTGTGCACTAGGTAAAATTCAAATGCTCATGATACAGTGGAGAACAAAGCCAGCACAGCCATCTGATCTGTTGGAGTTTCTAGTGAATTCTGAGTAGTCAAAATCTTTGATTCATGGTGATGCTGCAATATATTCTTTTGAAAAACATTCTTCTAATAACTTTTAGTTTTTTTACAGTAATTATTGGTACTAAATATGGAAAATTCAGGTGAACCTATGCTTTTTACATTTTGAATGTTTTCATGACAACAAAATGATAGTGAAAATGAAAAATCACTTTTTGATAATAGTTGTAGGAAATATAGATAAAAGTAACACTTGCAGATGGGATATTTAGCTGTGATTAAACAGGCCCATCCCATGTGGGAATGATTAACATTATACAAAGTTTAATTTCAATACACTCTGAAACAAAGGTCATACCAAGCAAACATAAAGGCATATTATGATGGCCTCAGAAGAAGAGCAGGAGGAAGAAGAAGGAGAAGAAGAGGAGGAGGAGAAAGAGAAGCAGAAGGAGAAAGAAGAGGAGGAGGAGGAAGAGGAAGACATAGAGAAAGAAGAAGAAGAACAAGAAAAGGAATAAGAAGAGGGATGAAACAGGAAAGAAATCTGTAGCTACTTGCGAGAATTTCAGTCTTTAGAATTTAGCTATACTTTTAAAACATTACAATGGAAAACTATTTACTAGTGAATTTAAACATCAGATTTCCATTTTCTGGTATTTTAAAGACCGAAACAGTATTTCTTTTTTGTACCTGTGGTGCCGGGGATTAAACTCAGGACAGCATACACACTAGACAAGCACTACCTCACTGAGCTGCACCCTCAGCCTTTGACTTGTAATCTCATCATTAGTTCAGGCTTTAAAAGTATGAATTCCAGTCATTTCCATCTTACAATTCAGCCAGAGTTTTAAACTCATTAAAATTTTATATAAACAAAGGTGGATCTGCTTAGAAAGCATTCTTCTACACGTAAATAATTTCTGAAAGGAAGAGAACATGAAAATGGAGAGAGCAAAGCTACCTCCGCATAGTTCATTCTTCCTTCACTGCAAAGGCTTTCTGATGACTAGACTTTCCATCTGCAAGTGAAGAAACTAGGGGAAGATAAATTGGTGCTACATTCTTTGAAACACAAATTGCAGCTCTCACTAAAAAATATTTCAGCTCTTGTGGATAACAAAAAGTGTTTTAAATGATCTCCAAAGATGTCAAATAAGATTCAGAATTGTTTGACAATGAAGGAGTCATAAGAAAAATATTTGGAGTTAGTTCATAACTTTTCTCTCACTCTTCCCCCACACTGTTAGATTCAGAATGATTTCTTAATAAGAACTGCAAAATGTGTTCCAAAAATATAAACAATGATGACCTTATTTTTTTAAGGACTTCACCTTTTTGAAAAATAAATATTGTTTCACTATCTTATTCTTTTTTTTTTTTTGTTTTGTTTTTCTCCGGTACCGGGAACCGAACTCACGACCTTGCACTTGCCAGGCAGGTGCTTTTGCCGCTGAGCTAAATCCCCAGCCCCCTCACTATCTTATTCTAAATTATTGATTGCATTTTATTTATATTATACCTTATGACATTTTCATTATTTTTGGATACTTTATGAAATAATTTAATTTGGATAGTTTAGGCCTATCATTCACATTTTATAATCAGTTATTACTTGATGCTATATAATGATTATATTTTAAAGTAGATATTATTTAAAATATCTGTTTTGTCAGGAATTTTGAACATTTTTAAATGATAGCTTTACCGTTTTTCTCTTGCATTGACTCATTGTATAGTTATAGCTCATATCATAGTTAATGGTCTGGAGTATTTTGAAATCTTCAAATTTGAGGGTGGTGCTAATATGCAAACAGATAAATGTGGCTTTTGGATATTTATATGAGAATAAGATAACCAGGACATATAATTCTTTTCAAATTTTACTTCTCATGGACTAGATACTAAATTTATGATCTCATTTTCATTTCACTAGCATCCTTTTCCATCTGCTGATTCTAACCTTATGCTTCCAGTTATTAAAAATTCTGGCACAGTCCTGGACAAAGCCTCTCTTTCTGTCTTTCCATATGATCAATTCAACAGTGACTCTTTGACTTTAACCTCTAGCTATATCTAGAAATAAACCACTTATCATCAGAGTCTCTGTAGATGTCCCCATCTAGGTCCCCATCCTCTCACTCTGAGTCACTATATCCCAGTCTCCTTGCTCAGCTGGATACACTGAAAGATGCCTGGAAGGTCCTCAATGCCAGGTCAGGTCGCACTGCTCCTCTGCTCCTGACCTTCCCAAGCTTCCCACAGACTTTAGAGATCAAGAGTCCCTTTGAGGTGAGCAGGCCTCATTCTTTGCTTGTAGACTCAAGGGGATAAAAGTGACCACTGTTTGCCCCTTCTTCCTTCCTGATGGCTCAAGAATCCTCCTTTGTTTTCTTTCTATGTAGACACTGTTCTGTAGCCAATCTTTTAGGGCAAGTCTCTGGCCACAAGTATCCTTAATTTTCTTCATCTGAGACTGTATGGATTTCCCCTTCACACACACACACACACACACACACACACACACACACACATGCACACAGCAGATATCTGATTTTAGGTTGACAGTTATCCTTCAGCATTTCAAAGATGTATGTTGCCCTCCATGGTTACTGATTGTTTTTATCTTTAAGTGATGCATTTTTTTTAAGTAAGCATTTTTTTTCCCTGTTTTCAAGAATATTTTTGGCTTTATTTTTCAGAACCTGACTATTTCTTAGTATGGATGCCCACCTGTTCATTCTATTTCAAACTTTGCTATTTCTAGAATTTATAGGCTTAAGGGTTTTTTTTTTTCCTGGTCCAAAAATTGGGGAAATTTCAACCATTATTTTTTCCTAATGCTTTTTTTGGTTTTGTCTTGTTTTGTTTGTCTTTTTGAGACAGGGTCTCACTATGCAGTTCAGGCTGGCCTTGAGCTCACTTTGTAGCCCAGGTTGATCTCGAACTTGCAAAGATCCTCCTGCCTCAGCCTCCTGAGTGGTGGGATTACAGGCGTGCACCATCACACCTGGCTTTTTTAATGCTTTTTGAAGTTTACTTTTTTTTCCTGTTTCCTGCAAGACTTTGATGATAGGATGTTAGGTATATTTTTGTACTTGTCCTACAGGTCCTGGAGACTACGCTCAGTTTGTTTTTAGTCTATTTTGTCCCATTTGTTTATTCTGAATAATATCTATTTTTTTCCCTCTCTAAATTCACTAATCTTTTTCCTTTCTGTCTCCTCCATTCTGTTTTTAGCCTATAAAGTGAGTTTTTTAAAATTCTGTTAAAAATATTTCAGTTCTAAAATTTCTATTTTGTCCTTCTTTATATTTTCTATTCCTTTTCTGAGACTTTTAATTTTTTGCTGAGGCTTTTTTTTGCATTTGTTTTAAGTGTGTTCATATTTGCTTGTTGAAGCATTTTTATGATAGCTTTAAAATCTTTGGCAGAGAATTCTAACATTCTGCCAGGTCTGTTTTGGCATGTATTGATTGTCTTTTTTCATTTGGTTTGATATCTTCTTGGTCTAAAAATTGTCCTTTGTTAGAGGTGCTTTTCTTATCTTCCCTTTTTTGCATAAGGGGAGTTAGGACTGGGCCTCAAAACACACCTTTGGAAGCAGAACCAAGAGTTTAAACTAAAATCTACGTATGTCTGACATCAAAGCCAGGCTTTTACATTCTCAAATTACAGACAAATATGTATAGTTTAATTCTATTTTTATAAGAAAAATGTACATCTAGATATGGGTTTCTGGCATGAAAAAAGTTAAGAATAGCTCTCAAAATGTTAGCTGGGATTTTAATGAATGTGATTTGGATGATTTCCATTTTTGCCTCTCCGGGTCTTAAATTATCTGCAGTAATCTCATTTAATCACTTGTCCATCTTACAATTTTGAACAAAGATCTAAATATCTGGCACGCTTGCTTAAACTCAAAGTTGTGATTTTTGAGCTTTATTTCTTAGTATAGCAGTCACAAAATACATGCTTTAAAAACAACACTCTGAAATGGTAAAAAAAAAAATGAAATTACTCTCCACGTTTAAGCTTTTACTTGCAGGATAGATTTAATTCAGTTGTAAGGGACCAAATTTGTTTTCTATTTCTTTCCTCACGTTCATTACTATTATTATCATTTTATTTATTTTTGTTTTTTGAGACAAGGTCTAGCTGTGTACATCAGGCTGGCCTTGACCTCACAGGGACCCTCCACTTCAGTCTCCTGAGTGTTGGGGCTACAGGCACGTGTCACCATGCCCAGCATGTTCTTTATTAATATTAAATTTATCTTTAGAAAAATTTATTTAGAATCTAAACTACATTTTTTCTAACCAGTATTTTCCTAATAAAAAATATGTTAATGAGCTGTGTTTTTATTTTTGTTCTTTTTTTTGGTTTTCCTTTCTCCTCTGTAAGCAGAATTTAAAGGACAACAGGAACCTTTGGAATGTTAATATATTTTTTCTAATAGATTTGAATGACATGATATGTTTTCACATCATGTTTCCATGACTACCAAACCCTTTAGCTCATCTTCATTTAAATGTTCACTGTCAAATAAGAAATGTGACTTAAGCAATTTGGGATACTCTATAATTTTTGTTTAAAACATTGGTTATATGCGAAGTCTCAAATTCACTCTTTAATGAGAATAATTGTCCGAGAGCCACTAGCTGGGGAATATCTATTCTGTGTTTCATAATTTCTCCAAAGCCAATTTACAAAGGTCAATACTTATCTAAGAGAGCTTTTCACGGGCTGTCTGTGTACCAATTTGTCGCTCAGGGCAAAATTTTTGCGTTATGGAATAAACCAGAGCTTTCTCTAAATTTCAAGTCTTCTGGGTTGATTTTGAGTCCTATTAAACACACCCACACACTCAAATTAAAATACTGAAAAATCCCGCATTAACAATAAGGGCCTCTTCCTGTGTGATTTAGAAGTGCCTCTCTAGATGAGTCCCTTCCCCCACTGTGGCTCTGCGGGTGTGACTGCCACACTTCACGGGTGTGCCACAGGGAGCTGCCTGAGTATAGTCAGCATTCAATAATTACACCTGGTCACCTCTGTTCTGAGGGCCTTGACACCAGCGCGTAAAGATAGGAATCGTTATACACACGCATTCGTGTTGGTAGCAGCCTATGTAATAAGACAAAAGTGGTGATTTTGCACACTCTAGTTTGCTTACTCTCAAAAAATTGACTGATTTTTCTTTTTCTTTCTGAGACAGGGTTTCACTGGATAGCCCAGGCTGGCCTTGAACTCATGATAACCCTGCCTCAGCCTCTGGAGTGCTGAGATTCTAGGCCTTTGCTACATGTTGTGCCAGCTTGTTTGTCCTTGATAACTCTTAGATATGATCTTTAAAATAATACTTCCTTTAAATTGTATAAACTCGGAAACACAAGTGTATCCAGATTCCTCTATTGGCTAAGCATGTTAAAATGTACATAAATGGATAAGCATTGCTGAAGTCTTTACTATTCAGTTTCATTCTCTGCTAAAAAATCTTAAATTGATAAGGTTTTTGACTAGGTGAAAGTATCAGATAAGGTTCTAATTAAGTGTAAAGCTGTAAAACCGGGTAAATAATTGTGGATAAATGAGTGGGAAGAGTCAGATGACTTGTAAGGTATGTTTTCATTAGTAAATTTAATTTTGCATAAGGCAGGGGAAGATTTTATTATAATAAGCTGTCCATAAATTATAATTCACTGTCTAATCTTCCTTTCTGTGATTTTTGTCAAAACTGAACACTAAAAATAATTAATAAGTCAACACAGGGAATAAAATCCAATAATGGTTCACTTCGAATTCCAGGATCATAGACTGACAGCCACTAGTTATTGCAAATGACTCCTGATCTTATTTTGGTTTTCAGTAGAGCAAACCAATAATAAATAAATTAAAAGTGACCTTTTCCTTTAAGTGAAGCTGGTGGAATAAAATATTTAACAGATTTAAGGAAGTAAACAAAACCGTGCATGTCCTTAGTTGATTCCAGTTTCCCGGAGAGATTGCCTTCCTGCTTATTTGCCTAGCTCTTTCCTCTGCAGGGAGAAAACAGCTAAAGCAGTATGAGGATTTGTGTCTAGATGTCCCCCCAAAGTCTCATGCAGTCATGGGGGGCAGGCTTTTCAGAGGTGGCCGAATCTAGAGTTTGTGATTGATTCATGGTACAGTGCTGGGATTAAGGGTGTCAGTGATACACATGCCCTAAGGTGGGTCTGCCTACATTGTAAGAGACAGACTGAGACTTGTGTCACTCTCTTTTATTGCTTTCATTGTCTTCTGCAGTCATGAAATGTTGTCCCTCTGCCATCTGCCACCCTTCCTTGGAGCCAGCCAATTATGGACAGAAACCTCCACAAACTGTGAGCTATGTAAATCTTTCCCCTTTTACCTTTGGGTGTCAGGTTTTTGGTCTCAGCAAAGAGAAAAGTAATTAAGACAAGCAGTAGTTGGGGCCACTGAGTAGATGACTCTACAGCTATTTAGAACTCTCCAGTGATACTCCACTCCCTAGAATAAAACTTACCCCAACCCCCACAGATAGGATCTTGCTATGCTGAACTCCGAGGCTGCAGTGGCCTCATCCTCCCCGATAGCAGGGCCTACAGCCATGTGCCGCCATGCCTAGCGTAAAAGTCAAGTTCTTCACTTTAGGCCACAAAGCTCTTTTATGGCCTGGCCTCTGCCTCTCTTCTTAGACTCATATTTTATGTTCTGCACAACGCTCTCTACCTCCACAGTCTATATCTTAAACATGCCAAGCTCATTTCTGCCTCCAGGCCTTCGCATCTGCTTGGGATAGTCTCCATCAGACCTTGGCAACTCTCAATTCAAATCATAGGATTTTTTTCTGACCTTCTTACATAAAGCAATCCTCCTAGAAGTTCTGAAAATACTTGTAATTATTTGTTTATTTCTTTTTACATGTGCTGTTTTCTGTTTAACTGGAAGAATGAATGACCTTTCTGAACCATGCCCAGAACTGTGTTTGATAGGTAGCAAATGCTTCAGAAATACTTACTGTCAGATTATTTCAAAGGGAGGCTCTATGGCAATGTGCATTGTCTGAGCGTGCACATTTCCATAGTCACTCACATGGTCAGTTGGAAGATTACCACGGATAATATCTTGTTAGTTCCTGAGACCCTTGTACAACATAGTGGCACTTAAGGACAAGGTGCTATCCTTATTTCTTCAGTGTGGAGCAGGAAGTGGCCACGTTGTGACTCAGATCCAGATTAGATGTCTGGGTTGATGTTGGTTTGATGCTTTCAATACCCTTTGTCCACTTGATGGCTCTCTCTAACTGATGGGAGAGCAACACATGCACTGCAGGAGGCTGTACGTGTATACCAATCCTTTTAACCTTGCCATCTGTCATGGGATGTGACCACCAAGCCATAACCACCACTATTGGTCACCGGGCATCTTTTCTTTCTCCTATTCATTCTGCTTAGAACAGAGCAGGAAATGCTCTGTGGTTAAGATCATTGTGTTAGTGTTAAAAATTAGCATCCTAAAAGGTTTTATTATATCCTTGGACAATAAGAGACTTACATTTAACATTGAAGTAGGTATTTTTTCTGAAGAACAAATTTTTTTAGAATTAATAAAGTTTTGGGACTAGAAATCCGCTTATTCAACTTAAGAAAATAAGACCAGAAAGGCATATTAAAAAAAGGTGCCCCAGCTACTTAGTGCAGAGTCAGGACTGAACACAGATTGTTGAACTTTCAGTGCTTTCAGGCTGTATAATTTATTCCTGTATTAACATTAGACACTGGATAATATGTCAGGGCTTGGAGGTATAAAAACAAGGTCAAGAGAAAAAAAAACTAAAGTACTTTGAAGGCTGTGATGATATACAGTGATTTATGTTAAATAATACAGATAAACCATTGAGTCACTTGACAAATGTTCTTCCCATGCTATTTTATTTTAAGTTCTATTCTTGACCCTGGGTATACAATGGAGAGGACCATAGCACTTCTTCCTCCAAGAACTCATAGCCAAATGGAGAAACCAGACAGTAAGGGTTGTCTTGGTTACTTTTCTCTCGTTGCTGAGACAAAATACCCAA
>NW_004955449.1:6618043-6620485 GCF_000276665.1 Chinchilla lanigera
TTACAGTTTGTGGAGGTTTCAGTCCATACTTGGCTGGCTCCAAGGCAGAAGGTAGCAAAGCAACAAGAGCAAAGAGGGGAATGGCAGCCAAACAGCAAATGCAGCCAGAGCAAAAGGGAGAAATCGCAGCAAGCTTCTTTCCCTGCCTTACTTTGTAAACAGGCCACCCACACCTAAGGGGTGTGTAGCTCTCACATAATCTCCATGCCCTCCTCTTCCACAGGCTCAGGATGTATACAAAGTAAGCACCCCGGCTTCCTGCTGAATCACTTAGCCAAACCTCTAGATTCCCCAAGTTGACACAATGTATCAACCATAACAAGGGTACAATTTTGACTCACTGTGTTTGGTGCTATGATAAAAGTAAGCACTGTGGAGCACAGAGAAGTGGCAGGTTATCCTGGCGGGAGCCACAAGGACTTGCTGGAGAATGTGGCTTCAAAGCTGAGATTGGAAGGATCAGTAGGAAAAAGTGGGGGGAAGAAGAAGAGTGTTCCAGTTAGACAGAAGAGTGTAAAAGTCAATGTAGACACATTAGTGTGTCTTCCCATCCACAAGGGCGAAAACACAAGAACAAGGCAATAATTACACTAATTCTCCCGTGTTCTCGAACCACAGTTCCTCAAGAGAAATCACACAAGGTACTTAAGTAACTAGATCACCTTACGTGTATTTTTAGTTGAAATATCACTTTATAGCAAATCTGATACCCTGGGAAAGTGGGTTACAGTGGGATTGAACTGGCTGGAACTGCAGAGAAACAGCTTTATGAACTTTGAAGAAAATTAAGTTCGTATTCATTGATCACCCCACACCTCTGTAAACTGTTTGGAGCCTGCTTCTCTCTGTCACTGAAGGAAAGACATTAACGAACCACTGTGTCTGACAACACTGCTATATCGACACAAATGGACACTGTAATTCCATGCCTGTTCCAACTGCTTATTTAGAGAATCTGTGCCTTTACCATTTAACAACTCAAAATTAAAAGCGAGTGAATCATTTTTCTAAAAACGCTCATGTTTATAAATCATCTTCACAATAATCATAATAATCACACATTAGAATTTCTTTCCTTAGGATAACTAGAAATAGATGTTAATCAGAACCAAAGCCGATGCTCTATGTGTTTTCTTTCTATCTCAGAACACTTGATCCAATCATTTTATTTTATTTTATTTTATTTTATTTTATTTTATTTTTTGGTTTTTCTCTGGTACCAGGAACTGAACTCACGACCTTGCGCTTGCCAGGCAGGCGCTTTTGCCGCTGAGCTAAATCCCCAGCCCCTATCCAATCATTTTAGATAGTGCTGAAAACCTCAAAGGTTTCTAGCTTTATTAAATGAGACAGAATTACTTTGGGTAGTGCTATGTCATTTAAAAGTAATTATGAGGGTGGGAAGGTAGCTTAGTGGTGCAGCTACTGCCTAGTATACATACAGCCCTGGGTTTCTATCTTCAGCACTGAAAAAAAAAATCTAATTATAAACTGCCATCCATTTCTCCAGTGCTCTGCTAGGTACCGGGACATAGATTCCTATCTACAAGAAATTACAGCAGGTAGACTGATGACTGACGAGGGAGAAGGCGGAAGTAGGGGAGTTGCCAGGGAAGAAGATACCTCAGCCATACTGGGGTAGATATCTTAAGGCTATGGAATCTGGAACCACAAATCAGACACATGATTTAAGAGGGTTTGGGTTTCAGAATTTGTATTTTAAAAATCTCCTCAGGTTTTATTCTCACATACATTCAAGTTTTAGAACCTTTGCTTTTTTTTTTTTTTTAATTAAGAGAGTAGAGAAGAGCTCCTGGATTTCCAGGACGTGTCCTGAATGGAGTGACCCTAGAACATTTGCTGTTACAACAAAAGGTCATTGAGGAATTTGAAAGAAGAGAGTCAGGCTCAGGGCTGAATGTTTTAGGAAAGTTCTGGGAGCCATGTGCACAGTGGCAGGGCATTTTAAAATGTACAATGCGAATGGGATTACTGTTAAAAGGATCAATTACAGGACAAAAGCTGGCAAGATGCAAAGTGATGAAATAGTATTTACCATTTGGACAATAATTTCACACTTATTTGCAAATTTTAATCCGTTGAAAATTTAAATTTAACATTTTCCTAATTTTATACTTTATACTTTCTGAACAAAACGCCATAGCTAAAATATGAAGTAACAGTAAATCAGAGCTAGGCATGTACAGAGACAGACAGTGTACAATGGTCTAAACAAGATGCAAAGAGGATGGAGACTACAGCAGCAGTTCCAGAATGAGTTAGGACACCGTGGTTCCAGTAGTTCCAGAGGGGAGTCCTGTGACATCATGGGCAAAATGAAAGTCTTTGCTCTCCAATTAAATGGAAAAGTTAAGGAGCGAAAATACCTGTGGCAATTTTTTTTTTTTTTCCTGGTACCTGGAATCTAACTCACCACCTCGC
>NW_004955449.1:6620635-6634601 GCF_000276665.1 Chinchilla lanigera
ATATATTATATTTATATAATATAGTATTTATGGAACTGATTCACTGTGCTTTACCTCAATGAGATCACTTCACAGAAGGGGTTCAATGTAAGGCGGCCAACAAAGTCCATCTCAGTGTAATTTTTCACTGTTCCGAGAACGAAGTGCGTTAATGGCATTGTGGAGAATCTTTGGGTTAAAGGTGGATGCCACTGCTCTGAGCCTCATCACACGGTGTTGCAAATGCCCACTTGGGCTGGTTTCTTGCTTTGTGCTAGGAGCACTCGGGCTGTAGGATCCACATGCTTGATAATGCCATTGTGACTGCCTCCAAGTAGACCTTCCATGCACTGTGCTATAGAATACACACATTAACTAATTGTGCTTCTGACCAGAAGTAGCGCTTCCTGGTTTAAAATAATTCCCAGACAAATGCTTAAGGCATACCTCTGCTTTCAAAGCAAGGTCATCCCTAACCCTTCTCCACTGAAATCAGTTTGTCCTCTGGCAGTGTTCTTACATTGAAAAATCCACTGAAGGTCCTCCAGTCAGTCACAGAATTATTCAGGACGCTGTATGTCATAGCAGGGAATAGCTGGAGTTTGAGAGCCCCTGTGTGAACTGTAGCAGATGGCTTTCCAGATGCTTTTTCTGCTTAACAACAGTCATCAGTTTGACTTTGGAGAAGTGACCTGGGTTTGCCCATGGTCTTTCATATTGAATTCTGCAAAGCCTTTGCATGAAAAGAGTGAAATTACTGCTATTTGTGAAGACAACAGCTATATGTATTTACTTAATAAAACTGTGAAAACGGAATAGGTATTTATAATGTTTTGGATTTGCTTTCAAATCTTGTGTTGCTTGATTGTTCAAATCAAGGCAATTTTAGAATATTAGAATTGAGTGAATCTTGGAGGATGATTTCATCTAATGTCTATCTTATAAATGAAACTCAGACAAGTCAGGTACTGTTTGAGGTCTGTAGTTTAGCAAGGCAGAATGAGGTTTGCAATCCAGTTCATGTGGCAGGTTGTCCAATATAAAATGCTTTATTTTGACAAAGTTTTTTTTTCTTTTTGTAGTGCTTGGGATTCAACTCTGGTCCTCATGCAAATGAGGTGGGTGCTCTATCACTGAGCTACATGATTACCTTACTCTCTCAATGTACCTATTGCCCATTTCTTTTTAATTCCTTCCTTTTCACCTGTGCTCATTTCTCTATATTTTCTCCAAGATTTGTAATTTAATAAATCTTTGTCTAATGGAATAATTCTAATGTAAGCCACACAATATCATTACTAGTTATTTGGTGAACATAAAATATATTTCTATATAAATCAATTACTTCCATGATACATAGTGATACATAGTCTGCCATTGAAAAAGAAACGTCTATGGTTGAATGAAAATAAGTGTTCAGTTTGTCTGAACTTGAGTTAGCAAAAAGCGTTAGATATCACCATTTAAGTATTAGTACTGTGCTAAGCTTTTTGTGAATATCTCTGTATTTAAATATTATGTTGAGCAGAAGTAACAGAAAGTCAGAAATATTCAGTAACTTCCTCACAGCCACACTGCTAAAAATTCACAGAACTTGGTCAGTAATCTGGAACCCATCTGCCTGACTTCACAGCCACTGCCCTTGCCCATTTCTGTCAACAACGGAGTGAAGTAGGAGCACTATGGTGATCCTTAGGAGCTTAGTGGCTGCCACGGGAAACTTTTCTCATGGGGTCAGTAAGATTCTTCAGAATTGAGATGCTGGGAGTTCTTTTACAAGGGTGATGGTTTCACAGTCTATTGAGATCATTAAAACAGTAGAACAAAACTAATTTGAATAACACTCTCTGCTTTACTTATTAAGAAATATGGATTTATGGTAGATGTTGGCAATGAGCACAAATGTATATCTGATGGCTGCAACTTCATTCCTTGAAGCAAAACTTTATAATAGATCTTAGTATTTCTACATCACATGGCGCTCTGCAGTCTGCGTGCTCCCCGCAGTGCAGTGCAGGGACGACCTCCTCCCTTCCTTGCCATTCCATCCTCTTCTCAGTCTTGCCACAGTCTTTATCACGTCTCCTAGTTACTCAGTAACAGTGATTGCAACCACATCGCTATTATAAGTAAAAAAATTACTCCATTTTAGTTTTCTTCAAGTGACTAGAATGCAGTCACAGAAAAATCAAAAAGGTAATTTATTTCTCTATATGAGATCAAATTTTGTAAATATGCACAATTTACTTTGCATTAAATTTAATTTTAATTTATATATTTTATTTAACCATAAATATAATGAAAAAAGTACTTAATACTTTCAGATCTTTGAAAGAAGTAAATCCAGCATCAGTAATATGGGAAGGTATGAAAAATGTCTTCAAGTCCTTGTTTTATGTCTGCACTGATATTTTCTGTGGCCTTGGTTTAGAAAAACCCCTAACCTCTTGAAAGACCTATTTCACTCACTGAGAACTACATGAATCATAAATACTCAGTTCTTCCAGGATCTGGGAGCTTAGAGAACATTGGATAAAACAGTTTGCCTGTATAAAAACATACAATCAGTGTGGAGTGAATAGATTTTTATGACCTTTTCCCTTTAAAAAATATCCCCATCCAGGGTCAAAGGATTTGGAAGCTTCGTTATTTAGTCATAGAAAGGTTGATTTCTCACCTGTGTCATGCTAAACACCAGCAGAATTCGACGTTCAGCTGTGAATGCATACTAAGTAAACCCCACCCCGTCTCTCCCTCTCAACATTTTTTATTTCTGGATTGCAACACAGAACATCTCAACAGATTGCTTTGTTAAGAACTTTTTACATAGCAGTTTCCTGAACTTTGGAAACGGAAAACAGAAATGCCCCATCCAAGACTTCTGGCAGTATGGTGACTCTAAATCATTGACGCATATTAATAAATATGTTTGCGTCTAAAGCAAAGGTTTAAGTTTTTACCTGATATTTTCTACTTGAAAAATATTTGTGTAGGACTAATCCTACATCAAAAGTGTGTGTTTATAATGAATTACCAGAGGGAGAAAAAAAAGCAATTAGCATTTAGAAAATGCCAAGTTCCAAGGTTTCACCAAAGAGCAGTGAAAAAAAAGTAATTTAAGCATTGACATGGTTTAATGAGCTCATATGTTTATGAATTAGAAAGACCAATTTCAGATAACACATTCTATCTGTAAAGGGAAACTAAAAGAAATACATGCAACTTGATACAACAAAATGACAAAAGTGACAAAAGATGCTGTGTCACTTCCATATCTAAGAGATAGTTGAGACATTTATTTTTAAAAATTAGTCTCTGCCCTTAAGACACAAGGCAAATTTAAAAATAATATTCATTGAGCTTGTACTATGAAACATATTGTGTTAAGCATTTTGAGAAATGGAGGAAGTAATCAATATAATCCATTTTTTTTGTTTTGTTTTGTTTTTGTTTTTTTCCAGTACCGGGAATTGAACTCATGACCTCGTGCTTGCCAGGCAGGCGCTGTGCCACTGAGCTAAATCCCCAGCCCCCAATATAATCCATTTTATGGGTAAAAAAACATGCTCAGAGATGATAAGTAACTTTGTTCAGTGCCATCCAGTAGCCATCTAGTAACAGAGTTAGAGGCTGAGGAATTCTGACATTCACAATCTTAACTATTAAAAGCTCTGAAATTTCAAGATCTGGGAAGTTTCTCAGAGACTCTAAAACACCCTGAGTTAAGAAGATATGTTGGTGATAAGTGGATGTCATTGCCATGAATGGCTGTGTGCAAAGAACAGGCAGAAAAGGATCAAAAAGGTTGAAATCACAATTAATAAATAACTTTGAAAAATATAAACAGAAATTCATTTCATTAATTGCTTAAGGTAATTCAATATAACAACATGCACATATGTAAGATATACTAATATATAGTGTTATATGAAGAAATTTTCTGTCCAATAAGCATGTTTATTATTTCAACTAAAGTTTGTTCAGACAATGTTATAAATGTGTCACTTGAATATGCTTGTAGATACTTTCAATTTCTGTTGTCATTTGAGTGGCAAGTTGCTATACTATGATGTAACATTCTCAGCTTTCTCATTTTATGAGGGAGTGGAAACTGGAAAATGAGAAATTGTTGTGGGAAAGCCGACACACATTTAATGAATTTATGAGTTAAAAGTCCGTTACTGGGTTGAGCCCATGAAGAAAACACTCATTTTGATTCTTGCAACAGCGCTCCTTGAAACGTACTGAGCGCTGGCCGGATGAAGATGAGTAAGACGTGACTGAAGCTTCCAGTCACAGTGTGGAGGAAGGTCGCAGGGTGCGAGCAGGAGATTTTTACAGAAGTGCAGTGATCTTGAACAGCCTTGGGAAAATTGTTTAGCTTTTCTGGACCCCCGTTTCCTATCTATAAAATGAGGACACGATTAGTGCCTATTTCACAAGATTGTCATGAGGAAGACTTGGGTTAATACTGAAAAGGGGTTAGAACAGTCCCTGTTCCTCGTGAGCCCGCAGTCAAAGCCAGCTGCCTTTATGAAACCTGTGAAGGATGTCAGAGCAGAGTGTGATAGGAAGGCAAAGGTGAAGAGGCTGATTACCGAGAGGTGTGAGAGAAAACATCTTAGGCTGAGAGAAGATTGAGTAGGTGTTTACTTGAGTGTTAGGTGGTAAGGAGGGTAGGAGAGAGGGAGCAGTTAAAACAAAGGAGCAAGATGGGAGATATTTGGGAGACCTTAGTGAACTTTCCCTGGCAGGGTATGGTGGGGCAGGGCAGTGTGGAGGTGACTACTTGAGGGAGAGATTCTGGAGCCAGAGCCTGGGGGCCATATAAGACCACAGCCTGAATCCGAGGTTCAGTACCTTCTTATGCTGGGGAGATCTGTGGAATTGCCTCCCACACTGTCCAGGAGATACTTGGGTGAGGATGGTGCCAGGCCTCCTCCCAGTGCTGGCTGGAGCACAGATGCGTTTATCTTCTTCATGTACAACTAAGCCTCATTTAATGATGGGGAAATCAGGAGATGCCTCCTTAGCCCATTTGTCACTGTGCAACCATAATATAACGTACTTCTTCAAACCAAGACGTATGGCCTACTATGCTCCTAGGCTGTGTGGTATAGCTTGGCTTCTAGGCTACAGCATGGTACTGTGCGAACACTCTAGGCAATTATAACACAACAGTCTTTGTGGATCAGAGTAGATCTAGTCAGAAAAGACATATTAAAAGTACTTGGCGACAGAATTTTTCAGCAGTAGTATAATCCATAGGACTACCATGGTATGTGGGGTCCATTATTATTTGAAATGGTGTTATGCAGCACATGACTAGAGCTTGTTTTTATGTAAAATTGCTATTTGAAGAAAAACATCTACTTCTAAAAAAGTACTTTTAAAATAAACGTTATGAAGGTATATTAGTAATATGTAAATAAGGAAAGCATTTTTGCATGAAGTGAATTAATAGCCATCTCATCTTCTTATAAAGCAACTATAATCTCATCTAGCAAAACTCCTGAACACTGCCAGATACTATTATTCCTGTAGTCTCTGTGTTGTATGTTATATTTTTCTACTAGTTTGTTCTACCTTCGTATCCTTTCAGCTACATCCACCCTCCGAAGTTCCTCCCTCCCCACACTGTGTCCCTGGCAGCCACTGTTTTATTCTTCATTTCTGTGTATTTGGCTTTTTTTTTTTAATTTTAAAGAGAATAGTAACAAAAAAAAGAACAATAGCAAAATACAAACAAAACAAAGCAAGGACATTAAAAATGACATGGGGTGTCAAACCAAATGATAGGGATTAACAGTGGTTGTTATATTACATATTATTATGTTCAGCGAAGTTGCTCAGATTACTAGATGTAAGAATGGAAGATTAATCAAACCATTAAAGGGAATAAGAAACTAATAACTTAAAAGAACATTAGAGACAATACATAGTTTCACTAGACTGGATGGTAGGAATTCACCAATTGTTGTTATAGTGAATACTGTTGTTTTCACATAAGTTGCTCAGATTACCAGATATAAGCATGCAGAATTGGTCAAAATAGATAAAAAATGTTTGAATAAAAAATTCACTACAGATTTTGGTCAAGGGAGAAATATGAACAGAGTTTAATTTTAAAACTTATTTAGAAAAGATTACATAGAACTGCTCTAAACATTTCACAAATGTTAATGAAAATTGGAATGGTGGAGGTGATAAATGAGAGATTTCCCCACCACTGACACATCTTTAGTATTGGGGACCACTACAAAGTGGCTCTGAGCAGGATTTAATATTAACCAATTGGCTTTCCGTGTTTATTTGTGAGTTGTCTGAAGCTTAGGCACCTTGTCTGCCACCCCAATTAACTACAAGGAGACTGCAGCTGCAGGCATCTCACTCCTGCTGTGAAGGCCTTCCAGGAGAGAGAACATAGTTCTCCTGATTGACATAATTTACTACTTGGGAAAATTCTCCCAAGGTCCTGTGAGATTCCCGCGTTTTCTTGAGTATCCTCTCCCTTTGTTTGAAAACCAAATAAATACGGGCCACCCAGAGCAGTCTTTGGCTAACTCAGAGAATACTGAAGCTGTAAGAGAGTTAGTACCTCTTGGTGCCCTAAAATCCTAATATTGTCCACGTTTTACTTAAGCCTCCAACGTCCACTTGCTTGGGAGATTGCAGACCTGATCATCCTGCAACAATTTAGGGTTATTTAATTCAGTTTTTGATACTTTAGTTCTGAAAATCTTCAAGTATTCACTCAAAGAAATATCGCTGCACTTTCACTAGAGGTTGCTTCCTTGCAAACTTACATTTTCCTTCACATATTTTTTAGAAGAAACTCACCAAACTCTGGACTAAATCTTTTTTCCACTAGTTTGCATGTTTGACTCCTTAGAAATTATTCCTAAAAACAGAATGAGGACTGCAGAGAGAAATGTGCAGAGCCAGAGGGCTGTGTGTCCAGGCCTACCTGGCAGGCCATCAAGGCCTGTGTAAGGGACCAGTGTAACTGCCAGGCAAGGTCTGTTGATTCTGATGGGCAGGGAGCCTGTAAGGGAGTGGTCTAAGCCTTGCCAGGACTGGGGCAGACAGAAACAGTGGGTGATCACGTACCATGCACTGAACTGAGCCTGGCTCTCAATAACCTTAGTACCATTTCTTGAGAGCTGCCGGGAATCATAAAAGCAGAGAGTGTGCCATTAGCGTCTAGCTGGTGGGGACCAGGGATGCTAGCTGCTCTACCAGGTACTGAGAGGTCCTGCGTGGCTTTCCTGTTGGTGGGAAGGTGAATTATCTAGGTATAATTGCAGAACACTGTAACTAACTTTTTTCATAGAAACATTGTGTCATTTTAATATATATTGAATTTCTCAATAGTGGAGCTGTTCAAGTGAATGCAAGACAGGATTTTGTTCAAGGTTTTCTGTTTGTTTATTTGTTTTTCATATTGCCAGGAGTTGTTCTCTCTTTTTGGAAAATACCATCACAGGGTAGTAATGTTGCTCATGACATTTGAATCTCTGCTAAAATACTTAAATCAGCCAGCCCTCGCAGCTGCCTCAGTCAATGTGAGGCTGCTGTGAGTCTGCCCCTGCACAGACGTCCACATGTCTAATTCCTTCATTATGTCCCCTTCCACAGTCCTGCTCCAGGGCATTTATACATTTCTCTTTTAAACCACAATGTAGGGAATTGTATTTGCTTCTTTGGAAGAGTCTGTGCAGGTAGTTTGTCTCTTAATTTTCTTGAGAGTAAAGGATTTCATAAAATATTTACTATGAAAATGGGGTTTGAAACGTGACAAGTTTGAGAGGCAGGCGTCAAAGTAACATAAAATCATTTTCAAACAGTTCAGTTTCTCTTATGCTATGGTGGACCGGCGATCAAGTTCATTTATTGATTTGACTTTAAGGTTTCCAAGCAGAGGCCATTTTTATTCACATAGTGTAGAAAATGGAAGACAGTAAGTGTGTCAAAAGCAAGAAGACCCTTGTGCGTGTGCTACACGAGGGCCCAGCCATCAAGGTGCGGAGGGCTTTGCCTGGCAGTCCAGGCTACCGTCTTGGGTACCAAGATGCTTGAGGCTATAAGTTAGAAAATGTACTTTCAGCACCAAGTCCCACGGCAGCTGCTTGTCTTGAAATCTAGTCAGAAGTAATTTGGAGAAGAAATATGTTACAGCTTTGCCTGTGTATTGCAGGCAAATTGTTTTTCATAATTCAATAAAGTATTTTATATAATTAATCCCAAATATGTACGTATTTCATTTAATTTAATGTCAAGTTGCCCAATATTTCAAAATAGTCAAAATAGAAATTCTTTCTTCTAAAATTAATATTTCTTAAAAAGCAATGACAGTTTTATTTTCTTCTTTTTATTTTCATTGCCTTAATATTTTCATCAAGTTATGCCCAATTTATCAATAATATATTTTCCAGGATATTGTGTACATATGTCCAAAGCAGGATGTCACCGATTCCTCTGAGTCAACCTGGTTCTATGCAGCTCTGAACAAATTAAACTCCTGATGACAATTTGGTTGATTCATATATTTGTTATTCTTTGATGAAACCTCTGGAGGCGGCAGCAAAATGTATTTCAGTCCAGATATAACCATTTTATGTTAGAAGTACATTTCTATGCTCTAATCTTTGGGTAACATAAAACAAATGGGACCATTTACTAAACTTTTTCCAAGGAAGTGAAAAAAGATGTATGCAATGGGAAAGGAAGCAGGCAGAGACTGAGGCCATGTTTTTGACTCATTAACTTTCCATTAATAAGCTAAGATAAATTCTTGCTTTATAACTCTAATGGGTATTTCTGAACAGATTGTTGGCAGGCACCATCTTATAACAAGTAAAAATAGTCGACTCATGGTCATGGGGCCCTGAATATGAATGCAAATTTTCTTCCTCTTTTAATACCAATATTAGTGGTATCTAACATGTACTAAATCCTTGTAATTGGTAGTTCATGTAGATCCTGAGACCACTTATTGCTATTGACTATTGTATCTTTAATTAAAACAATAATTTCCATGGATAATTAAAATCACAAAGCTTTAACCAAGAACTAGTTAATATCTAACTTCCAATTTAGCTATTAGGATTAATCATGAATAACCAATGTTATCATAGTCAGTGATTATTTTTTAATATTTGCTTAGCAATATAATGGGGGGGAATACTTTTTCTGATTATTCAAATATCCTCAGAGATAGCTCATCCCAAAAGGGTTTTTTTGATAAAAAATTAGATAACAATATCTAACTATATTCTAAATATCTATCTAGATAATTCTGAAGTAGATAATTCTTATGACTGTTATGATTGCTAATTGGCCAATTTGCTACAATGTTAATACCATCTTGAAAAAGATACGTGGTTTTGAAAAGCCCTTTTTGGGCTTTCATGATAAGACTTTTGGTGTTAATTTTGTAAATATGTATTTGCAAACTGTTTATTAAAGGTAAGGTATTGCACAAGGTGCTCATCTTGTTCAAGTGTATCCCTAAATACTTGTCTCATTGGGAGCAAATGTGTACCAGTAGGAGATTTAAACTGATTAACAGTAATTGCTTTTTCCAAAGTCGCAGAATCTAATATCACCTTGATCCTTCATAAGAGTTAGTATTGGTTCCTCTTAGTTTAAGACCTAATTATTTTCTGCCTGGGGTTACATTTGTTGTATTTCTCAGTAGTTTGCATTCTGCGTTAAGAGTATAGTGCCTTAGTTTATCATCTGTAGTTCACAACAAGCTGATCAGAAGCTTGCTTTTTCACCCGTTTTCCGCTTTACCTCTCCTACTCCATGCTACCACTCTTTCCATAAAACTTTCTCAGAGGGCTTCTAGTGGGAAGGGACCTCCCCACCATGCTGCATAGCATTCTCCAGTGCCGCGGCTGCCACTTCCGATCTCGTTTGCAAACATGAATTTCCCAGCTCTTAAGTCTGTTAGCTTCCTGATGACTGGGGTTTATTGATTATGTACTTTTATTAGATAGTCCCCCACTAGGTACCGCAATATAGATACACATGCATTCACACACAGATGCATGCTCTTGGCTCATTCTCAGTAGACTGTGTTGGTACTTTATAAACCTTCAATGAGACCTGAAAACGTACTGTAATGAAATTAATAAGCTTGCAATGAAGTAATTTAAAAATTACTTAAATTAGATAATCGGATTCCCCTATCCATATTTATAAATTAGTGCCTTTTAATACTTTGTGACCATTTATGGGGCTGGTGAAATTAATTTCTCCATCACACTGCAAGAATTATTTCTGTGCAAATCTTCATATAGTTCTTAATGGCAAGTACTTACCATTATCCTTATTTTATAGATCAAAGGATTTAGGCACTGGGGATTAAACTTTTGCACAAGTACTTGCCAGAATTGATTTCACACTCAGAATATCTAGCTTGTGATCATTGAACTATGCTGCCTCTTAAATCGGTGGAATTTTCCTTGCCACAGACCTCCAGCATCAGATTTTGAGTCATGCACGAGGAATGAGAGTGCACATTTTTCACGGAGGTTGTGTATTTCTAGAGTTAGGCAGGGAGGTATAAACCCAAAGCCTTTTCCTACCTGTGCTTGATTTCACTGTATGACTTGTGTCTCTTTTCTTTGTGCATGATTTTTTTTTGTTTGTTTTTTAGTAAATTGGGAAAATATTGCTTTAAAATCTTAAGTTGAACCAACACACAGCAGGCTCTGTGGTTCAAGGTAACATGATACCGTGTTTGAAAGATTGTTGGGGGCGAGTTAGGATCCACGACCAAAGAATAGACAAATAAAATATTTATTGTTTCGTCTTTTGGAAACATCCATTCCACTTTAACAGGTGCGAAGTGCTATCTTGTTATGGATTTAATTTGGATTTCCCTGATAATCTGTGATATTGAGCAGTTTCTTATATATCTCTTGACCAGTGCATGTGTTCTTTTGAGATATATCTATTTGGATCCTTTGCCCATATTTCAATCAAATTATTTTGTCTTGAGAGTTTCAGATTCCTCATGTTTTGTATACTGACTCCTTATCAGATGTATCACTTGCAAATATTTTCTCACATTCCGTAGGCTGTTTTTTCACTTTGCTGATTGTTTCCTTGATTATGTGGAGGCCTTTAATTTTACCTAATCACACATGTCTGCTTTTGCTTCTATTACTTGTATTTTTTGATTCATCTCAAAAAATATCTCTGACCAAAGCAATGCCAAAAGCTTTTCTACAAGGTTTTCCTTGTGTAGTTTTTACAGATCCAGATCTTATGTTTAAGTCCTTAATAAATTTGGAGTTGATTTTTTAATAAGGTAGGAGATAAGGCTCCCATGGGTGGGTTTTTTTGGGGTTTTTTTTTTGTTTTGTTTTGTTTTTTGCATCTAGGTGTCTAGTTTTTCCAACAGAGTTGCTTGAAGACATTATCTGCTCTCCTGGGAATGATCAGTTGACCATAAGTATAAATTTATTTCTGGGCTGTGAATTCTGTTCCATTGGTCTACACATCTGTTTTTACACCAGTGTCATATTTCTTAGGTCCCAGAAGCTTTGTAAAAGACTTTGAAGTTAGGAAGTATCTACGTTGTTCTTCTCATTAAAGATTTCTTATTCAGGTCTTTTGCCCATAAATTTCAGAATTGTTTGTCTACTTCTGTAAGAATGTCATTGAAATTTTGATAGGTATTTCATTGAATCTGGAGACAGCTTTGAACAGTACAGACATTTTGACAATATTAAACCTTTGTAATCCATGAAAACAGGCTATTTCCCATGTATCTGTGTCCCCTATTTAAAAAGTTTAAATTTTTCACTTACTTAGGCTAATTTTATTTTGTTCTTTTTGATGTTATAAATGGAATTGTTTTCCTAACTTCTTTTTTGGATAATTCATTGTTATTAGATAAAAACCTGTCTGATTTTTGCACATTGATGCTAAATCCTACAACTGTATTGAATTTCCTTCTTAGGTTTCTGTTTAGTGGATTTTTGAGTGCTTTCTATACACTATAAGATTTTGTCATCTGAAAACAAGACCATTTTCTCTCTTCCTTTTGTGGATACCTCTTATTTCTTTTTCTTGTCTAATTAACATGACTAGGACTTTCAGTACTATGTTGAATAGAAGTGGTATGAGTGGGCATTTGACCAAGTTGAATGTGTATAGTCCTCCAAAATTCATGTTGAAACTTATCCTCATTTTGGTCATATTAAAAGGTGGGGTCTTTGGTGCAAGTGATTACATCAGAAGCACTCTGCTCTCATGAATGAATTGATGCTCTTATAATAGAGACTTCAGAAAGAGCTTGTTTCTCTTATTCTTCTGTCCTTTCCACCATGTGAGGATGCAACATGCTTCCCCTTGGAAGAATGTGACAACAAGATGCCATCTTTATGGCAGAGGTCAGGGTCTTCACAAGACACCAAATCTACTAGCACTTTGATCTTGAGCTCCTGGCCTCAATAACTTTGAGAAATAAATTTCTATACTTTATAAATTACTCAGTCTATGGTGTTTTGTTATCAAAGCAAAAATAGAGTGAGATAGCATTTTTGTTTTTTTCAGTTCTGAGGCTTGAACACAGGGCCTATTGCACTGACCTACAACTTTAGTCCTTTCTAAATTTTTGACTTCAAGATAGATTCTAAGTCATCAAATTGCCCTAGCTGGGCAAGAACTGGCAATCCTCCTACCTCAGCCTCTCAGAGTGCTGGAATTATAGGCGTGTGCTGCAATTATAGGTAGTATACTTTTTACTGATATTGGAGGATAAGTTTTCAGGTTTTCACCATAGAGTATGATGTTAATGGTAAGTTTGTCATATGTAGCCTTTATTACATTGAGGTACATTCCTTTTATGTCTAATTTGCTGATAGTTTTTATCATTAAATGGCTCTAAATATGTCAAAGACTTCTGTATCTTTTGAGATGATTACAAGATTTTTAGGCTTGTGAGCCCAAATCATTTTATTTTTTATTAGTGCGTATTAGTTATATGAAACAATGCATGTCCCATACTTTGACCTTATCTATGCTCTTCTCATCTTCCACTTCCTTCCCTCACTCCTCAGTCTCCTTCCTCATCAATAGACTCCCTTCACCTTTCAAATTATCTTTTATTTTTTTTTCTTTCTAGATATCATAAATAAAAAGAAATAGGTGATTCTTATCTCTCTGAGTCTGGTTTATTTCACTTAAACCCATTCTCTGGATTTTTTCCTTTCAATTTAGTAAAATGTATCACATTAATTGTCTTGTACTTCCTTACACTCCAGGAACTGAACCACCCTTACATCCCAGGAATAAATCCCATGTGATCATACTGCATGATCCTTTTATGTGCTGTTGAATTTGGTTTCCTAGTATTTATGTTTATGTTCTTTAGGGATACTGGCCTGTAACTTTTTTTGTAATGACTTTGTCTGTCTTGATAAGACTAGGTTCATTAAATAAATTTGGAAATGTTCCTTTCTTCTTAATATTTTGGAAGTGTGTGACACAGTTTTGTGTTATTTCTTCTTTAAATGATTGGTAGATTTCACCAGTGAAGCATTTGATCCTGAACTTCTTTATTGGGAAGTTTTTGATTGTTCCCTCAAACACTTTTCTAAGATGGGCTTTGAGGGGCTACATGTTTCTAGGGATTTATTCATCTTTTTGCAATTTGTTGTATGTAATGATTCATAGAAGTTATTTATGATTCTTTATAATTCTGTGATAACTAAGAGTTGTGACATCTCTTCTTTGATTTATGATCTCACTTATTCAAATATTTCTCTTTTTCTCTGAGACAAGTTAGTCTACTTAGATTTTTGTTATTTCTTCAGAAAACTATATTTTAGTTTTCTTAATCATGTCCTTTTCTCTTTCTTTTTTCTCGTTTCTTTTCCTCCTCTCTCTCTCCCTTTCTCTCCTTCTCTCTCTCTCCTTCTCTCTCTCTCTCTCTCTCTCTCTCTCTCTCTCTCTCTCTCTCTCTCTC
>NW_004955449.1:6635301-6667228 GCF_000276665.1 Chinchilla lanigera
TATGATTTCAATCTTTTTAAAATTTATTAAGATTTGTTTTATGGCCCAGCATATTATTTGTCCTGGAGAATATTCCCTGCACACTCGAAAAGATTGTCTTGTCTATGGTGTAATTCAATTCTACTCTTTCATACTGTCTGGGTGATCTATATGTTCAATGTGGAGTACTATAGTTCTCCTTATTAGTGTATCGTGGTCTGTAGCTCTTTAGTTCCATTAATATTTGCTTTAACATTTAACTGTTGCAATATTGCCTGCTCTTACATTTACAAGTGTTATCCTTCTTTACTGTTATAAAATGATCTTCCTAGTTCTGTTACAATTTTTTTTTTTTTTACTTTAAGTCTATTTTTTCTGATGTAACTGTAGCCCCCTCTGTTCTTTTTGGTTGTTTTGGCACTGATTATCTTTTTCTCTCCCTTTGCTTTCTACCAGTGTGCATTGCTTCTCTCCCTCTTTTCCTTCTGGAACTCTTATATTGGTTCACTTGAGAGTGTCCTGAAATCCAATAGAGTTTTATCATACTTATTCATTCCTTTTTCTTTTTCTCCTTTGATTGGGTATTTTTAAGTCATCTGTTTTCAAGTTCATAGATTCTTCTGCTTAATCAAGTGTTCTCTGAAGCTCTCTATTGTAGTTTTCATTTTCTCTGTTGTATTCTTCTGATGGAGAATTTCCATTCAGTTCTTTTTAACAATTTTGCTATCTTTGTGGAATAATTTTAATCTCTTTTGTTCATATGTCATTTTCTTGATGTAATTTTTTTTTTTAAATCTGTGTTTACTTGTACCTCAATAAGCTTCCTTAAAACTATCATATTAACTTTGTCAGGCAACTTATGGACCTCTTTTCTCTGCTCTGTTACTCAAAAGTTTCTTTTTCTTTCTTTTTTTTGCTTTTGTTTCTTGAAATTTTGCATTACACTCTTACATTTGAATGAAGGGTCACTTCTTCCAGTCTTGGTTAAACTGGGGAGCCAATGACTTATTCCAGTCACTCTGGCTAAAGATTTGAGGATCTTTTGAGACTTTGCTATGGATATAATTGCTTCATGCCCCTTTTCACTCTTTATAGGGACCACTTGGGACTATATGCCTTCAGGTAAACCAACTGTCATAATGATCTCAGGAACAGTCTCCAGAGTTGCAGAAGTATCATTTGAGGCAAAACAGGGTGCCAGTTCTCTCTCTCATCCATATGGGCTACATATATTGTTAATTAGTTATCCTTACATAATGTGGTTATCAAGAGATGAAATGATTAAAACATTAAACTTTAGATATATGTCCCTTATATTAACTTGATTAAAACAAAAAGATAATAATCCATTGATTGATATTTTCCTATGAAATATTTATGCAATTCAAAATCACAATTATTTTAAAACATTTGCTAAACTTCACATTTCAATTTCACTGTTATGGCTGATACATTGTGTCAATTTGAGCAGTTTAGAGGGTTAACTGTGTGACTCAGCAGGGACCCAGGGTGCTTAATTTGTATTCATTTTGATCCTGTGCAAGAGGAAGGCATGCAGAGGGTGTGGGTGTAGAGGACTACCACAACTCCTTAATCTCCGTCTCAGGCAAAGTCTCTGGACACAAGCAAACTGCAGACAAACTTTCTGCCAAGCCATAATACACATCATCTGGAGTCTAGCACACAATGCAGTCCTTCTTCCTAGCAGAAACCTCCTGAACCCAGTCTTTACCAGCAGGATTTCTATCAGCCTTCTGATCTTCTGACCAGAATCTCCCATACAGAACAGCTGAAGGTGTTGCAGTTCTACTCTTTCAGGCAACATCTCTGAACCTTTCTAAACACTTCCCACAAGCCACTTCCAATGGTCAGGTACAGTCACAGCAATGACCCCACTCCTCTGGTACCAAATTCTATCTTGGTTAATTTTCTGTCACTGCTGAGACAAAATACCTGACACCTAAAATTAAGGAAGCAAAGGTTTATTTAGCTTACAGTTCATGGAGGTTTCAGCCCGTACACAGCTGGCTCCAAGGCAGAGTAGCACATGGCACAGGGCAACCATTCATGGTGGCAGAAGACAGCAAAAACAACAAGAGCACTAGGGGAGGAGTGGCGGTGGAAAGTAGCCTCTTTCCTTCCCTTACAGTGTAATGTAAACTACCCACCCCAGGGTAGGTGTAGCACTCACATCCATAATTCCAACATTGGACCATGAATCAATCATAAACTCTAAAAGCCTGCCCCATGACTGTGCGTGTCTTTGGGGGACACCCAGACACAAACCATAACATCCACAATGAAAAATTTTTGAGATATTCACTATTCCTCTCTGTATCTGATTGCTTCTTTTCTTAAGGCAACAGCAATCAAAAAGCAGACCATATCCAATATAGCTTGAAATTATATTCTTAAAAAAATTGAATATCAAGATATCTTAAAGCTTCATGAACTTCTCTGAATTGGGTATTTTAAAAAGATTTTACTTATAACATCTCTAATTCATTTTTGTGAATTTCAAACCATGTCACAAGCATACTTTAAAACTTATCATGATCCATTCAGTAAATATATATCAACAGCCCTTATCAAGCTCTTGTGATATAATATAGAACAAAACATTAAAAATCCATCTTCATTCAGTTTTTTTCTTAGGTGGAATGGAGGATTAACCAAAACAAAAAGGAATTAATGTAGTAGAAGACACATGTTGTTAGGAAAGTTTAATAGAAGGATAAAGACACAGGCAGTGATGTGAGTAGTGGATATGATTTAACTAACTTTAAATAGGATATACAGAAAAATTCTTATTCAAAAGAAGACAGTAAAGCAGAAGTGGAGAAAAAGGATGTAATGGATTCATGCATGTGTATATTCTTGGAAGGGCACAATGAGTAGAAGAAGTAGCAGGTATAAAATTCCAGAGACAGACCATCCCAGGAGTGATCATGACCCTCTGGAGCTTCAGTGAGCTGCTCAGGAGGGGAGAAACTCCACCACCTGACCCCACCATTGCAGGAGTGACATTGAGCCTTGGGAACCTCAGTGAGCCATGTGGGAGGGGAGAAAACCCACTTACTACACCTCTACCATCCAGGCAGCCTCAGTCAGGAGGAAGCCTGGTGTCTGGCCCATACTCCTACACTGCTGGTCAGACAGCCAGTGCAGGAAGCTCTCGGAACATGGCGCCTGTCTCGTCCTGAGGAGCCCAAAATGAATCCACTCTAACAAGGGGAAACAAACTCCTAATTTATGATTGGTTCTGTTATATAACTATAGACTTTGCTTCTGTGGTCTAAAGTACAAAATTCATAGTTACCACAGTTGCTCAGTTTCTAAATTGTACTTATTACTAATTGTGCTACTGCAGCTAGGATGTCATATCTTTTGTAATCCATTGTTCTCTCTTGTGTAACAATATTGGGAAGCTCTCAGGTAATAACCTCACCATAGCCTGACACCAAAGACTGGGGACTGAGTCAAACAGAAACCAACACCTCACTCTCAATTAATTGGGAAGGTAGAATCTTGGGATAGACACAAACCAAGAATCTCTACACACAGAAGATATCCCTGAAGTATGGACTATTCTAGGAGAGGCCTTGATATTAGTGATAGATCTATCTACTACCAAAACTCATAAGGATCACCACAGAAAGCAAAAGAAGAATTTTTTTTTTGAAATAGAAAATGTCAAAATGAAGAAGCAAAATGCAATCTCAGACCTCCAGCCCACCCAGAACAAATCCAGAAGACATCAACATAGAAAAAATTGGAAGTCACACACCAGAAATTTCTGAAATAATAGCAACTGAAGTAAAGAAACAACTCCATGAGGCTATAGAAGAAATCAGATCAGAAATAATCTCTCAAGTAAAAAGAAAAACGACAAAGATAATGAAGGAATTGTTCAGCATTTCTAAAGAAGAGATAGATAAAAAATAGAGGAGCATATGAAATGATGGGAACCTTGAATGAACAATATAGGAAAGAATTCAAATGCATGAAACATTCAAAGAGATAACCAGAAAATTAAAAATTCCATTGGAAGCTGGCAAAAATGCTTGAACAAAACTGAATATAGACTTTTGACATTGAACACAGCATTACAACTAATGATCACAAAAGGAAAGATCTCTTAAAAATAACAAGGAACCAGGAAATAACAATTCAACAACTGCAAGATGATGCAAAGAAAAATAATATAAGACTGATAGATGTCAACAGAAAAGTAGGAGTCAGCATAAATGACATAAAAATTTTCCCAACCATGGGAAAAGAATTTGACATAGAGATTAGTGAGGAATATAGAAACCCAGTTAGCCATAACCAAAATAAATCTACACCCAGATGTATCATAATCAAGATCCCAGAAATTCAGCATAAGAGCAGACTATTAAAAGCTGTTAGAGAAAAGAAACATTAACTATAAAGGAAAGCCCATCAGAATCATGGCAGATGTCTCAATGCAAACCATCAATTCAAAAAGAGCTTGCAGTGAAGTATTTCAGGTTCTGAAAGAAAAGAAGTTTGCAGACAATGTAAACTTCAAACCAAGAGTGAGGCCAGGGCTATAGCTCAACGGCACAAGAGCCTGCCTAGTAAGCATAATGTCCTGAGATTGATTCCTGGTACCAAACCAAGAATGATCAAAAGAGATAAACAAGGTCACTACATACTTGTTAGGGGAAAACTGCAAGAGGAAGAGACAACAATCATCAATATATATGCACCAAATATGGCAGCACCCAACTATATGACAAATTTTAATGGACAATGAAATATCAAATAAGCAAGAACACAAAAGCAACAGGAGACTTTATTTATTTATTTATTTATTTATTTTGGTTTTTCTCCAGTACCGGGAACCGAACTCACGACCTTGCGCTTGCCAGGCAGGCGCTTTTGCTGCTGAGCTAAATCCCCAGCCCTGCAACAGGAGACTTTAACAGCTCATTGTCACAAAGAGATAGATCAGCTAACAAAAAATCAAAGAAATAATAGAATTATCTATATCTGATAATTTGAATGACTAATTTGAAGATAACAATATGCAATATAACAACCATTGTTGATTTTGCATCTTGTTTTGAAATTATGTATCATTTTTAATTTTTTAAAAAATTTTTTATTCTCCTTAAAATAAAAAAAAAATTCTGGAGACAGAACTGATGTGTTCTGAGAAGACCAAAATGGTTGTACAGGTAAAGCAGAATGAACAAAAGGAAAAATAAAAGATGCAACCACAGAATGGGTCTTACAGATTCTTGTAGGTTCTACAGTTTTTGTTCTAAGTAAAATGACAGAACAATTGAAGGGCTTTGAGCAGAGAAGTTACGTGGTCGCATGCTATTTATCAGGATTTCTATGTATGTTACACTGTGAAGAATAGACTTTAAGAGACAAGGTGGAAGAGGTAGAGAGTAAATGGGCTACTTAAGTGGCCTATAGGAGCCAGAATGGCATTCCA
Source organism: Chinchilla lanigera (assembly GCF_000276665.1). Lineage (NCBI taxonomy): Eukaryota > Metazoa > Chordata > Mammalia > Rodentia > Chinchillidae > Chinchilla > Chinchilla lanigera. The sequence continues at coordinate 6,640,751 of NW_004955449.1, forward strand.
CACTAGTGCCAAGTGAGCACAATGGAGGGGATGACATGCTTCATTTTTCATAATATTGGGATGTTGATAACAAATGAGATTATACATATATGGGGACAGCAGATATCTCTGCAGTACTGTCTCAGTTTTGCTGTGAACTTAAAATTGCTCTAAAAAGGATTTTTTAAAAAAGGAAACTATAAGCAATCATGGCTTAACTGTTGAATACTACAGAAGAGACCATTTATATATCTTAAAAAAGACATACCTGTGTGCAAGCAGCCTGGTGATAAATACTTTTATACATGAATAAACCACTACAGGGACAGAGTTGATGTTATTATAATAATATTTCATTTAAATTATACCACAACATTTATTGTTTTTCTTTGTTCTTAATCTCTATCTTGATGAAAATCTTACAATTTTAAGTCTTCTCTGAAAAAAATATATAGTATCAAGATACAGTGGGGGGCAATGAAGAAAGCATAAAAGTATACTTGTGGATGTTTCCTTAAACCTTCAAAGATTTTATTTTGCTCCTCATAGCAAAAGAGGTAGATGCCATCCTTCCTGTCTTTCAACATGTTCATGACTCTAACTCATCTCAAACTGCAGCTTCATGCAGGGATGTGGAGCTCAGAATCTGTAAACATTTATTTTTCCTCTCTTATGGCTTGCATATAACATTTTGCTGATTCATCCTCTCACTTTCCACCAAAATCACAAAAGGCAGAATGCATTGCTGAAGCATCTCTTGTTGGATTTTTCAGCTTGGAAAAGAGCACTCTAGAACAACAGTTCTTTCTTTTCTTTTTTGGTACTGGAAATCGAACTCATGACCTCAGCCTTGCCAGACAAGTGCCTATGCTGCTGAGCTATATCTCCAGCCCCATAGAACAACAGTTCTTAATCAAGATGAACTTTGTGCCCCAAGGGATACTTGGAAACATTTGGAGACATTTTTGATTGTTAAGTTTGTGGAGGGGAAGTACTTCGGACACCTTGAGGATAAAAATGCTACTGAACACATATAATACACAGAACAGCTCCATCAACATAGAATTATTAAGACCCAAATGTGAACAGTAGTGAGATTGAGAAATCTTACTGTAGAACAACAATTTAGAACTACTGGCATGGAGTAGATGGTATCCTAAGAAGACAGACCTTTCATCAGTTTGAAGAAATCAGTCTACAGACTGATCTTCCTGACTACAGAGAATTAATGCTGCTTCATAATGGGCTTTTCCATGGAGTGACTCAAGTAGCCATTCAGCACTTGCTGTAGTATATTATAAAAATTGCTTTGGGGTTTAATGAAATACAAGGAGCTATAAAGGCATCTTCAATAAAATACTAACAAGATTTCTCACATTGTAATTGAGGGATAAGAGGTAACAACATTGTTTTTCAGACTTAAAGGAATATTTTCCCACTTATTCAATTAATTTCTTGTGTGGGCTAAGTGCTGGTGGTGATGTCCATCCCACCTTGAGGATTTCTGCTCCAATGTCTAGGAAGAAAACCAATGATTACAGCACATCCTCTTTTCTTTTTATTCCAGCTGATCAAATACACATCTGAAGGCTACAAATTACATTAACAATGACAAACTATCAGGAACAATTCTTCAAAGGCTATTTATCAAATTTGTAAATGTGATGGGGCAATCCAGGAAATTCTCCTTCATTTCTTTATTTCATTGATTTTTTTTCAGCTGCACATATTTTTCACTTTTTAACCTTTCTGAAACAAGGTTTATCTTGCAATGCAATATAATCACTGTCACCAAGAAAGCAGCCATGATGTAGTTATGTGAAATTTGTCTGATAAAATAGAGAAAATATCAGTATCTGTATATCCTATACCAATAATATAAGGGTAGTTACTGAGAAATCTGTTCACAGAGGTGTAGCCACAAACAGCTTTGATCACAGTGAGACTTATATGCATTCTAACAAGAAGGTCCACACTCTCACACCTTGTATTTTCAAAGATTCTTCACAGATATTAATTCACACAATCCTTTCGTGAGTTATTCTAGAAATGGTATGCATACAATTAGGAAAGGGAAAGTACTCAGGCTCTTGAGACCTGAAGAGCCAAATCACAAGAACAGAATTTTCTCTCAAGACATCTTTGCAGTCTTCATGAGCAGCAAGCATGCTCCTTCCACTGAATCTCCCTTGAGCTTATTGTAGTGGCACTAAATTTCTTCCATGATGTACCAGACTGTTTCTGTACCCTTAAAACAGACCAAGTGCAAACCACTCTACGCATGACTCTTCTCAAATCCATAAAGCAGAGAACCACACAAGCAGGATAAAAAGTGAAGTAGCAAGTAGAAGCAGTAATAACTTCAAGGGTTTGCATCTTTGACTTAGGAAAATGCATAACAAAAGGAAGCTCTAAATGCTTGAGTGGTAAAATCAACTTTCTGAACATGCTGCATAAACTTCACATTTCTCTGTCAAAGAGTATTACTATTTATGAGATATCACTTACTTTATAAATGGTCACACCTGTTTCCTGGTGTTGGGTCAATGATATGGAGAATAGTCCCATGGCAATATCTCTGTCACAGAAATAATCTTTTGGGGGAAGACCAGGTTCAGATCAGGACAAATGGACATCTTAACACTGAGATGAAAATCAAATTAGGTGCCAAGCAGTTCTGGAACCAAGAGAACTGTCTCTAGCAGTCATTGTTCATTAACAGGAAACCCTAGGGCTTTGCCTCTAGGTAGAAGTGACACTTTCTTCTCCACTCTAAGAAAATAAGACATTCTCTCTTTCACTGAAATGTCAAATGACTTGACTATTGTTGACCAGGGATATGAAGTGTATTACTGACTTCCTACAAAGAACCCTTACATAAGCAACCCCATGAAACCACAGAATTATAATATAGCTGGAATGGTTAAAATGAGCTCTTTACAAATATATCTTTGGCTTTCCCACAGAGCAAAAACAGCCCAGCGTGGGGGAACTTTTTAGTAGCTGCATCTATGGTCCATGATCCATGTGAAACATTATTTTGCTTTTCATTGTTCTCCTGCCTCTGTACAATTTATGTGTATTCTGAGGAATCAAGGACATTCAAATAGTGTCAAAGAAAAATAAATATTCCACAAGTGGTAGAAGAAAATTTCTAATATGCATAGCTGTCAATTGTTGAAAATTCCCTCATGTTTTATCTTGATAAAATTTCAATGCTCTTGTCTAGTAAGATTTTAGCACTGAAGTTTTCTTCTGACTGCTCACTTATCAAAGGCTTCTGTCTTATTACACATCCTATAGCACACTGTGGCTTTGAGGCAAAGAAATAAAATGGAACCATTACTGGCAAAGGCCAAGAATGTTTTCAAAAATAAATTTCAAACAAAATACATAAAACAAGCTCAGTTTTTAAAATTAAAGTTTTTATTCTGGTTTTGCAATTTCTACTGTTCAGGTACAAACCTCTTGCTTCTGTCTGTGACTTGGTCCTTTTGTTTTTCAAAATTGCAGAAAGTTCTAATTCATAGAATTGTGGACTTTTCTAAATGAAAGTTAATGAGCAATTGAAGAGTGGTGAGAAACAACAAAAATAGGAACAATTTATTAGTGACTCGTTTGTTTTTGCAACTTTGGAAAAATTTTCTAAAAATTAGTTTAGAAAGACAAAAAATGAACTTGAATTTGTTGCTCCTTAGCAGTCTTCTTTCCAATAACATCTCTGAGTTTGGCAGGACTATTGGAGTCACCTATTTTAAACTTTTACCAGGTACACAAATCTACATGGTGTTCAGTGGTAGTAGCCATCCAGATTTTATTTAAATGCCTCAACTCTCCTAGATAACACTCTGCAGATATGATCTTGTTTCAGGTTTCATCAAAATAAATCTATATCACCAGACAAAAAATGACTTATCTCCTTGCAATGAAATACACCAGTCTTTTCTTACACTTTATCAGTTGTGGGTTGGTAAATGTTTAACAGTAGTTCAAGAAAGAGAGGAGCATTTGCCAATCCCCCTTGTATAAAGACTTATTTCAGTCTTCAGTGAAGTTTCTAAAAACAGACTTGGGAACTATGCAATAGAATAGCTCATTCTCCTGAGTAAAGAGTCCTTTTTTTTGTTGTGATGATGAGGTTTTATATCCAGGCCAACACTTTAATTTGAGATCTGTATCCAGTCCCTTTTAAAATCGCTCCTGAAAGCTTCACTTGCACAGTTAAATTCCCCTATTTCTCTAGGGTTGGAGAATTTTTTCCATCAGCGTCTAACATGCCATTACAGCATTCCTTTCTAATTCTCTCAATAGCATCGTCACTACTTAATAGCTTTCCTTTTGTGTTTAATTTTTTAAAATTATATTAATATTCTGTCTCCCTCAATGAGAAGGGAAGCCTCAAAAATAGAGGGACCTCATCTGTCTGGTTCATAACCTCATCTCTAACAATAGCTGTAGGAATGCAATGCATATTTAAGAACTAGTTATTGATTTAGGGAAACAATAGAAATCTTCACAGTAAACTCTTTATTTTTCACAGCACATAACGAAATTTCTTCTTCACATTGATGGGAATTAATCCTCTAGTTCTACCCACTGGTCTCAGATATGCTGCAGCTACTGAGACACATGAATTAATTTTTTTTCTTGGCCACATAAAAAGTAGCAAAGAGAAATGTATTCAACTGCTCACTTTTATCTTTATAAAAATAATATACATTTTATATATAATTAATATTATAATTTAACATTACCAAATGTATTATTTTTGAAGATGATCTTTTCTCCCTTTTGGCTGTGAAGCCTTGCTACACTGTATCTTTCATCACTGATATTATCCTCTTTGGGGCTGTTATATGGACTTCCCTTCCCTGGCCAATGCTTTAGATATTACTGACCCTTAAGATTTCTTTTATACTTCTATAATTAACATGCACTAAGAAAAAGTTGTTTTAAAAAATAAGGTCTCTATTTTCTCACACTCCATCTTCTTTTCTGTTGATCTCAATGACCAAAACCTGATAATTCCTCAGGTGTTATTCTCCAGCTAAGCTGTCTCTCTTGAGATTCAAAATTTGCAAACTCAACTTTTCACCAGCTGTCTCCGCTTAAATGTGCTCTAGATATCTCAAAGGAACAGGTAGAGTATGTCTTCCTCTGCTGCACCCTAATCACATTTCTAGTCCTCATTTTTGCCCATCTCAGAGACATGCACTCCTCTCCACCCAGCTGAAAAACCATTTCTCCCTTTTCATGATCTCTTTGAGTTGCCACTTTCCATTTTTCCTTTTCTCACTGGTAGACAAGGTCTGCCTTCTTCATGGTGGTGTCTGCAGCACATGGCATCGTAGGTAACAGATAAAGTTGTCGAATACTATTGTTTCTCTAAGGTATTAGAGAAAAAGCTTGTAGATCCTTTTAGGCTTCTATCCCTCTCTAAAATCATACACTATATCTGCTAGGGGAGTGCCCAAACTGAGTACTTATTAAGAATATGGTTAAACTTGGTATAGATTCTACCTTATCATCAGTTTTCCCTTTGATGCAGCCCCACTAAGCTTTAGGATGGCTAATCTAGTATGAGTCACAACTCAAATACGCTAATTCGATGCCCGAATGCTTTGTCATTACTTTTTTTTGATGCCTTTTCTTTCCAATTACATGCTTGAAGCACAGGACACTGAAGCACAATTCTTCTTCCTTAATATCACAGTGGTTGAAATTCAGATTCCTCAGAGTTTTAAGGAAAATGCATATAGAAGAGGATTGAAAAAATTGTTAATGCTCTGCAATAAAATTCAACTCTATTAAGTCTAACTCTAAAAAGGAAGAATTCCAACAATAAAAAATTCCCTTTTCAACAATGACCTTTTAAATTTGTTGAGATTCCTTTGCTTGTTTTGGCTGTTTGTCCTAAAATCTCCATAGACCCATTGTGAGTAGACTCAAGTATTGAACCATGTGGAAGACCAAAAAATGACTAATTTCTCAAAAGTGAAACGAGGCTGTATTATAATTTGGGGAGGGGAGGGGAACACCATTTGGATAGAAAATTGCAGGCAGCAGGATGATTATTCACTGTTTTAAATTGGAAGGTCTCTACTGTTTTAGGCAGCTTAACATTCTACTTGTCTGTAAGTCTGGGAGAGTCCCATGGGAGGGGAAGAGAAGAACAGCAGGTGTTTCTGTCCACCAGCAGTGAGACTGGCTGTCTGAGTCACAAGGAAAGGAGCTCCAGAGAGGCTGCCATAGTGTATGCAGTATTCCGACACTTTCTAAGCTGAATACTGTATTCATATAAATGAAAGTGTTAAGTGGTGAGTGAGCTTCAGTATTTATACAGTAAGGCATTTTCATTAGTTGCTTGATATTTGAGCAGACATTTAAAAGTCTTTTGGAGAGATGAGCTCACAGGCCTATATTGTCAATTTTCACAAGTACTAGACAATATAAAATCAGTACTAATAACAGTTTGACAGAATTTAATAAAGCACACAAAGAAAACTTGTAATTTGCACAGGCTAATTTGCACATATGTATAACTGAAAAATGAGCTTGGGAGATGTTAGCTTTCCATCTGTACTACAAAGAGAAAAATGGAAAAAAAGTGATTTACCAACTGTCATAAACGATTTCAAATGAATCCTCATGTTCTCATCCCCAAATAAACTTCCAGTGCCCAAAATATGCTCTCAGAGCTCCCTCACCAGGGATGGTATTTAATTTCCACACAATTCTGTAATTCCCACATATGTGTTACAATACGCAGATCTCCCTTTATTTTCTAAATCTACATAATCAAATTTAGTCAGTTACTTGTGGCTGAGGTACAAGGAACAGTGATTTGGATTAGGTCAAATGTGTGGCTATTTTTTCAGTTGCATTTTACTTTTTTCTGAACTCTTCAGTGTACTCCTATTTCTATTGAGTTAATTCCTGCTCTTCTGAGCTATATTAGGGAATTACAGTAAACACTGGTCTGCCCTAGGCTTGCATGTTGTTTGAGATTCTAGACTAAAGAGGAAAATAGTCTTGTTGTTAATCTTTTTACTTGCATTGAGATCCAACTTAAAAACATATATAGCTAATACAAGGTGGGATTTGTGGATCTTATTGAAGTTGGTAAACTTTTTTCTAAAGGATTAAGTATGTTTGAAAAGATATTAATTAAATCTCTAGGTAAGAAGTGTAAATCTAAATTTATATGACAATACTGTTTCAAAGAATATCACAAAACTTCCTCTGCTCCTCTTTAATATTGAAATTTGGCAATTAATTCTACGACAGAGGCCTTCTCTTTCTTCCCTGGACAACTAGAGGCACTGAGTACTGGTCTCCTGGGTAGTTATCTGGGCTGAGGGGAACAGGAAAGATGTCAGTGCAAAACCTCAGAGTCAAAAATACAGTCTAAATTTTAAGTTTTCAAAACAGGGAAAAAGTCAGGTTCAGGTAGAAGGAAGGAAATTCTGGTATAGACATGTGCAGTAGTTTTTAGAGAAGTGGAGGGCAGAAAGGCCAGAAAAAGATCCACACGGCGACGTCTCAGCACTCAGTCAGCAGCCTGACAACAGAGCAGATGTCGGTAATGACGAACTAGGTCATTTTTTCTTTCAAGTTCTAGTCAATGAGGTTAATAGTAGCTAGTAGTATTATCCAGTATATGCTGAGTGCCACATAGTCTGAGCACATTAGACACATGAATTTATTTAATCTTCACAAGATACCTGTGTCCCATGTTATTATTTCCATTTTTATGGAAGGGGTAACAAAGGCTCGGAAACTAAGATGCCCAAGATCACATGAACTAGTAAAGGCTGAAAGCTGAATGTCACCCACCTTCCCTGACTTCAAAGGTTCAACTTTTAACCATTTTTCTAACTCTTTTTTTCAGGATGGTCCATTCAAAAGTCAGCTTACTCTTGCAGTTTCAAGGAAACACAAACATAGACCCTTGACCCTGAGCACCAGCACAGCTTGGGAAGTGAGGATGCCTGTTGGAGGCTGAGCCTACATCTCCTCTGAATAATACGGAGAAAAATGCAGCCCAGAGGAATGAAGAGAGAAGTGGAGTCTTTGATTCCTAAAGCTCTTTCATTTCGAAGCCTTGACAATTCTGTGATACCAGGGAAATATTACAGCTCTTCCAACGTTATCTGTATTTTAACACTGGCAGCTCAAACAGGTTCTGGTGTGCTTGGAGTGAAGCTACTTATTAAAAAATAATTAACAGTGAGATCATCACAGGCAGGACTGAGTTTGAACAAAAGAGCTCATGGAATTTTCAGGGTTTTAAAACTGCTGTATGTGAGCCTGAAGATTAAAGGTAGCAACAAAAAATGGAAAATGAGGCACTGTCGTTAGTGTCCACATTGACCACACTTGAGTAACTGCCTGCTGTTTTGAATCTTAATTTCTCAGACTTTTAATCATAAACAGACAAATAACCAAACAAATTAAGGGACTCCTTTGCATTTTTGAAGCATAGTTGGAGAGTATTCTTCATATATGGTTTACTATTTTTTGCAGTTAACATGCACAAACATTTTTTTAAAAACTCCATTTATAGGTATTCCCTTCAATAAATAGGGAAGATGGTTTCACATAACCTTAATACATAGCCAGATATTCATAGGTGAGATGGTTTTCCTTTTTCCTCACACAAAAGCCCATGTGTGTATGTGTGTGTGCATATCCATACACATGTATACATGCGTACACAACTTCTGCTTTCTTATACTATGACTTTTTAAAAGCAAAAAAAGTGATGAAGGACAGGAATGCAGAATACAAAATATTTATTGAGTAGTATGTGTAAAAGTTACGAGAGTTATTGGGAGCAGGGATGAATGAGCGCAGGTCTGGCCCTAAAAAGCACTTAGTGTGGAGGGGCAGGAAGTAGGAGATGTGAGAGACACATAAATATATAATTGAATGCATAATAAGGACATCGTAAAGTGTGCCACACAGGAGCAGAAATATACTGTTTGCAAGCCTGCTGGAAGGCAGGCATCCTCACGCACCACTCTGAATATCCTCACCCACTCTGAACAGCACAAGTCATGCTAGAACGTTAAGAAGATTGTGAAGGAAGTCCCTTGTGATGCCTGAACACATTCTTCAGAGCACAAGTAGCTGCCATTTATCAAATGTCTACTTTACATTTGCTTCCTTCAGTTCTCACATTTTGTGAACTTGTTTTACAGACAAAACATTGACGCTTCAGAGAGGTGCAGTGATTCCCACAATGTCACAGTGGGATAGTGGCAGGGCTGGAATCCAATCCCAGGGCTGGCTACAATTCCATGCAAGGACAAGCGCAAGCTTGTCTGGCTTTCACTCTGCAGATTCTCTTTTCTGTGGCCAGGACCACTCTTTTCCCAGGGTGTCTTTTCTGAGACTGGCTGTTCCTTGTTTCTGCCCTGTTAGTTGCTGGAAGATTATCTTAGTGTTGGCTGTGGAGATTATACTGGGTAGAGCCTCTCTCAATGGTTTCAAGGTTTTTCCTCTCCCCAATACAGTCTGCAAAATGCTGGCTTCCTGCTGTCCTTGTTAACCCCTAGTGTGGCTCTTGTTGGTTTGGTTAACCCTGTGGCCTTCTGTCTACTGTGAGCTTTTCACACCCACTTCCAGATCAGCAGTGTGGGTGTGCTGGGGCAAAGGGAAGGGGTTTATTCTACTCTGTTTGGCAGGAAGAATTTCTTCTTTGTCAAGGTCAGAGTTGCAAACACATGCTCCTTTATACAGCTTCACAATACTTCCCAAGTGACACCAAGAACTATTTCCCGGGCAGCAGAAGCTTGGGGTCATCGCTAAATTAGTCTTTAGCTTCCCCTGGCATGTGAGTCTTCAACTATTTTGTTCAACACTACTATTGAGCTCTGCGTGTGACGGAAGTCAGCGTACCGTGAATTGAGTCTTTGATAAAAGGAATCGTGAGTCTTTGACAATTGCGTTTTGATCAGCACTGTGTGCCCAAAGTTCAACATAATGCATGCATGGGACATAGTAGGTGCTCAGTAAAAGTTCATCAATGAGTGAACTTGTAGAAGCTGCCAGGCTTTGGGTCTGCAAGTGTTAGCGCATATCTCCTTTTTTTCCTCTGAATGCAAAGGCATAATTATTTATGTTGACTAAAAAGACTAAAAGATAATTTAATTGACTCAGATTATAAAAGGTGATGGACACGTAGAGAAAGTAGATACATGTAAGATCAGAGGCTTTTGGGGGGTATAGTGCTGTTCAGATTAATTTGTATTTTTCAGAGTAACTAATAATCATAAATATAGCATCTACTTTACTCTCCCTCCTGTCCCCTCTATGCACTCCTTTTTGCTGGATCTGCACATAAAGCTGCTATACAATTTCTCGAAAAGTAGCATGACCACAGAAGGACTAGAGAGCATGAATTTCCTCCAAAACGTGAACAGACCTGTAACAAGTAAAGACATTGAATGAATAATAGAAAAACTTCCAGTACAGGAAAGGTTCTGACCAATGGCTTCACTGATGAATTCTATTAAATAGTTAAAAACTGATAACACTCTTTCTCTGACTCTTCCAAAAAAAGGTAAATACATTCTAACTTTTCCATGAGGCCAGCTATCTTAGTTACTTTTCTCTTATGGCTGAGACAATGCACTTGACAACCAAAGTTAGAGGAAAGGTTTATTTAGCTCACAGTTTGTACAGGTTTCAGTCCATTATTGGCTGGCACCAAGGTAAGGTGGCATGGTAGACAAGTATCACAGAGAAGAAACAGTTCGTAGTGGACAGAGGTAGCAAGGTAGCAAGAGTTGACTATAGCTCTGTTTATCCCTTATATTGTATCCAGGCGACTTAAGACTGATAGCACTCACACCCTTAATCCTAGTGCCCTTGATCCTAGCATTCAATCATGAACTGACCCTAGCATCACAGCCACCTCTGAAAAAGTGCCATATATGACTGCATAAGACTTTGGAGGGACAGCTGGACAATAACACCAGCATTATCCTGATGCTTAAGCCAGACAAAGACATGACAAGAAAGAAAAACTGTAGACCAGTATTCCTCATGATTAAATACGGCAAAAAGTCTCAATAAATTGCTAATAAACTAACCAGATTATATATCTTGAGAAAAAGAACCTTATCCTGAAATACAGAGTGGTCCCAGTATAAGAAAACCAATCACATAATACATGAAATGCATAGAATAAAGAGGGAAAACACAGAATCATTATAATTAACGGATATAAAGAAGATGGCAAAATTCAACACTGGCTCATAATAAAAACACTCCGGAAAGTAGATACAAAAGTGAACTTCCTCAACCCGAAGGCATTTACAAAAATTTCAGAGCTCACATCGCCCTCAGTGGTAAAAGACTGAGAAGATTTGGAGCAAGACACAGATGCTGGCATTAATTACTTCCATCCAGCCCTGTGCTGTGAGTTCTAGCCAGGTCAATTAGGCAAGAAAAAACCAAAAAGACCCCTGCACTGAAAAGCAGGAAGCAAAACTATTTACTCATTAACAAAATGACCTTATTTCTGATAAATCTTAAATAATCTACAAACTAATAAGAATATTGAAACTAATAAACAAATTGGTAAATTTTCAGGATACAAGATCAACACCCAAGAAACACATTTCTGTATAAGAGTGATAATCAATATAAGAATGGAAATAAAATAATTCTAATGCAGCGTATCCAGTGTGGAGAACTGAGGCATAAAGAGGAAAGAAGTACAGAAAAATGCTACAGAGTAGATGGCTCTGGAAAACATAATATTGAGTGAAAATGGCCAGACATAAAAGCTCATGTACTATGTGATTCAAACTAGGTGAAATACCCAGAATCTGTAAATCTATAAAAATGGAAATCAGACTAGTGTTTGACACGGCTTGGGAGAAAAATGAGTAATAACTATTTAACAAATACTAGATTTCCTTTAAGGGTGATAAAAATATTTTGGAGCTTGAATGTAGTGATGACTGCATACCTCTGTGTATGTATTAAATGCCCCAACTATACTGTGGAGGACCACCTGGATGGCTCTCTTTGAAAGAAGAGTATTTGGCCTTACCTCCATGTGTTGACATGCACAGAGCTGGCTAGGGCATTTCTTTATCTCCTCAGCTGGTTTTAAGCAATGCAAATGGGTCTAGCCCAGGAGCTGATGTGTGGTCTTTAAAGCAATGGACAGGTTAGTGATGCCTCGTCTATCGCTTCCAACTAGTAACTGGGAACTGGGACAAGGGATGCCATGCTATTGGCTGAGAAAAGAGGCTATGACTTCTCACAGCTTGAAAATTACACATCAAAACTGAAGCACTAACCCCAAAACACTAGATACTGCCCCAATCTGCTACTGTTTCTGCATCTCTTTCTCTTTCTCTCTCTACATATTGCAGAGGGGTTTTCAGGCCTCCTACCTAGGCCAGCTCACAGCGCACTCATATTTTCTGCTAGTCTCGCAGTCACTCATCCCCGAGCCACTCCCCTGTTCATGAATTACTAAAACCTGGGTTTGGCCCTGGGTCAAGGCCTTTGTTCTTGTTAGCCAATATTCTGACTGAATTTAGGACCCCCTTGGCTCCCCATCATCTTAGATTTATATTTGTGTCTTTATTTGCACCATGGGTTGCACTGGAAGTGGTAGATTGGAATTAACTGGCTAGAATTCCAGTAACTTTCCCTCAGGATTACAAATATGAGCTTCACTGAACCCGGATGAGGTCCAGAAGGGGCTTCAATACTGCACATTTTAAAACGGGTAACTTTATGTTATATGAACTCTGTCTCAGTTAAACACAAGGAGAAAAGGAAATTCTGGCAACACTGGTTACTTGTGGATTAGAATAGAATAATGGCTGAGGTTTTATTATCTTCAAAATTTGGCTAAATTTAGAGCTAAATGAAAAATAAAAATAAATGAGACTGTTTGTAGTTAGATTGAATTGGTAAGTCCACGTTGATAGGAAAATCTCTACTACAGGCCCAGTGAGTACACCAACAAACATGTTTGTTCATACTGTGTCCACTGCTTGACACTATGCTGTCTGACTATTTGAAAGGCTGTAACATCTACTGTCTTCCCTCCCACCCAATTCCCAGTTTGTTTAAAGAGCTGGCCATATGCCCCAAATCTGTCTTGGGTAGGCATCGACCCAAGGTGAGTGTTCGGAAGCTTGTTTAGGCAGGAGAAAAGGTCCATGAGGAGTGAGAGGAATAGCAAAGGAGAGAAACAAGTCAAAAGCTGGGGTGAACATCTAGTTGAATTAATGTAGAGGAGGATAAGCAGAAGTATGAGTTAAAGCAATTCATTGTGGTAATCAGATGAAATGGAGTGTTTTCACAAAGGCAGATGCATTGATAGCACATGGAGAAATAAAAGTAAGGTAATTAAAGACATTTATAGGGCACTTGTGGTCTTCAGCAGCTAAAGAAAGTGTCACTGAAATCATCTCCTGAATTTGAAAAACATACATAGTGTACAATATCCAGAGTTAAATTTACACAGTTTTCTTTAAAAAGAAAGAATGAATAGATCATTCTATAGACAAACATAATATTTAGATTAGTTCAGGGTGAACATGGATGAGAATATTTCATATGGTGAGATATATATTGTATCCTAAGAAATAGGTGGAAATTAATCACAGATGGGATATATAGTACTATTTTTGCAGTAATAGGAAGAATGCAATATGTATGGGAAAAAGAGGGAGGACTTTGTTTAGTGTAATAGTTAATACTGAACAAAAAAGACAGTAAATCTGGATATGTAGCCTGGGAACAGATAAACAATGTCCTTAATGCTGCTGTGAAGAGTTTAGATAGTATCCTCCAGGCAGATGGTATCCAATACAGAGTTTTAAGTAAGGTTATAATAATGATATGATAAAAGGACAGTTAGCAAATAATGGCATTTAGAATGAATGAAAACATGGGAGATTATAATAGGGACATGATTGGTTAGGATGTTTGATGCCAATCCAGAATAATTAGCACAAGACTAGAACTGTTACACTGAGATTAAAAGAAAAGATTGTATGCATGAGCAACTTGCTGATACAGAAGGAACGTCTTAGAGATGAGGCAGTGCTTAGAAATTTATAATGATTCCAAAGTTTTTAAGATGAGAAACTAGAACAGTAGAACCAATATTAAAAATAGAATGACTGGGAGGAAGATGTAGATTTGGGGCAGAATGAGTTCCTTTGGATATTGTAAGCTGGAGCTTAGAGAAGCAGATTGGAGGGAGATTTCTTCTCGGGCAGGGATTCAAGGCAAGAAGCAAAGAGAAATCCAGGTTGGAAAACACAGATGTTTGAGTCATTGTTTGGCTGCCTCTCATACCCTCTCATGTATTCAAATTTTAAAGGTACTCTGGATAAATCATTGAAATAACATATGCATCATTATTTCATGGAAGGACCTTTTGCTCTTCTCTTGAATTTTTCTCTTCTGACTAAGATGATGTAGGAACAGTCTCATAAGATGGACAGGCATGCTGCCCTGGGCTATGTGCCACTGAATGAGTTTTATCCTCTACAGATGTACTCTCTCCCCAGGCTTCCCTTCTTTCCTGTTTATACTCAGCTCAGCTCTACACACTTGTGTCTGATAGGGCTTGGCACCATAATAAATACAGGCCAAGTGAAAAGCATCAACGTAAATGTACATAACCTCACTGGATTTTCAGGAAATGCACCTAAATTTTGGAGTTCCTACTCACACCATGTGTAGGCTGGGTTGGATGTCTTCAGAGGGACATAGCCACCTCCACCCTGAGATGTGTGTTGGATGAAGTTGGGATGGTTCATGTCCAGTTGTAATATGACTTTTCAGTGGGTATATTGAGAAAACTATTCAAATAAGGGCAGTTTCCACACTGAAAGGCAAGATGAGAACACTGAGTGTCAAAGGCAAAAAAGACAAACTAAATGGAGGCCAATGAACGTCACTCTTACTCTTTCAAGCAGTAGATCTCTGGAATACTTCTGAGGGCCCAGTGGTACTGGTTCCCTGAAAAAAATTATACTTTTACATTAAGATCTTAGGAATGCCATGAAACAGCCAGACAAATCTGGTAATAGCCACCTGCCCTCAAAACTCATCGTCAGAGGAATGCTACATTTAGCTAAGAGGTGATCACTGATCAGTGTAGTGCTATTAATATCTTTCCTTGCTATTTTTCAAAAAAATTTGCAAGGCCAAGTGGGTCCTCACTCATTCTTAGTGAATGAATAGGTTCAGAACTGTGCCAGTTCAGTTTTGTTTGCTGAATACATTTTTACAAGTATCTGATCTTCCACTTTTGTAGCCATGAGGGTTAATTAGATCATGTGATGGTAGCTGAGGGCGGGCTGTGAAACAAAGCCAAAAGCAGCAACCAGAAACTCACAATGAGTTAGCTTCAGCTGTGTCAGCAACTGTATTGTTGGGTGAGAAAAAGAGACTGGAGGGTGGGCAGGGACTGGAGGAAGGAGGGAAGCAGGAGGGCCAGGGTCATAATAAAATCGCTTCCTCTGCTCCCAGAGAAACCTGGGGAAAGAGCTCCCTGTTAATCAAGACAACTGTGATTGAGGCCAGTTTGGCAGGAATTGCAGATCCTACCCCTTAACAACCAGAAAGGCTGAAACAAGGAAGCCTTCTATTTCTTTGCCCAACTTCCTTGGTTCGTTTAGAAGAGCTCTCAGATCTGTGCTAGGCCAGTGGTGATGCTTACTGAGGTCTCATTACCTTTCCCAGTTTATCGACAGGAAATTTAATTCATTATTTGTACCAAACCATTTCTTTTCACTAAGCCTCAGATGCTCTTCTGTAAAAGGGTGAAAAGAGATATTCTCTAAGCTTTCTTCCAACTTAACAGTCCATGATTTCAGAA
The DNA here is from genome assembly GCF_000276665.1 of Chinchilla lanigera. Taxonomy (NCBI): domain Eukaryota; kingdom Metazoa; phylum Chordata; class Mammalia; order Rodentia; family Chinchillidae; genus Chinchilla; species Chinchilla lanigera. The sequence continues at coordinate 6,656,604 of NW_004955449.1, forward strand.
AAGGGACAGAAAATGTTTTGCTAGAAGAGTATCAGATGGATCCAGACTGCCTGAAAGCTACGGCTACATTTTTATTCATGGTTTCTGGAGCTATGTTCTTGATAAACTCACATAAACTTTTCCCACAGCTACACATCCCCCACTTGACCCCAATTATAAATTTTTATAGGCACTGAGAGTAGAAAAAGTGGCAATGTTTTTAAAACCACTGGAGCACAAGAGAAGTTGACAAATTAGTCCTCGGTGTACCAGTGCTTTTCATTTCTGATAATGTCCACAGGTTTCCCCTCCTGATTTCATAATTTGATAGTTAAATATTACATCTTCTCAGCATTGGACTGCTGTGCCAGAAAAGCTGCTAGTGACTTTCTGGAGAAGAATTTAATACTGTCAAGTATTTTCAACATTGTGTTTCTTTATAGTAATTTTCTTCTTTCATCCTTTCTGTTTTGGTATTGCTAAAATAGATTTGGAAGAACTATGAAAAGTAAATCAGGATGGTAAGTGTCTGGTAGTCCATTTTTGAAACAGTCTTCCCCAAACAGCAAGGGATGGCTGTGAACAATTCAAAAGTCAGCTTCTTAAGCCTTGCCTGCTTCAACAGTTTTACTTAAAGATAACAAGAGGAGGGATTATGGGAGGAGATAAAGAGAGCCTTTGGTCCAGTAGTCTTTGTGGTACTGTGCTGAGAATAAATGGGAAACATACTGAAATGTATTGGGAAAGTGATGTTTTGAGCTTTTGCTAGTAAATATTCAGTGGCAATTAAGCACTTTCAGTCGACATGTGTCTGAGTCTGAATGGAGTAAAGCTGCGATAACAAACTCAATATCACAAGTTCTGGAAAGAAGGCTCCTGTTTGAAAATGCAAAAGAAAATCTATTAGGAATATATCAGTCAGAATAAAAGCTGGTAAAATGTTTTTAAGATCAATTCAATAGGTGCAGTTGAAAGATATTTCTTTTAACATTTGCAGGTACAGGATTCTCAGGGCTTTTTACTGGAAAAAGATGTAATTCAAATCAATGGTGACACTCATTTGAAGTTTTATAAGATACCATCCTTCTCCAATTTTAACCAGATAATATGAGTGTTTGTTTTCTGCCAGTAACTTGTCCTCTCTCATCTGCAACATCTCAAATCCTTCCATATGTGTTCTTGTGGTGGAGGCAGCTCTCTGCTTTTCGACCCCAAAATTGGCATTCCAATGATTTCTACTGTATAAAAAGTTAACATGCTAGAAAAAGTAACTATTGCTAACTATTCTGAATACTCTCAGAATTGGGAACTCTTGTCACTCAGGGTTACGTGTGCCACTTTCCTCTTACATTACTGTTTGATTCCAGGTTTTATTTGGTTCCTCTTTTAAAGCATTTCCGACTCCATGCAATTTACCAATGCGGCCAGTGTCTATCCACAAAAGAGAGATGGAAGCAACAGCAAGGCAATTCAAGCCGCTTCCTCAGGCCTCCAGCTCACTTTGCCCAGAGAGCTATAGCCTCAGATTGCCTGTATGAAAATAACTGTTCGTATGACCACTCCTGCTCCCACACACCAGTCTGCATCTGGTGCCTGAGGTTCTCAGAACTGCCTAAATCACACTGCCAGTTTACACACACCTTCTGTATTTGTAAGCAGACATGTTTCAGTTTAAATGAACCTCCTGGGGGGCGGGAAACTTGGAAAAATGTGTAGCATCCAAAGGGATTAGGCGCATGTGGGGACATCAGATATTGTGTAGGTATTAAGCAACCTGGCCTCCTTGCCTATTTTTTCATTTTTCTTTTTCTGTCCATAGTGGCCTGGTTCAGCATCCACAATACAGGTTTCAAAATGATCACTCCAAAGCACTACAGACTTTTTTAGTTTTATATTTTTTCTTCTCTTGCTTCTACCACTTTTCATGAAAAGGGCCCTGAGATACAAGTCACGCCAGTACACCTCCATGATCAGTAACGCTCATTTTGTAAACACAGATGTCATAGATTTTCACTGAATCACAATATGCCTTACATGCCACTTAGAAATGTCCCTGGCAGCAGAAGCAAAATTCTGCCTTTGTATTTTTTCTTTTGTTTACTATGCTTTTGGTATCATATCTGAAAAACTGTAGGCTAAACCAATGTCTTGAAGTATTTCCTCTATTTTCTTCTAGTCATTCAGAATTCCAGGTCTTATACTAAGACCAAGATACATTTTGAGGTGATTTTTTCTAATTGGTAAGAGATAGGGACCTATTTTTAGCCTCTGTACATGAATATCTGGTGTCTTGACACCTTTTATTAGTCTATTTTTTTCTCCAGTGTGTGCTTTTGGTAACTTTGTTGAGAATTATTTGGTCATAGATGTGTATATTAATTTCTGGAATCTTCATTATGTTCTTCTGGTCTATGCATCAGTTTAATCCCAGTATCATGCTGTTTTGGTTACCATGGTCATGAATATGTCATGGAATTAGTTGTTGTGATGGTCCTAGTTTTGCTCTTTTTGCTCAGGATTGCTTTGGCTATTTGAGTGTTTAGTGGTTCTATACTGATGTTGGGACTGTTTTCCTCTGAAGACTATCATTACTATTTAGATGGGGATTACACTGAATTTGCATATTCCTTTGGATAGTATGGCTCATGAACATGAGTTATCCTATGTGTGTGTGTGTGTGTGTGTGTGTGCGCGCGTGCATGTATCTTCTTCAACTTCTTTCATTAGTATTTTATAATTTTTATTGTAGAAGCTTTTCATTTTTTTGGTTAAATTTATTCTTAGGTATTTTATTTTATGTTTTACAGCTATGAGTGGGATTGCTTTCTCAATTTCCCTTTCAGGAAGTTTGGTGTTTGTATATAAATACACTACTGATTTTAGTATGCTGACTTATCATCCTGCAAATTTCATGAACTCATTCATCTGTTCTAACAGTTTTCAGTGGGATCTTTAGGTTTTTCTATATATAAAGTCATATCATCTGCAAACATGGATAATTTCATTCCCCCCCATTTATTTTCCTTTTATTTCTTTCTCTCGCCTAATTTCTCTGTCTAAAAATCCTAGTACTATACTGGGTAAGAGCAGTAAGGGAGTAAGATAGTAAGAATGGGAATCATCATCTCATTCTGGGTCTTAAAAAATACTTTCAGATCTTCCTCCTTTAGTATGATGATGGCTGTAAGTTTGTCATATACAACCTTTATCATGTCAAGATATGATCCTCTAATGCGTAATTTTTTCAGGGTTTTTATAATGAAGAAATGTTGAGTTTTATCCAATATACTTTCTCCATTTATTGAATAATTATGATTTTTTTCCTTGACTCTGTTGATTTGATGTATTACATGTGTTGATTTTTGTATGCTGAACCATCCTTGTATCCCTGGGATAAATCCCACAGCAATGGTAGAAATCAACAGAGTGAAGAGGCAACCTACAGCATGGGAGAAAATATTTTCCTATTCACTTGACAGAATTAATATCCAGAATATATAATGGGCTAAAAGCATGTAACAACAAATAGATAACCCAATTAAAATGGCAAAATGATCTGAACAGACATTTCTTAAAAGAAGAAATACAAGTGGTTGACAAAAATGCTAAATATTATTAGCTGTCAGGGAAACACTAATCTAATCTACCATGGGAAATTTTACATCAGAATAACTATTAGTAAAAGGAAAAGAATAAATGGTGGTGAGGATGTGAAAAAAAAGAAACTCATACACTGTTGGAAGGAATGTAAATTAGCATAGCCATTATAGAGAACAGTATAGAAGTTCCTTTAAAAATTAAAAATAGAGCTACTGTATGATCCAGCTATCCCATTCCTGAGTACATATCCAAAGGAAATGAAGTCAGCATACTAAATAGATTTCTGTACTCCTGTGTTTATTGCAGCACTATCCACAGTAGCTAAGATATGGAATCCACGTAGGTGCCCACCAACTAGTAAGTAAAGGAAATATGATTTATAAATACACACTGAAATATTATTCAGCCATAAAGAATGAAATCCCATCATTTGTAGTGCAACTAGAGTGCATTGTGTTAAATAAAAGAAACCAGACACGAAAGACAAATATTGTATGTTCTGTCTCATATGTGAGAGCTAAAAAGCATCATCCTGAAGGTAGAATAGTGATTACTAGAAGATGGGAAGAGAGTCAAGGAATAAAGGGAGACTGGATAATGTGTATCAAAACACACTTAGAAGGAATAAGTTCTGGTGTTTTGCAGCACGGTGGGGTGATACAGTTCACTACACAACATATATTTTATGACGATCTAGAAGAAAGGAGCTTGTTCTAAAGTAAAGAAATGAGAGGGAGAAGGAAATGCTAATTACCTAATGCTGCACGTATGTGTTGAAATATTATACTGTACCCCATTAATATGTACAGTTAATAAATGTTAATCAGAACAGAAAAATTCAATGAGAAAAAATGAAAAAAATCTTCAAAATATCTGAATCATCAACAAAAAATAAAGGACAAGTTTGAATTTCTCACTGTTAGTGTAGGCAAATAACTTTCCTTGAAAACTCAACAATAGATTTAGTGTACATTAGCTCTATCTTTTTTTAGTAACTGAGAATTCCACAAATGGCACGGGCTCAAAACTTATTGAAGAATTATCTTCAGATGTTGAGGTATGATCCTTGTATGCTGAATTTGTTCAGGGATTTTACCATGTGGATTCCTTCTATCTTTACAATAAGTACGGTTAGAAATTTTTCTATGGTGAAATGGTGCAGAATGAGATCTCTGAAAGCATTCATTCAGTTTTAAATTTTTATATATTTTATATATTAGTCATACTCATTCACATATATTTTATACCTGCTTATTAGATGTCTAACTTTTTTAGATGTTGGGAATTAAGTAGGAGAATACTATATGAAGCCCCCGTGGAGTTTATATGCTTAAAGAGGGAGACAATGACAGTGATATCAATCAAAACAACTGCTGTGACAAACAATTCAACAAATAAATATATAATATCTTAGAAGAAAACCAAAGCAGTTTTGGTTTGCATTTTGCTTTTCTTCTGTCCTAAGTGAGTCCAGATTGAGTACTTAAGTGCCATGAGAGATGGCTTTCCTAAGGGGGTGACATTTAAACAGTGATTTACATGGAGATTTCAGCAAGGACAAGGTTGGAATCACTGGAAGAAGATTTATTTTCTAGTGGATTATATTTATACAGTACTCATCCAAAAAGGCAATCAGAGAGTAAAATGAAATCAGCTAATTGGCCTCATGAATATAGAGTAAGCAAGTGGTTTGTAGTCTGAAGCTTTTACTCTTTACAGTACTTATCTTCATGGCCCTTGAACACAAATCAAGCATGGTTTCAGATTTACTAGCTCTTAGGGAAAAATCAAGTGCTTGGCTGGGGGCACAGGTGATGAAAAATTTTTAGTGACCAGCATCTTTCCTATTCTAGAATTTCAGGAGCAAGTGACAAACCCAGGCAGTAGCTGGAAACAGAGAATGCAGCTAAACTCTGTCTCCCCAAGTCTACAGTTAGAGTAAGCAGCCATCACACACCAGCAGAGATGTCAGCAAGCTACAGCAATCAGTCAACCAGTAGAGATACACTGAGTGATTTGAAACTTAAAAAAAGAATCACTCTGCTAATTTATGGGAAAATGATCTTTGGGAGAATGAGGCAAATTAGAAAAAGTAAATAGATGAAGGGAATCAGGAAGTCAATTCTGAGCAGCCTGATAGATATTTTAGGAAGGCACTTGGTTATGCCAACCTGGAGCTTAAGAAAAAAAATCAAGGCTAGAAAGACAATTTTGATAGTCATGAGAACACAGACTGCCTCTAAAGGTATGGGCTAGATAAGGCTACTCTGGAGAGAGACAAGAGTACATAGGAAAGAGAAGAAGGCCTAGTGCTGGGGCCTACAACAAACTAGCTTTGAAATATCTGACAAAATAAGGAGCCAGCAAATAAAACCAAGGCCAATCACATACAGAGAAACCAGGAGAGTGTAGGAACAGGAAAGAGAAACCAAAAGACAAACTTTGAAGGAGAAAGGAATATTCAACAGTATCAAACATTGCTGCAAAAATGAGTAGTAAAAGTGTTAGTGTAAGAATAACAATGGTAGCCAACTTATTATTTTCCAAATATTGTTTGAGAGATTCATATGGACCAACCCATTTAATCCTCACAATACTCATATTTGACAAGCACTAATGTTTCAGTGGACCAGTGTGGAATCTGGACTGTCTGGAAAGTTTTGATGTGAAAATGGAAAGAGATGATGGGCGTAGACACACACAAATTTACTCTGCTTAGAAATTAGGATATTTAATAAATGATGCTTATTATTAAAGTATTGATGATGTATTTTACAATTATTCTTTCAGACATCTCTTTTTACTTCAGAACTATGAGCACTCTAGGGGTACAATTTGTGCTTTTAATCTCTATATTTCAGCCCTTATCCAAATGTGTGAATTAGTGTTTATTTGGTTTAGAATTAGGAAAAAGTTACTGAAAGAAATTCATTTGGAGATGCCATTATTTAGGGTTTGAATAAAAAGAGGGGTCAAGTATAATATTTTAAAGTTACTCATGCCATTGATGAGGTCAATATACAGAATCTGATGAGATGTCATGTCCATGATTTGTGCAGAATATTCACTGAGGGAATGATGGCTGTTTCTGTCTAAACTGGAGATCCAAATTTCAAAAGTCTAGATCACAACAGAAATGAGGGCAATGAGCCACTGTTAAGCTTTGGAATGAGACGATTGAGACATTCTGGAGAAAAATCAGAAGTTAAAGATTCTTACATGAACTCTCCCTTGTTTCTTACTGCTGGCACCTAACTCAATTATTTTGATGACGCTAGTCAGTGTAAAACAACACATCTAGGATATATCTGGTCCAAGGATACTACAGTATGATGGATAAGCTGTACAGCATCAACTAAGGTAGTAAAAAGAGTTGATTCTGGGAGAAAATTAAATTTACAGAAAAAATGTGAATTAAAGACATTTTTTATATAGTTTACCATAATTTTGGATGGCAACTGGTTGTTTAAAAATAAAAGGCCTTCAGTGAGAGTAGAAAAGAGAAAAACAGTTAACCTGTCATCCTTAGTACTTAAAACAGAGTTGTCTGAAAAATCATGTGCTCTCAGGAAACCCTCACAGCAGGGCACGGCTTTGGGGACCACTGCAAGGTATGTAGTTACTACACTCTGCCCTTGCCCCCATCTCCCCTTAGAGGCAGCAGCTGAGGTGACAACCTTAGGTAGCATTCACAGAAGTGGGAGAACGGCGAGGTCAACTTTTCTAAGGGAAAAAGAACCTTCTATCACTACTTGGCACATTGCATCCTTCTGCTTAGATCAAAAGAATGTATGTGCAGAGGTGTTGTTTGCATCATCATTTTATACAAAACCACTGCCTACTGAGGAGCCAACAGATAATATTCTACTTTATCATTTAATCTTAAAAAATTTTTGCTTCGGTCTTTCAGACAACCTCAAACCTCATTCTCTTTCATCCACTTTCATACGGCACGTCAGTTCTCCTGGTGGGGTCTTTGGGGTTTGACATCAAGGGAATGTGGAATTGATGTGTTCACTGCATGCAGAGGACAGCTAATTCTTCAATGATTTGGATGTCAACTAAATTATTTCTTTTGATCAGCCCTAGCAGCAGAATACCTTTTTGTGTGGATGTGTAGAAGAATGCATCATTTATACACAGATAGACCCAAGAAAAATTATCTACGCCAAAAGAAAATCCTCAAAAGGATATCTGCAGTTTCCATTGTATCATTAGAGCAAAGTTATTTTTTGTGTGTGTAACTTAAAGGGAAGCTGATTTATCATAGTATTGTTCATTGTCCTTCTGTCTGTCTGTCTGTCTCTCTACCATCTATCTACCTATCCAGCAATTACTTATTATATATGTCCTGAATTAAATTAATCTGTAAAAAATATATGAAATTTCAATTCACTAAAAAATTATGAATGAAGCATGAGTAGGAGTCATCCAAATAAATGGGCTTTCTTTCATCAGTGTGTTTCTGTTCTGGTTGAATAGTCTTGATAGGTTTTTACTTGATATGTAAAAATAAATAATTTTAATACACACCAACTTTCAAATTGAGAACAAAAACTCGTTACTAAAATGCAGTAAAATTCTGTAATAATAGGTAAATCAGATATTTGATATCTGGTAAAGTATGAAAACAGTCAAATTTGCAATAGAACATTTGTTAGACTTGATTCTACTTAGACTGAACCATTGTAGTTTGCAATACCTATCTTTCTACATCTTAGTGATCTTTCATGGTTTATCTTGGGTAACATTCTACTTTTATTTCTCCTACAAAGAATATATGTCTGAGAAAGGGAGTATACACGTAAACATCATATTTAAACTCCTATGGATATTACCTCTAATTCTTAAGTATAAGTAAAGCTTATATCTTAATTAAAAGTTGAAATTTTTAAAACATTGATTAAGCATAGCTCCTTGCCATTACCATAGGCAAGTCCATTGGATTAAAAAAATATATAGTTATGGTATGTCGGAACAGAATTGTTAGGTGTGGAAATCAAGAGGCAGAACTCAGCTTGATTTTTTTAACTATTAATGGATTCTTTTACAATTAAATGCATGATATTCATAAAAGACGATAATTATGAATAAATTTCTAATTGAACATTTTTCTCATTATTTTTGAATGTTAACCCATCCATTTTATTTAATAGAGGAACAAATATACAGTAAATCATAGAGCATAGTAGATCTAGTGTCAATTTAAAAATTACTGATCAACTAGGAGAAAGGGTAGGGTCTTACATCAGTGTCATTTAGTCTATGGCTAGGCTGGGGATATAGCTCTGCAGCACAGCACCTGCCTGGCAAGCACAAGTTGTGAGTTCGATTGCCAGTACCCACCCCCCAAAAAAGACCATGGCTAACATTCTACACTGAACACTGAGACCATATCATGTTTGAGAGCCTCACAAGTATTTGTTTACCCTTTTCTTTCCTTCTCTTTGGCTTAGGAGGTTTTTAACATAAAATCTCATTGCATGATACAGGAAAACAAGAAACATGACAGCTTGTTGAGTATGGGATGTTAAAGAGCATGGCAGCTTGCTTTAGACAAGGTAATTCAGTTTTGCTTTAAATTCATAAATTATCATTTCATTAAGCTATGTTTTCATTTGTAGAGTTTTACTACTATGTCAATAATGTTTTACTTAGTAACAAACATATTAAAATGCTTATTTTAATTATATGTATTGAAATATTTATTAAATTATGGCTCCTCAAACTTTATTTTAAGGTCGATTAGATAAGTCCAGTGGGCTACTCTACCCATGTACTAACTTCACCAGCACAGCTACAGATCTAGCATTTGTAGAAATGCCACTTGCTGCTCTTATTCTGACCCCTAGGAAGTACTGTGGGAAAGTACTATCCTCTAGGTGATAAATGCTTTATTCTGACTTTCTGCCTAGTTCACCATTGCTACTGTTATTGATTTATTATCTAATTTACTTCCAGTATTGACCTATTGACTGTGAGCAGGGATTTGTAAAAGGGTAGGTATAGAGTATATATGTACAGTAGATAGATGTGCAAATCAGTGATGGGTTGAAGGTAGAGGCGTCTTGCTGCTCTAGGCATCAGTATGCTGGTGGTAGTTCTTGTGCAGTCAAGACACTGACAATAGAATCTATAAATGCTTTAGTCTCCTAAATAGCAGCAGAATGATTTCAGATGCTCCTGTTCCACTCAAGTATTACAGGAGTGCACCAAAAACTAGAAGTACCAGAAATCCATTGATCTCCAGGTGTTTGATTGTACTTCCCAGACAGGAGTGACTGCCAAAATATCTAACGAACTGGAATAGCCTGAACAGTAACTAATGAGAGTGGTTGAGCACTGTTCTATAGGTATACCTAGGAATGTCCACCTTGTCTTTTACTCAGTGAAGAAGGAAGTGTCTGGAGTGGATCCTAAAGGGGCTCCACCACATCCTGCCACACTCAGAGCAGGCAGGAGAAAGACTGGTGATGGAAAGTTAATATTGCCTTGAGAGTCTTAATCTCTTCAGCTGCTGACAAAGCTCCTTTTAGTTCGCCCATTACTTCCTAGTGCAGTTCAATTTCTTTTTTAATCTCTTTAGGAAAGGAGAAGTAGGTAAGAGAGACAGAGAAAAAGAACTTGAGAATACTTGTAACTATCCTACTCTAAGAAACTGCCATGCAACTCAGACAAGGAAAATATATCCACACAGAAATCTTTTAAATTAATTAATGGTGAAGAACACCATGTAAACAATCCTATATGTTGTGACTGACAAATTGCAGAAACCAAAGAGCATGCATTTGTGTATTTCTTCAATTCAAGTAAATGGCATGGATGGAAAACATTTTCTTTTTCCTAACTGTCTGTGTTCTGTAACCTTTGCTATCTTTATAGTCAAATCAGTGTCTCTAGCTGGCACTCCACATGGAAACGTTGGTATAGAATATGTGTGCTATTGTACTCAGGGGAGACTATTTCAAGGAAACGCTGATAATTTTGGTTAAGTAGCTAATCATAATTAACTTGAAAATATTCTAAATACTTTATTTAAATATTTA
>NW_004955449.1:6667341-6670984 GCF_000276665.1 Chinchilla lanigera
AAAAATAAAAGCAAAGCAACACATGATTGTGGGAAAAAAATCAAACAATATTGAAAAACAAAATGGAAAGCAATATTTCCTTTCCTTTATCCTTTAATGCTAGCTACTTTTCTGAAAGCAAAGCAAAACAAAACAGGGTGGAGAGTTTCCTGTTTATTTAGCCAGAATAAGAAAGAAAGAATGGAAAGAAGGAAGGAAGGAAAGAAGGAAAAAAAGGAAGAAAGAAAAATGTCCTCAGCGAGATACAGTGACTCTGCATATTGCTTGTTCTTTGCTTCATTTTCTCTATGGTATTTCTTGGTCCTCTTTCTTTACCAATGGACTGTAATAATTTTTCAACACGATGACAGCTTTAAAATTTACAGAAAAGCATAAAGTTTGATACAAGAAGCACTCCTAATCTTGTAGATTAACACTAAAAATTTTGCCCTATTTGCTTATTCTATCCTTTAATTATCTGTCTTTTCAGCTGAATCATTTTAAAGTAAACTATAGATGTCATGGTATTTTATTTCTAACTACTGTAGCACCTTTAACTCAAAGCCAAGAACATTGTCCTGTGTAGCCATTTTTGTATCTAATGAAAGTAAAATAATTGTCAAATACAGCCTAATATCTAGTTATAGGTAACACTGCCAAGTATAGATTGTTTTTGGAACTTGGCTCACATCTTGAATTTGGATGTCAAGTCTTTTCAGTCTCTAATAATGTAGAACAATGCTTCCCTCCACAGTTTTAAAAGTTACATTGAGCTTCTAAAGAACTCAAACTTGTTTGCTTGTTCTCCCAGGATGCTGTTTAATGTGATCTTCTACCTCAGATTCTGCATAACCAAACACTATGCCTACATTTAATGAATTGTGGTTCAGTGTGCTTTATATATCTAATCTCATTTAATCCTTATAAAAATTAAGAGTTGTTAGTAATTCTTGTATATCTTATTTTCCTGACAAGAAATGGAGATTAGAGAGGGTAACTTAATTCTGTAGGGTCATATATTGTGTGCCTTTTCCTTATACTTTTCATTCCTCATGCATAGTTTTATCTAGCACTATAACATTGAGTGGGAAAATATTTAATTTTAAATATGAATAAAAGGCAAGAGAGATGAGTTGTATGAGTGCCTGGTTATGTAATTATTTAGTACATAATTTCCAAATTTACATGAAAAGAACTTAAGGAACAAGTATCACTTGTAAGGTCAACTGGCTTCCAGGTAGACACTGCATTTGGAAACCTACCGAGGCATAGAATAGTATTAATGAAGTGTTTCATGCAGGAAAGTTTTAGGTGCATGTACAGCTTTTATTTTCATATTTATTTTATGAAGCTTAGTGAAATAATGTAACTACTATAATAGTCTGATGCTACTCTTTAGTTTGAGGTTCACTTAAAAATGACTTACACTTAACTTAAAGTGAAATATTAAGAGAATAATAATACAGAGGATATATGCTTGGAGCAAAAAAAAATCATGAAGGAAAGAAGGATTCCCTAGAGGAGCTGTCTTTTAGCAAAATCTCATGTTAGCATAATTCATGCATGAAAAAATGTGAGTATACAGTTTTAAATTCATGATGAGAAGTAAGAGCAGTTGCATGTATTGGCACTTTCATCTATGTGATGAGTAAATTATCTGCATGTAGGCAGGCCTTGAAATTAAACCATGCAAATTTATTTTAATGACTCTAAGGTTTAGTAACTTCAAGCCAAGTATTTGCAGTTTGCCCATCTTCAGAATAGCACTGGTTTTGCCAATGAATGGAAGCTTTACACTGAAGTGCCTCTGTCCAAACTTTCTGACCCTTTAGACTTTATAAGATGACTCGTTCTCTCTTCTGTGTACCAGTCATGCTCACACTGAATAAAAGTCATCTCTGAAAAGGTACTTTGCCTCTTTAAAGAATTCCTGCTGTACTTATCTCTGCCACAAACACTCATTTGTTCTTTATAAATATACCTCAAGAAGGAACTTTTTACTTCTCTTACATCTAATTTATGGTAGGCTACAGATACTAACATTCATTACTAATGCCTTCAGCATAAATTTCTGTTTTTTTTTTTTTTAATCCTCTTGCTTCAGGTATTTTCTTCTATACTGCTTAACAATATGCAAGCCATTTACTCAGAACAAATAAAATTTTGTACACTAAGGGATCTGAAACCTATAAAATACCTCATATGGCAAATTTCTACTGTACTCCTTTGCAAGTATTTATAATAAGTAAAGTATAAGTCTTTCTTGTTTATAGTTAATATAATGAACATGGAAGCATGGTAACTTGCCACCAAAGACCCATAAACCCATACAGTTTACATAATTTATCCCTGACCTCCATTTTTGGGTTACATTTATATAGTTCAGTGATTAAATTCAAGATACAAGACAATTTTACAACTATTTTTACTTGATCAGTGGATCCAGACCAGCCAGTTTGTCTTTTATTTGTAGTATTCTAGGTACATCCTTCTGGTGGCTATGACTCAAGATGAAACAGAGAGGCCAAGTGTGACCATCTTTTAAGTGTGTGTTTTCAAAGACCAGCCACATATACACTCATGTTTAAGGTAGAGGTCAGAGAAATGAGTTTTTGATTACATGATACTATAAGCCAAGTACCTAAATCAGGGTGCTGGTTGTTGAGGCACCTGCCTCAGCTCTGTCCCCCAAAAGTCTACTCCCTCAGACTCAAATGGAGTTAAACTGAAGTCAATATGTTTATTGACACAGAAACTGTGCCAAAGTTGTTCTAGCTTCTCTTTTCAATCCACAACAGGATGCCAAGATAGAAAAATCATTTGAGGTCGAAAACACAGAGCACACTGTTAAGAGGATGAAAAAACCAAACTACAGACTGGAAGAAGTAGGTGCAAGATGCATGTATGACAAAGAGCTGCTCACACAAATATGTAAAGAACTCTCAAATCTCAATAATAAGAAAACAATCATTCCAATTTTGAAAACACAACCCAGACACTTCACCAAAGAATAGGTACAGATGGAAAATAAGCACATAAAAAATTATTCACTCTTTCAGGTTCTTATACTAGTGAGACAATACATTGCCTACACATGGAGCTCTGATTTTTTCCCTTACAAGTATGGTCTCTAGTTGTTACCATTTACCTGTAGAAGCCTCGAGTTTATCTTTCTTTATAGCTGAGTAATATTCCATCATATAAAAATACCACAATTTTTTAATGCATTCCTCAGTGGATGGACATTTGGGTTGCTTCCACAATTTAGTTATGACAAATCGCACTGCTAAATGCATGTGTGCACATATATTGCTGTGATATGATGTTTTCAGTTCTTCTGGGAAAATACCCAGAAGGGGAATAGCTAGATTAAATGGGACCATTAGACCTAGTTTGCTGAGGAATCTCCAAACTGATTTCCACAGTGGTTTCACCAGTCTGCATTCCCCCCAGCTGTGAAGAAGAGCTCCTATTTCTCCACAGCCTCACCCCCATTTGTTGATATTTGATTTCTTAATGATAGCCATTCTCACTAGAGTGAGATGAAATCTCAATGTTGTCTTAATTTGCATTTCTCTAATGACTAATGATGTGGAATAGTTTCTCATGTATTTATTTGCCATTTGTATTTCTTTATCTGAGAAGTGTGTATTCATCTCAGATG
>NW_004955449.1:6672339-6734140 GCF_000276665.1 Chinchilla lanigera
TCTATTTTCTGTAGAGTTTTTAACATGAATGCATGTTGCACTTTGTCAAAAGCTTCTTCTGCATTACTGAGATGATCATGTGGTTTTTGTCTTTGGCTCTATTGATATGGTGTATAATATTTACTGATTTGTGAATATTGAACCATCCCTGCATTTCTGGAATGAATACCACTTTGTTATGGTGTATGATTTTTTTAATGATTTGCTAGTATTTTACTGAGGATCTTTGCATCTATGTTCATTAAGGAGATTAGTTTGTAGATTTCTTTCTTGTTTGGGTCTTTCTCTGGTTTTGGTATCAGTATAGTACTTGCCTCCAGAAATGAGATAGGGAGAATTGCTTCCTTTTCAATTTCATTGAAGAATTTGAGGAGGGTTGGTATTAAATCTTCTCAGAATGTCTTGTAAAATTCTGCTGTGAATCCACTAAGACCTGGGCTTTTCTTTGTCAGTAAGTTTTTAATCACATTTTCAATCTCATTAATTCATATTGGGTTGCTCGGGATTTTTATATTTGGTAATTCATACATAGGTAGGAAGTTTTGGTAATTCATACATAGGTAGGAATCTGTCCATTTCTTCTAAGTTTTCTATCCTCTTGGAGTAAAGATTTTCAAAGTAGGTTTTAATGATCTTTTGAATTTCTGTAGGATCTGTAGTGATTCCATTCTTTTCATTCCGTATTGCATGAATTTGAGTTTTTTTCTTTCTTTTTTTATTAAGATTGGCTAGAGATTTATCAATTTTATTTATTCTCTCAAAAGAACCAACTCCTTGATTCATTTATTTTTTGGAGGGTTTTCTTTGTCTTAGTTGCATTAATTTCTCCCCTGATCTTTATAATCCCCTTGCTTCTTTGGGCTTTGGGCTTGACGTGTTCTTCTTTTTCTAAAAGTTTGAGGTGCAGCATTAGGCTATTTATCTGTTCTCTTTCTATTTTTCTTATATGTGAGTTCACCATTATGAAATTCCCTCTGAGGACTGCTTTCATTGTGTCCCACAGATTCCAGTAAATAGTATGTACATTTTCATTTGCTTGTAGGTATTTTTAAATTTCCTCTTTAATTTCTTCTGTGACCCATTGATTGTTCAGGAGGTTGTTATTTAATTTCCAAGTGTTTATGCAGGTTTTGGAGTTCTGTTTGTCATTAATTTCCAATTTCATTGCACTGTGGTCAGGTAATATGCATGGGATAATTTCAGTTCTTTGCATTTAGATAGGTATGCTCTATGGACTAGAATGTGGTCTATTTTAGAGAAAGTCCCATGTGCATCTGAGAAAAATGTGTATTCTGATGTTGTGGGGTGGAACACTCTGTATACATTTACTAAGTCCATTTGTTCACAGATTTGATTCACATCTGTTATTTCGTTGCTGATTCATTGCCTAGTTGATCTATCTCTTGTGTCAAAGGGGTGTTGAGGTTCTCTATTACAGTAGTGTTTTTAATTATTTGGGTTTGCATGTCTGTTAAGATTTGTCTTATATAGTTTGGTGCTCTGATATTTGGTGCGTACATGTTTAAGATTGTTATCTCATCCTCTTGCAGTTTTCCCCTGACAAGTATGTAGTGACCTTCTTTATCTCTTTTGATTGTTGTCGGTTTGAAGTTTATATTGTCTGCAAACAGAATAGCTACCCCTGCTTTTCTCTGGGTTCCTGTTTCATGGAGCATTGTTTTCCATCCCTTGACTTTCAATCTATGAATTTCCTTTTGAGTAAAATGTGTTTCCTGTACACAGCATATTGTTGGATTTTGCTTCTGAATCCACTCTGCCAGTCTGTATCTTTTGACTGGTGAATTGAGGCCCTTTACATTAATGGTTATAACTGATATGTATTGCCTCATCATTGTCATGTTATTCACTAGCTGTTAGTTTCCTGCGTTTTCTGCCTATTTAATTGCTTGCTCTTCTTGCGGGTTCCTTTCTATTGTTGTTCTTGAAATTGTGGTCATTTTTTTTGTGTGTGTGTGTCTAGACTATCTTTTAGTACTCTTTGTAAGGATGGTTTGGCACTCATGAGGTTCTACAGTTGTTCTTTGTCATGGAAATATTTTATTTCTCCATTAAATTTGAAGGATAGTTTAGCAGGATACATCAATCTTAGTTGCAAGCTCTTTTGTCTCAACCTGTAATACTTTGCTGTAAGCTCTGCTTGATTGGATGGTTTGGGTTGAGAAGTCTACCATGATTTTGATGGGCTTTCCTTTATAGGCGATCTGTTTCTTCTCTCTAGCAGCTTTTAGTATTCTGTTCTTTTGCTGGAGATCTTGATTGTTATATGTCTGGGTGTACTTTTAGTTTGGTTATGACTGGTTGGAGTTCTATATGCCTCATTTAGTGTATATCAGATTCTGTTTCCATGCTTGAGAAATTTTCTGCTATTATTTCTGCAAATATTCTTTTTATGTCGTTTGTATTGCCTCCTGCTGTTTCATTGACTCTTATTAGTCTTACATTATTTCTCTTTGCCTCATCTTGCAGCTATTGAATTGATTCTTCCTGGTTCCTTGTTGAGTTTAAGAGATTCTTTCTTTCACAGTCACTAGTTGCCATGCTCTCTTCAAGATCTGAAAGTCTATCTTTGGCTTCATTCAAGTGGTTTTGCCAGCTTTCAATGGAAGTTTTGATTTCCTGAATATCTCTTTGAACCTGTTTCATGCATTCTAGTTCATTCACATATTGTTCATTTAGTGTTTCCATCAGTTGTCTGTGTTCATCTGTTTTTTAATATATTTCTACTTTAGATGTGCTGAGCAATTCTTTCATTATTATTGCCATTCCTATTTTTACCTGAGAGATTATTTCTGATCTGAGCTCTTCTATGGCCTGATGGAATTGTTTCTTTACTTCCATGGCAATCGTTTCAGCAATTTCAGGTGTGTTTTTACTGAGTTCTCCTATATTGATGTCTCCTGGACTTGTTCTGAGTGGGATGTAGTTCTGAGATTGCATTTTAGTTCTTCATCTTGTCTTGTTTCATGCCAGAGGCAGAATGCTCAGTCTCTCTCTTGCCTGGCAGCTCAGCAAAGATGGCTAATGTCCCTAGTTTCCCTGGTGGTCAGGCTTGCCGCTCTGTTTCTGTTGAGATGCGCTACTTAGTCTGGCAAATGGTGAAGTGTACTTTGTTCTCCCAGTTCTCAGACATGAACTGTGAAGTCAGCCAATAGCAGACTGTCTGATCCATTGCCCCTATCAGCTCAGGGCACTAATATCACCCAGAAGCAGGCTGAACTGGTGGCACAATCATGGACCAGTGGTCCTGTGTCTCCAGGCAGTTCAGGGTGCAGGCAGAGCTCAGACATGAATCACAGGGTCAACAGTTTGTGGACCACCTGATTCTACATCTCCAGGCAGCTCAGGGTGCACACAGGAGCCAGTCATGGGCTGCACTGGTGGTGATCATGCACAGCCTATTTCTGTGACCTCCAGGAGGTCAGGGCATGTGCAAAGTCTGGACACGAACCACAGTGCCAGCAGTTTGTCGACCACCTGCTCTAGTATCTCAGGAGGCGCAGGGTACATGCAGTAGAGCCCAAACATGAACCCTGGTGTTAGCAGTTCATGGGCCTTCTGAGTCAGAATCTCCGGTCTACACCAGGTGCATGGAGGGTGGAGACACAGACTGTGATGGCGGCAGAGTTGTGGGTCCCCTGCTATGCTCCCAGGAAGTAGATGGGAAATACCTGGTTCTCTGCAAACCATGAATATCAGCAGATCCCATACTGCCTTATTCTGTCTACACTGCTGTTTTGATTCCATTTGTATGTCTTTCTAGAAAAGGCAGGATGATAGGGATAGACATCGATTACTAGTTGACTGGAGGAGATGATAGAGAATAGGGGAGAGGACTGGCAGTAAGGGAGTATGAGAGAACCTGCAGTCATGGAAACATTCTATGTCTTGATTGTGGTGGAGACTACAGAGTTGTACAGGCTTGCCAACATTTACAAAATGATTTTCTCCTTAAAAGCAAGCATTACCAAATAGGAAACCTGATACACTCCTCACAGATGGATACTATGCATTATTGAGACCTCAACCCTACTGGAGCCAAGAGAATCTAGATACTGTACATTGTGCCAGGTTTTGGAAATAAAGAGAAGAGAAAATAAATATACACCTGGCATTTTGGGGACATTTATCAAGTGGAAACATTATAAAATCACAGTGAAGCCACATACTGTAGTAGTTGGTTTATATTTTGAAGAAAATGTCCTATCAGTAAAGTGTTCTATGATCAAGTAATTCTGGGAAACTTTGTTCACAGTATCTGTTCATTTGCACTTCTCAGTCTACCTCACTAAATTCCAAAATACCCCAATTATGTGGCAATGACGTGTTTATAAGCACATTAAATTATTGTGGACCCCAGGCATCTCCACAGGGATTAAATACACTTGTAATTCAGTATTTACTAAATGTATTTGATTGGGAAATAACTGGCCTATTAGCATCTCATAGAATAATATATGCAAAGAGACATAGGTATACATAACCATTTCCTAATTTTATTTATTTTAGTTTCCTCACTAACTTGATATTAACACAAAAAATGCAAGTCAAAACCATGAAGAGGGGAAGAATGTAGGTTTATTTGATATGTTCTTGGTTTTTTAATAAAAGAATGAATCACAAATGTGAGCGAAGATGTATTTTTGCCAACATGGCAACCTTTTCAGCCTCAAAATATACCACTGAGACATCAAAATTCTTGCAAAAGAATTATAAAGAGAAAACTTGACTCTTACTAAAGAGATGATATAGCGCTGGATGGGGCAAATGAATATGTATATCGATACCACTGAGCACAAAGTTTCTTCCTGGCGACAGAACAGAACACACATACTCAATGGGGTGGGAGGGAGGGGCAACAAAGAAGAGCTCCGTGGATTTGGTTTAGAATTACAGCTATTATTATCAATGTATTATTTATAAGTTTACTAATTAAAATTTAAAAATCTTGATATGATTCAGGTTTACTGTCACTTTAACAACAACAAAAAGGGAAATTATAGCATTTACTAAAATATTTTTTATTCTGCTCATGTTCAACTTTAAGTTTCTTTTCAAATCTTCTTTTCTTTTTCCCTAACCCCTTTACTGTAGTTTCAGTTGAGCTGAAAATTGTTCCCTTCAAACTGAAATTGTTTTGGAGTTTTCAGCAAATATTGCCATGGTTTAGATTTTGAAATTCCTGATGTGAAAAAAAGAACCCCATAAGAATAGAAAGAAGCCTAGACATTGTTTTTTTTCTGTCATCCAGAATGGTTTCTAATTTATATGACTTGGCTTCAAGAGGAAAACAAACATCAAAAAGATGTCTACATGCATTGATTTCCTTAGCTTGCCTTAATTTGCCACACCCAGAGGTATTTTTAAAGTCAGTGGACAATCATTACAGAAATTAAATGAGAAAAGAAAATAAAAGCCAGTTTCCAAAGATTAAAAAGAAAAAAATATAATTACAAGCAAATTGCAGAGAAATTACAGTTTGGAATAAATTCTGCTGTATAGTTAATTCTAATACTACACTCCTTTGACATGGAAAATAGTTATTAGTGAATTTTTCCATCTGGATGTGAAAATACAAATAAGTGTGTGGGTTGCTGTGGTTTAATGTTTAATATCTGATTTCTCTCTTTGATATTTAGATTTTTTATGTTTTTATTTTACTGATCAAATAATCATGCCATACGAGAACAATTACATTTTGCACTAGTCATTAAATACAGATGGTTAGTAAAGACAAATGTTTTAGCCTATTATATAATATGTAAAAGAACTCAAATAAAGAATTAGTAGATTACAAATGGATTGAAGTACTGAGGGTCAGAATGAGGCTGGCCAAGTTACAATCACCTCAAAGGTTAGCCATCTGTTTTTATTTCTATGGCATTTTATGGCCTTTTTTTTTTTTTTTTTTTTTTTAAGTCAGAACAGTACATGACTTGGATTTTAAGTTATTTGAAAGAAAAAGATGAAAGGGTTCATACTTTTCTATTTTACTTGTACTTTAATCTGTAGACCTCCAGAATTTTTTTAGAGCTCAAAGTACATCTGTGATAAATTATTTGTAGAAGATAAAGTAATGTATATTACTCCTAATGCATGCATTAAGTTTATTCGCCAATTAGGCTTACCCCTCTTTTCTTTATGGAATAAAATTTGGCTCATGAGAATAATAAATACTTTAAGCTGATAGAAAATCACTAGCTTGTTGATCAGTTGGGGCTGACCAATCTTTAGACAGCTACTCAGTAATCTTTTAGATAAAATAGGTAATTATATTTTATTTCCTAGTAATAAATGCTACATGTTTCTCATAGACATTCTTCATATAATTTAATGCAAGAAGTGGACTAAAGCAAATCCAATTTTGCAAAACAGAACAAATAAACTGACAGAAAGAGAAAAATACTTCCAAACTTCCTTTTCAGTGGTCCAAAACAGAGAGCTAATCTCGCCTATTTACATTCATGCTTGCAAGGAAATTGGGAGGCAGCGTAATATAGTAGATATAAATTTAAGTTTGGGGGTTAGACAGACCTGGAGTCAAGTTCTCATTTATATTTACTAGACATTTGACCTTGGGCAAGGTATTTAATCTCAGTTTTCTCACAAATATAATGATTATGTCTTCATCACAAAAAATTCTTAGCACAGAGAAAGCATATTCAATGAGTGAACTGTTTTTATTTTTGTTATACTTGTTATGTGCATATATAAAAATGTCACAATTAATGTCTGCTAACCCATAGCACAATGGATAGCATATTGGACTTCTAATGTGTACTAACCAAAACAAAAATTACATTTATATTTTGTACTGGGAATTGACCGTGCTCTTGCCAAACAGGTGCTGTGCCACTGAGCTATATCCCTGGCCCCAAAATTAAATTTATATGAAAAAATCATAAGGACAAAAGAGCAAGCACATTAAGGACAATTAAAGATCCAATTCTTGCTTGTGAGTGATGTCAATATATGTGAATGGAAAAGTAATATTCTTCAGGGAGCAAAGATTAGAATTTAGTTACTGTCATTCTAGACTACCTAGAAGAAAAACTTGGTGGGGAGTGTATAGCTATTCTCAGTTTACCTGCTAACTCTATTTTACATTATTCTATGCATTTCAGCATGTTTGTTCAAGGCCTCACTGCCTCTTGAAAACCTTCTGGCTGTTGTAGATTCAATGATTTTTTTAGGTAGGTTTCTTTGTTTGGAATAACCTTAGTCCACTGTTTCCTCCTTTAAAACTGAGCTGGAATGATTCTTCTCCTTGAAGTCATTGTAATACCTCTGAAAAGAATCTATTTTTACTTCATTGGCATTTTGAGAGGAATTAATAACCAGTATCATGATTAAAAGATAGTTGTGTGTTAGAGTAACTTGTCTGTGTGTCTTACGTCCCCTATAACGTTACGAGCTAGTACAATGACATCGCTCCCCCCCCCCATTCCTGCTACTTTATAGCAAAGTTGGCATTCAACAGCTTGTGTTCAGGTAAGCATATATGACTTCGTATATTCATAACAAATAGGTATGAATTTTTTAGTGGAAAGAATGCTAACTATATTTTAGAATATATTGGGGGAGAATCAAAATGTATCGTAATCTCATTTCAAGTCTATGATTAGCTTATAATCTATTATTATTTTTTCTAATATGATGAGTGGTACATTATCTTGTTTAAGTGAATACTGATTGTTCTAAGTTCTATCGATTCATCCATAGCTTAGCGTATCACACCTTTAACAAAGTGTTTTTGTATATTGCAATGATGAATACATTTAACAAAGAAAAAATTCCTTAAGTTCATTGGATCAAAATAATACATTTTCATAAATATCAAAATGCAGAAATATGTGCATCGTGAACTAACAGCACAATAAAATCCTAAACAATGGTCCCTATTAGGACAATTTTGGCTACCAAAAGTCACAGGATATCAAAATCAAAGTGACTTGAACTCCAATAAAATAATAAAGTTTTCTCTGTGACTGTGGTGAGTTAAAGGACTCAAAAGTGTATCACATGCCAAGTATCACATATTAAGGAATAGCTTCTGTCTTCACACTTGGGCAGTAGTGGCTGTAAGAGGGTTAACATATCTCCCAGTACCACTAGTCCCCATCACTCTACATTCAGAAATGTGTTTTTCTCACACATCTTTTCATCAATGGACAATTTTTCCCATGAGTCTTTGGCTATAGTTGATTCTTATGACTTTCCCATGTCGACCCCTGGTACAAGGAGGGAAATGATCACCATTGGCTAACGGTCCATGTTCCAAATCTCTGGGCCCTGGGGGCAGTTTGTCTTGTCCAGAAACAGGGACATGAAGAGGAGACCACCTGTGCAATATAGAACCACTGCTGAGAAGACAGGAATATGGATCTGAGCAGGTAACAATCATATGCCATATGTTTATTTATCTATCTGCTTCTGCATATGCTTCTGAAGATTCATTGCTAAAGTAACGTTTTGCCTTCATTGTTTAATTATTGTAACCAAAACCTCTTGAATTTTATTTGAACTTTAAAAAAAGTCTTTATAATTAGTGGCAAAAAAGATTCCTTCATGCCTATTTCCTTTGTAAAAACTCCTCTGATCAAAAAATAAAAATCTTAATTAAACTGATTAAACACAGAAACTGCAGCCAACATATTGTTATGTACCAAGCCCTCCGCTATGGGAAAGACAGCACTCTTCAGCTTGACGGCAGGGGAGGAGAATATCTTTTTCAGCTCTTTAGACCATAACAAGGTAAAAGAACACTGTTTTTATAGACAATTAGTAGCAGTGGCATAATTTGGTGGAGAACATAGCTCTTGAGAGAAAATCATTTGTTAGTCATTTAAAGCCTCTTAAATATGTCAAAAGAATAAAGGAATTAGGCCCACATTAACTAAAAGTAATAATCTCAGTCTATATGAAATGGTCAATATCAATTTCATTCCCTGAGGATTTAAAAAACGACTTGTATTTGTATACTTAGCTAAATTACAAGTATATATCTCATAAAGTGACAGTTACATGCAGTGAAGGTTTTTGTTTTTTTTTTAAATGGCATCTGGGGACCTGAAACAGAAAAACTGTCAAGGCCAGACAGGATCCCAGAGTCCTTTCCATGAGTCTGTATCTCTAGCCAATCTTAGTTTCTTGAATTTTTGTTTGTATTTCCACCATAACTACACCATAGGGCACTTTTGTCTTCCATAGCTCATCTGGCTTCTGATCTTGCCCATGTCTCATGTAGCAGCCAGGGTGATCTTTTAAACATCTCTAAGTGATTCCCATTATTTGCAGTAGCTGTGCTTTATAAAATCATTACAAAGTATAATACCTTGTACTTATCCATCTCTCCTAGGGGAGATTAAGATTATATTCCTGTGAGGCTTTGGTCTCAGTATTTTCATCAGCCAATCAATGCATAACCTTGCTTAACTTTTCTGTTCAAAGATCCCTTATTTAATATATTTTGCTGGTTCATTACTAGTGAACTCATGGTGAACAGCATTATGATTCATGCCTGGATGAAGTTTATCTACACATGCATCTTCTCGGGAAGGCCCATCACAGCCTTCCTATGCTGTGGAAGGCCAGAATGCCCTGCAGCACTATACAGTTAATGTAGCAAGAGAAGCCATGACAACTTGAAAAAATGTGGCACTAAGAAAATCACAAAAAGAATTATCACAAAAATAGGAGGTAGGAAGACACAGTGTCACCTCGTTCTACTTCAGCTGGGAATGTGTGCATCGAGGGACTCAAGTTTTCATTCCTCTGTGCCCTGAAAGTGCCCCAAGTATTGATTTGGGGGGTTACAGACAAATTTCAGCAAGGAAGTGAATTTGCAAATATGGAATCTGCCAATAAGCAGGATTAACTGTACTTTGAATCACATGATGCCCCTCTGTAAAATCATTAATGATTTCCCATTTCATTAAACAAAAATAAATCCCAGACCTTTAACAGTCTCTGAAGAGCTGCATAGCTGGATCCCAGCCTATCTCTCCACCTCTCCTCCTACTGTATTTCATCTTGGGTTACCACATGGGCTCTCTGTTCTGTGGGAACCCCAAGTTGTCTCCACCTGAAGGCCCTCCTAAATATGTGTCTCCACACTGGAATGCTCTTCTCTTTTTCAGTCCTGTGCACTTGCAATGCACACACACACACACACACACACACACACACACACACACACACCTCTCACATGATGATTCCTTCTTATCTATTAGATCTCAGCTAAAATCTCCTCTTTTTAGGGACAGATTGCAGCCCCCCCAATCTCTTTTCTTTTTTCTTTCTCTGTGTGTGAGGATACAATGAAAAGGAGGCTGTCTCCAGGCCAGGAAGAGAGCACTTAGCAACAACTAAATCTGCCAGCACCCTTAGTTTGAATTTCTCAGCCTCTTGAGTTGTAACAAATGTCTGTGGCTAAGCCAAGGAAACACAACAAAACCAAGACTCCCCTAACTTCTCTTTCCAGAGATGATTTCCCTAACCACCCAACTTAAAGTAGGTCCCTCCTGCTAGTATCTCTCATGACATCATTTGTATGCTTTCTATTGGTTAACGAGGTTAGCATTCAGGTATTTATTCATTTGTTTAATGTCTGTCACTCCCAGGGGATTTGGAGCGCCATAAAGATGGGAACCGCATCTTTTTGATTGCTGTTGTGCACCTACCTTTTTCAATGTGTCTGATCATGCAGGCCTTTAATAAATACTGTCTGACTTATTCATTGATGAATGAATAAATGAATAATGTTTTAAAGGTTTAATCTTTAATACACAAAAAAACTCATCACTGGCAATTAGTATAAAAAACCCTCATTTGTGTAAGACATAGGCCGTTTATCAACCTGATACACTGCCCAAAATTCAACTTGATGACATTCACCAACAATATATGACGGTGTGACACAAGCACTGCAGACAGGAGAATTTCACTACACAGGCACCTGTGTGGCACTGGCTTGTTCTCATAGCCAGAAAAGATCATCACTGATCATAGCTGAGGAATGATATGTTTAGACAGATTATGACAGAATAAATTTAACTTGAGACCAAACAGCTATTTTAAAGATGGATATATTTGCCTATTTTTTGTCATTGATTCCAAAGTTTTTAGCTTCATGTGCAAACTCAACCACTGAAAAATACTTGACACCACCTATATATTGAAGATAAATATAGTATAAAATAATATAATAATAATAATAATAATAATAATAGTAATAATAATAAAAAAAGACACAGTGCTGTTATTTCTATACATTGGGCCCTCCCTACATAAACATGCAAGGTAGAATTGCCGTAAAATGTATGAGAGATGCCAGTTTTCATGATGAACATGGAACTAGTTAAAATTACTTCCTAATCTGTTTTTTTTTAAAAAATCTATCATGCTAATTTTCTTTTTTCAATGACAATCTGAGTGGGGAAAAGGCACAGTGCAATGTACATACAGGTTTCGTCCTTAAAAATATTTTCAGGTACAGAAGTGTTCTTTCAAAAAGCAGCTATTATTGCCAGGCTTCCACTGGATGCTGAATAGATGAGATGGACCTGGTCTCTGAACTCACGCACCTTAGTATCTGGTGCCCTCTGGTGGGAGGGTGATTATACCTGATTGCATATAATTACACATAATTACCTAACTGCAAATTGTAGTGCCATACAGTAACGTGCTAAGAGGACAGTCAACTGGGAGAGGGCAGGAGAAACAAAAGACACTTCTGAATTGGAGTTATATCTGTGAGAATTGTCAAACGGTATATTTTAAAGTCACTGGAGAGGGCAAATTCTTAATAAACATGTTTAGAACAGAGAAGAATCAAAAGCAAAACTTCTCAGAAGTACTCAAGAGAGTTGTTGCTAAGCATTTAACAACTGGATTGCAGTATTCTGATACTGGCCTGTTTTTAAACTCTGTCAGTATTCAATTATGTAGCACACAGAGAAGCAGAAATAAGCCTTCTCACCTGTAGGCAGAACATCCACTCATCCTCCAGTTCCATGCCCATAAAAATACCTTTGGTAAATTATAACTATGAATGCAGTTCGTTGGGCATGTGTAATGAGTCAGGCTTGCACGCAAATACTCATTTCACGTGATCATTCTATTTGGGTGTGACCTCAAGTAGCAGCAGGTGCTAAACCCATTGGGTCTTTTTCTTACTGGGTAAGGACTGGAGCTTAGAGAGGCTAGGTAATTTACCCAGTGGTCATACGGGCAGTAAAAGGTAGAGCAGGGTGGGCACGGAAGCCAGCTTGATGGGCTTTCCATTGACAAAATCTGGGGCAATTTGAGTATTGGAATAATAGCTATTTGTATAATTTCCAGGATAGAACAAAAATTTGTAAACCCACACTGATAAATATGAATAAATAAATAGGAGAGAAGGAAAAGCCCTTTCTTATAGAACACCTGCTAATAAATGTACTGGGAGTAATGGAGTTAGGAAATCATTTGTCAACTATCATAGTAATAATTGTTTTAGGAAAGGAGAGGTGTGATGGATGAGAAACAGAACATTTACATTGTCTCCAAGTATTTCCCTGCAGTCAATTTATGACCTACAAAGGAGAAAAATAACATGAGAAACCTGGTAAGACACATTCTTGTTCAAATGATCAACATTAACATTATCAGTAAGGGAAAAAAATAAACATTGGCATTATTTGCTTTCTGATGCAATGAGAAGGATGGAACATACTGTCTGATATTTCTACCAAGGTTGTTTACTTGAATCTCTTCTTGAATAACAAAGGCAAAGTAACTTTGAGAGGTACTCTACAAAGTTAATGACCTACACTCTTCAAAAGCAACGGAGAGGGACCAAGAAATGTGGAGGACAAAAGGTGATGAAAAAGATTAAAAAACATACTAGATAGGTCTGCACTAGAAAACTTTTCCTTGTTTTGAAGAACATTAATAAGGTAATTAGTAAAACTTTAGTAAGGTTAGATAGTAGTATTTATTACTATTACTTTTAAAAATTTTTGATAGTTTTGTGATTATGCAAGAAAATGTCTTTGTGTTAAGAAATACATGCTGAAGTATTTTAGAGTAAAAGGCTGCTGTGTCCACATCCCCAAAGGTCCAGCAAATGTACACACACAGATAGACTATAACAAACACATTAAAATTTTAAATTTCAGTAAAACTGATCAAGTACAATGGAAATTTTTTATGCTACTTTTGCAATCTTTCTCTACATTTGAATTTAATAAAAATGTAAAATGTAGTCTGCATTCCAATGTTTTAAAAATTTGCCTAAGAAATGCTTGAATCAGTTAAAAATTGGAAACTAAGGACTCATCTCAAGCAGGGAAGTGGGACTGAGGTTCAAGTAAACAATTTTCCCAGAGGGGCAGGCAGTAAGAAGAAGAAGTAGTTTCAAAAATTTGTGGACTTTGGCTTCCATTTATTTATTTTTGTTTGTTTTTTACCAAGGTAAAATGTGACAGGGCTTTCACTTGCATTAGGAAGGACAAAAATGAGAGAAAGCAAAGAAATGATAAATAAAACAAATAATCTGACAAAACAATAAAGGAAGAGTAGCACATTATAACATTGTTTCTAATTATCTAGAATCAATCACGCTAGAGGCTAATCGCAGGGGCTGAGTACTGAAGGAGTCAGGAGTCAGGAGATGCGGCCTGGCTCTCCAACTTTAGCCAAGTGATGTGGAGTAAGTTATGTCCTCACTGGGCCCCACTTAATTAATTAATTAAGAGAATTGAGTTGGGTGATTTTTAAGTTCTTGATGTCTATGATTCTGTATCTTTCAAATTAAAAAAGTGATAATAAAATCATGGTTAACTTGAAATGTGTGCCAGTTGGTTACCCAGTAAATCTTGAATAAAGGTTTTGTTGTGTTTTATTTACTGAATTGCCTTTGAGGTTCTGTGGCAGATTGTCAGCTGTGGTCTACGTAGCAGCCTTCACACTTTTTTCGCGGTTAACAGGAAACTTATTTTGTTGCAGTGAGGGCAGGGCAGTGGGTTATTACTTAAATGTGCTGAGAGTGTAGAGGGTATCCTGTCCCTGTCCTTGTGGTGGTTCATATTCTAAGCAGACAGTGGGACCACAATACCTCTTTGCCAGTGATAGGTAGGGTGGATATGGGCAGGCTATGGAAAGGATAATAAGGGAAAGTTTCCTGAGACAGCATGATTCTGATTAGTATCTCTTTTCAAATGAAAAGATGGAAACTAACAAGGAGGGAGCAATGTTCCCCACCTTTACCATTATTTTTCCTGCCTTCAATGTGGTTGTTGCAAGAATGTGATGGTAAGAGCTAAGGCAGCCTTCTTATGTCATGAGGCCTTAAGTAAAAAACAGAAAAACAGACTTGCTGAAGAGAGGGGCATTAAACAGAAAATTCCTGATTATTTAAAAATATTGTTCAGGTACTAGATCAAACCTGGAACTGCCTACTTTTCCTTTCTGTCAAAAGCATTTGCAACAAGTTTGGTTCTTCGTAATGACAGAGGAGATTTGAGTTAATTCTGTCAAATCAATACTGTCAAAATATAACTGTATTTTTAAATTACATCAGAATTATCCCCTAATTTCAAATAAGCCAGAAAATACAAATAAGTTTATATAAAAATAAAGATTTACATCAATGAGAACCAAGATTCCCATGAGTGAGAACCTTTAGCATATCCGTGCATATCTTTAGGCACAGACACACACACAACACATTACACACACACACATTCAACATACGTACTTAATTTCTTTAGGTTAGTAGTTACTGGATCAAAGGAGGTAACTAAAAATTTTAATACAGCTGGCAAAATTGCCCTGTAGAAATGTATTTATCTATCAACATAGCATAAGAGTTTGTTTCCCTATCCCTACATCTAACTCCTTAGGAAATTTAATCAATGTTTTAATCATTGGTGGTCTGAAAACATAGAGGTTAAATCCCCTTTTTCTCCCCTTTCCTTATCCTGGGGATTAAACTCAGGGAGCACTGAGCTACATCCCTGGTCCTTTTAAGGTTTTTTTTTTGAGACAGGATCTCATTAAATTCTCCACACTGGCCTCAAACTTGTAATCCTCCTACCTTAGCCTTCTGAGTAGCTGGGGTTACAGGTATGTACCATGATGCCTGGCTTGCTTTTACTCTCTTGTAATTATTAATATATAGCACTGTCAAAGGCTTTATTGACTATAATATTTCCTTTTCTTGTGCAGTGACTTCGCTTATCTATATCTTTTAAAACAAATTATAATATCTCTTCAATATTAAGTGGTATATGTCAGAATGTGAAGAGAGACTTAAGATCCAGTCCACCTGGGTTCAAATTGTGGCTTTTCCACTTACTAATTTTGCAACTTTGGGGAACGAGAAACTTTTCTGTGCTTCATTTTCATTGCTTGGAAAATGAAGACGTAGTCCCTACCGAGGGAGCCTTTAATGAAGGTAGGTTAGTGGCATGCCACAGCACCATGGGTGCTGCGCAGATACATGATGAGCCCACAGAAACGCAGGCCACCATATTGTTACCTTTCAAATAGTATTAATACTGTGTCCTAAATTTAAATGCTTATTATTCTAAAGCTTTCAATGTTTATTTATTTTAATTGACAAATAAACACTGTATGTATTTATGCTATTTGGTACTATGTATGGTGTATGTATTCATGTAGAATGCCTAAATAGAAGTAACATATCCATCATGTGACATAATTTTTTGTGGTTAAAAATCTACTCTTAGAAATTTTCAAGTGCACAATATATTATTAAATAATATAATATTGTATTATAGTTACTGTGTTATAAAATAGATCTGAATTTATGTTATAAAATAGATCTGAATTTATGTTATAAAATAGATCTGAATTTATTTTACCTAGGTAACAGAAATTTTAGTGTGCATATATTACATATGTTCATATTTTTTAAGTTCTTATCAATCCAGAACTTATTTAGTAGTAAGTTATGATAACAACTAGGATTCTATTCACCCATGCATTTATCTACTCATTCATCCACCTATTTACTATAGCCCAACTGTCTATGGTATACTTAATATTTTATCCTTTTCTAATGCATTTGAAATATGCCTACCACAGTGTCAATTTCTATTTAAACTCCAGATATCCTGCATATTTTGTATCATGCCCCACTGACTACACAAGTACTTCCACAGTGTCTTCAATATTAACTTTCTATTAAATTTCAACTAGTTCACTTGTGTTACTGTGCTTTCCAAGATGTTTTAAAAACTGTTCTTGAACCTTGCGTTCAATTTTAGATCCATGCTTTCTAAGAGGTCTCACTTTTCATGATTCCACAAAGAATTCTTTATATTTACAAATTGAGGGAAAATTGACAACTATTAAATATTTTGATTTTCCACCTAGTTTTGCTTTTTAAGTGTCTGTTTTCCAGGTTTTGCCTCTTTTCTTTTAAAATATCTTTGTAGATTTTTTTTCCTTTTTTTCATTTTTTTTGCTTACCTTGTAGATCAAAGCCAGGGCCTTGCTCAGGGCTAGGCAAGTGTTCTGCCACTGAGCTACATACTTGCCTTTTAATAATTTGTGTTTTATATTTTAGTTTTTTGGTACCAGGAATCAAACTCACGACCTTGCGCTTGCCAGGCAGGTGCTGTGCTGTTGAGCTATATCCCTGGCCCCTTAATAGTTATTTTAAATGGAAGGACTTTCCCTCTCCATTCTCTTTGCTACTGATTATGAATGACACATATGGGGGACCAATGAATTTTTGAGCAGTCAAGTAATATCTATTTTCCGATTTATTTAGGTTTTGCTCAGTGAACAGTCACATTACATACAATAATTAATTTTAAAGTCCTTTTAACTTTTATATTTGTGGGGCAAATCACTTTTTCTTAAAAGATCTTTATATAATAACTATTTCAGAACATAACATATACAGAAGATGAAGATTATAAGGAAATTTTTCAATAGTCCAACCTACTTTAACTTTTACAAGATAAAGCATTGAAAGAAATTGGTTAATCACCAATTCTGTAAAATCTGGGCTTCCCATCCAACACATCTAAAAGACAGGAAAAGTGCTTAAGAATATTTTAAACATCCTTCTCTTACAGAAGTTCATGTGTCAGTTAATGTAAAACTTGGAAAGAGAAAATAAAAGCAAAACTCAGATTAATAAATGGGAGATAATTACTAGTCAATATTAGGCATTTATTTTTCAGGTTTTTTTCTGTTTTCTAATTTTACATGTATTTACATGTATTTTTGTTTGTTTGGTTGGTTTTTTTTTTTTTTTCCTGGTACCGGGGATCGAACTCATGACCTCGCGCTTGCCGGTCAGGCACTGTGCTGCTGAGCTAAATCCCCCGCCCCTATAATGTATTTTAAAAATAAAAAATTTTATATTTTGTGCCTTTCCTGAACAACACATACCATAAATAGCTTTCTAAATCATAAAATGTTCAACTACAATTTCATGGCTCATAATATTATACTGTATGAATGTACTGTATTTTTATCATTTATCTATTACTGGACATTTTTATATGTATAAATTTTCTGTAATATTATATAAGAAAAATCCTATGATGGACAATTTTATTAACATTAAAATATTTAAAAAGTATTTACTAAAGGTAGAAATCTTAGAGATTGACATGTAGTGCTAAGGAATGTATATATTTCTAAGATTGTATTTCATTTTATTTATTTTTTGTTTGTTTTTCTTCCAGTATCAGGAATCAAACTCATGACCTTGTGCTTGCCAGGCAGGCACTTTGCCGCTGAGCTAAATCCCCCGGCCCTTCTAATATTGTATTTTATACTAACACTTTTTCTTTTCTCCTTGGCTTCAAATGGGTTCTTTTTCTTTTCTTATTTCCTTACCTGTCCTCATTGCTTTTAAGGAAATAATGGATGCTCAATCCTCTATTTTTTTCATATATGTAATTATATTTTTCTTCTTTTTTGAGTTCCTCGATTTCTGTTAATAATTCAACTTTCTAGTCCAGAGTTAGACTAATATATGAGACTAATATATGGCTTTCCCCAAGGTTCATTATTGTTTTCTCTTCAAGCAGTCTATTTTAAATGGTAAGTTCTTTTATGAAATGGTCATAGATTAAGGTATACTGATTAAAATATTACATTCATTTTCTATACACAATATAGATTTCTAATAATGCAGAAGCATGTCAGTTAATTTTGAGAGACTTCCGAATCATAATAAACATATTTAAACATTGTTTCCTGAAGAAGATAAAAAAATAGAAGCTACTGTACAAAGTCCAAAGAAAAGGCTTAGAATTACTCAAATTTGTAAATCTTTAGAATTTCTCCCATGATCCACTATTACAGGCTGACATCAATACCAATATGCTATTTTACACTGTGAAAAGGTTTTTTAAAATTCCATTCTAAAACTCACACATAAGTATTACAGAATATTTGAGCAAAAGTAAAAAGCTTAGTAGTTTCAAAAAGGAAATGAAAGCATACTTGAATTGTGAATCAGATTTCAAGGAATCTGGATTAGGTACCCTCAGGAATGGATACGACCTACGTATTCAATATTTTAATGGGAATTACAACGCCAAAAATTTGCATGAAACTGATCAGCTTGCGTTATGGAACATTATGCTGATACATCATGCAAAGCACATTGATCAGCTGTAGTAGGAAGCATACTTCATCTCTACAAAAAATAAAAAATAAAAAAGCTGTAGTAATATTGGTTGATGCCACTTGACTATTAGTTTCAGGCAAGAGCTTTAAAAATGTTAATGTCTCATTTATTGCAAACATAGTACCAAGGGAAAGAAAATATTGAATTTTTTAGGTCCACTATCCATAAATTAACCATCTAGTAATAAAAGGCACAAACTAGATCATTCAAAGAAATTGGTAATTTTCTTAACTGCAGGTGGATCTGCCTACTGCATACTGTTAGAGAATGAAGTAAGTTCATTTTTTTGTTTATCCACAGGCTATCACCAACCCTCCTAAAAAGCTCTAGTGTTAATCATTATATATGAAGACATTTTTATCAACTGTCTCCCAGTGATGTTAGGAACTAAAGTAATTCATCACCAGGTCACTTGTTCTCTTTTTCAAATTAAACAATCTGCCGGGTATTCTTTTTCATCAAAGAAGAAATATGATGGATTTTATCTTCCAACTGTAAATGATTTTTTAATTTCAATGTCTGAATTGTTTCTGCTTCCAGTAAACAAGGGAGGAAGGGGACACTGGGCACTGCAGGTACACCGAGTCTTAACTACAATCCAAAACAATGGCTAGTTACACCTTAACTAACCTTTATGGGTGTATTTCTACAGAAACCAGCTATCTTGCCAAGTACTCAATGTAAAAATGATTTTTCTGTGTATTTTCAACCCTTTATTAAGTGAAACTCCAACATGCAGCCTACATTTGGCCAGAAGGAGAATTTTGGGAAAAATGAAAAAAAATGATAAAAGGCTCCAAGTAACCTTCAGAAAGGGCAGCTTGCTGCAGTTTAATAGGGAGAAAATGTTAAATTATAAAAATCCTAGTTATTTAAAAGTAAACATACTTTGAGCAAGTACACAAATGCCTAGGATTATGCTACAGAGGCAATACGACATTTGAAAACACTTCTACAGCAATGCCAATAAATATTAAAAAATCACATAATTGAGTTTTCAATAGTAGACTCTCCCTGCCCCCAAATAAACCAGAGAGAATTTCTTGAAGAATCCTGAAACGAACTTTTGCCCTCAGGTTGGGCTATGATTTCCACTGGCAATTTGTTGGCTTTTGAAACAGATTTTAGTTCCTAGATTCTTTGTTTTTTTTTTCTGGTACCAGGAATCGAACTCAAGACTTTGTGCTTGCCAGGCAGGCCCTGTGCAGCTGAGTTAAATCCCCAGCCCCTAGTGCCTAGATTCTAAGGGGATTTTCCTTTGGTCCCATTAATATGCAAGGACTCTTGTTCCCAACACACAGAGATCTGTTCCTTTCCTGAGACTCTGAGGTCTGGATTGGTTGAGGGTAAATTTTATAAAGGAGGCAGCCATTTTGGAATGATTACCGTACCAAATGTGCTTCTTTTATTTGACCATGGCTCGCCTTAGTGACATTTCCTCCATTGAGGAGAGGAAGGAATCAGTCTCCTCGGCCTATGTATTGACATGTTTGGGTAGCAATTGCACACATTTTGAA
Organism: Chinchilla lanigera; assembly: GCF_000276665.1. Lineage (NCBI taxonomy): Eukaryota > Metazoa > Chordata > Mammalia > Rodentia > Chinchillidae > Chinchilla > Chinchilla lanigera. The sequence goes on from NW_004955449.1 coordinate 6,692,539, forward strand.
ACTGATAGTTGATTATAAGATGATAAATTTCTCCACAGAAACAGCAAGTCAGAAATGGTTGCAGGGATAGGTTTTTTGCAAGAAATTTTGTTATGCAATGCTAACAAAAGAAAGTTCCTTACAGTGTATCTCAGACACACCCATTGATTTTAAGTTTAGTTGAATACCTAGTTATCTGTACTCCGTCAAGCTGTAATAAACCATTGGGTATATCAACACCTACATAGTTAAAACATTCTATGGAAAGCACACCCACAGAAACAGGAGTAATCAGTTCTCCTCATGTGTAACCCTTACTCCGAATAGTGCATTAACATTACTTAAAAGACATCACTATGTGCCCTTTCGTTTCTCTTCTAGTCTTATTTCCTTATCTTTCTCTGAAAAATGAAATATCTCTATTAGCAAGTATAAATTTTTATAAAAGTTTAGCACTCTACTTAAAAAATGGAATACTTGTCCCTGATATATTATCTTTCCTCTTATTTTAACTTCACTCTTCTGCTTGGCTGTTTTCTTTGTTTCTTTTTGGCAGTGGGGTGGTCCATTGGCCTCCTAGTACCTTTACTCTATATCCCTTTCTCCATTATTTCCCCTCTAGGGTCTTTTGTGGTTGGTGTCATCACACCCATTCTAATTCATTTCCATGGGGAAGCAAACAATTAGAGGATTAAAATAACTGCAGTTGGCCTTTGGGAATTCCATACTTTTCATCAGTAATTAGTTTAAGAGTAATGTGACCTCTAGGAAGTTTTTCCTAGTTCTTAGGAGAAAACAGATGAAGCTAAATTCTCTATCTTCCACTTGATTTAAACAAGGAAATATGTTGCTGCCCCTAGAAGTTGTCCTAAATCACAGGGAAACCAGCCTTGGGATGAAGGTAACACCTGGGGGCAAGGAGGGGTTAGAACAGAGGGGAAGAAAAACCCTAAGGCCCTTAGGACATTACCAAGCCACTGGACCAACCTTATCACATGTTCTGTTTTCTTATTCTTTAAATCAACTTGAGTTTACTTTTATATTATTATTTCTAGGTCAAACAACCCAAATAGACATGAATTCCCTCATGTATTATTGGTTGAAATAGTAAAAGTGACCAAATGGTAAAGAATGTCCCCAAATGGGAGCTAGAGTTTTATTTCTTTAGGGTTACTCTCTAAATCCAAGTCATGAAAACACAGAACAAAGTAAACTGTTATTGACCTCTGAGTCTGAATAGCTCAAATATCTAAAAACATTATATGATCATGACAACTGGTGAGGCTCTACCTACATTAGTAGTCATAAACCAGTTAGTAACCATGAGTTTATACAGGTAAGTTAGTCGAGGACCTTATTCTCTGGAAGGAACATTTAAGTTGAAAATGAGCAACGGAGACACTAAAGACTATGATATTTGTTTCTTAAAAGGATCAACCAGTCCAGGATTCTAGGAGCTAATCTCTTCCCTGATTCAATGAGGGACTCTCCTTTGTCAGATGAGACCAAATCAGTCTAGATGTCAGTATTACAATACGAAGCACTCAGCTTAGGAAAAGTATGGCTTTTAAATAAATCTAGCAATTTTTTTGAGCACTCTGTTGCTTTATTTAAAACTAAAAATAACTGGGGAATTTATACATATATAAGAAATTCCTTTTTGCTCACTGAAATATAACATAGCAAATGCATCATTTGATGATTTAATTTCTGTACATTAGATTTTTTCCCATGTCATCACTATAAATAAAATACAACAATTTCAACTCTTTAAGATAACCAAGGCATTTTATAAATTTAATATCATAATTACTCAAGTTCCAAAAATATTATCATTTAGGCCAAATATGTGAGATGAACATACACAATGAAAAAAGCTTTAAATGCTGCCTATGAGAGAAAAAGTAACATTCTGAATTTACAGACAACTCCCTAACCTATCAGTTATCCATTTCCGCTTGTTTTATTTTGTGATTGATTAAAAGCCAGTGTTGTTAATTTATCTTTCTTTTGTCTCAGGTACGTGGTAATCATAATATTAACAGTTTATATATTTTGCTCCACCTTATTTAATTTTCATGGGTTGTTAGACATATCAGCATGTTGGAATGCCTTCTTTTCATAATTTTTTTCTATGGGAACACTGTTGCATAAATTGTCTGAACTAGAAGTAGCCATGGGTGAAATGGCCTTTCTTATTAAATGTCACAAGATTTAATGTCACAGTATAATTGGGATGGAAGGATAATTGAGCTAAGCTCAACATGTCTTTTTTCTGCTAACACAGTACTAATCCACAGGAGTGTTAAAGTATGTTTAATAAAAGGCCCTATTCACATGAAAACTGTTGGCACTTGCTAAAAATTACACTACTGCATTGCTTAGCCCTTAGAATTTCTAGCGTAATTCACAGCAAGTTTGATTTTCAAATGAAATTATAATAGGAGTCTGCAATAAAAAATTCAACATGTGTTCTCAAAGTATTTTTTTTTAAAGAATTAAAAATGGTCTTGTGTTCGAGGTATTAATGCCTTTTGATATTGTGCCCTTTTTTTTGTCTTTTTGAGACAGGGTCTCGCTATGCAGTTCAGGCTGGCCTTGAGCTCACTTTGTAGCCCAGGCTGGTCTCGAATTTGCAACGATCCTCCTGCCTCAGCCTCCCAGTGCTGGGATTACAGGCATGTGCCACCATGCCCAGTGGTATTGTGGTTTTGGTGAAAGAATGCTTGCTTGGATCTGATTCTACCTTTATTCATTTCTCCTGCCTACACACACACACACACACACACACACACACACACACACACACACACTCTCACACTACTCTTGGGCATGTGTGTTACATGTGCCGGCAAAAAAGAAATAAACCAGTAAGGCAAAGTAAGAAAGCAGTGTAAGTCATATGACTGAATTCTGATTAATGAACTATGAGCTGAACTCATGATCCAGAAAATCCTGCCCCAAAACTCTACATGTTCTTTTTGATTCTCTGTATGAAATAAAAGATTTACAAGGACTCCGAAACCTGACTGCTGAATTAAGTAATAAAAAAGAACAATGATGGTGTTAAATTTCTGAGAATGTAAAACTCATTGTGATGTAGTAGAATTATCCTGACTTCATGTTTTTCTTTGTTTCTTTTTTCCCCTTATTTCTGCCTTTTTTGGTAAAATCAACTTACTGAAGAATGAATGAAAGAAAAAGTCACTTTGCTATACTCCACTGTTATTTTTCATTCATTCAGTGACCTTGAATAAGCAAATAACTTGTTCATATTCCCGACCATTAACCTGAGAACCTGCACCCAATCTTTTAATATATTCATAACTTACAAGGACTTTCGTAGCTCATCTCACCCATTTCTGTGCTTTCGTGCAGAATCTGTGCCTCTAAATACTACGGGCTGTATGCAAATCTTCATAGTTTTTTGAAAAGCTTATGGTAAAAGATTGTCTGTCTTCATTTGAAAGTCTAATTCAGCATTTCTGATATTGTTTTTGGTCAAATTTACCTGTAAAGAAATCTACTCACTCCATAACTCATTTTGATTCTCATTTGTTTTCCTTTTTAGAATACAGAAGTTCTATTAGCAAGAACACTTTAAGTTCTTCCTAATACGTTTTTTCCTAGGATAAACCAATCTTTTAATCTTTCCTTATGAATGAATTTCAAAACTTCAGACAGTTCCAACTTTTCTATTTCTCTGTTTGATAAAACATCCTGATATAAGTCATCTATTTGGTGAAAAAGTGAACTGAAGCCGAAAGAAATCCATCCAACCAGCTGTTTGTAGAGACAAAACTACTCTTAATTGACTGCTCTTTTGTCTTTTGTTTTTATAGCCTTAAAGAACAAAATCTGGAACAGAGTACTCCAGGAAAATTACAATGAAGAACTTTAAGGGAATGATTTTTGCATGGACTTAAAGTGTTAGATATCTATGCATATTTTATAGTACAATTTCTTTGGACTTAATTTAGTTGTAATAATAGTTACTTTCAATTTAGCTAAGCATGCTCCCCTTAGGTTTCTTTCAATTAAGTATATTTGATCAGGCCAGAACTGGCCATGATTGAAAAATTTACAAGCATACAATTTGCCCTAGCCTTACTTTGTTAATTCCGTAAATGGCAAGAACTCAATACACCTGTTTATTTGGAGGAACTACAAGAAATAGAGACAATACAGAATATGATAACTCTGAAAATTTAAGCCTAAGCCTCATAGCCTGAAAAATATCTCAGAGGTCTTAAAATGATAGGTGTGGTGTGGAGGACCCAGCTTATAGTCTCAGAGCCCTAACAGAGCCATACCATTTACCTAAAAAATGAATAAGCCACTATCATCTCTATGTACTTTTTCCATGGCTTATTTGTACTATAGAGAAGTCATACCCAAATTCTACCTAATTCATTTTTTACCTCTATCATCTGAGCATCAATTTTTTTAGTTGACAAACAGTATAACTTGTTCTATGAATGTGAGGCTCATAAAAATTACAATGGATAAAGCATCTGGCTGAGTGCTTTGAAAATGGTAGGTAGTAGTGAGCAGAGAGCTACAAGTGTTTTGTCACCAATTCTATCCCATAACTAGAGGTGACTTCCTATTTTGAATGTGGGCTTCTTGTGAAGCTTGCCTTGAATGAAAGAATATGGCAGGAATGTCACCACCCAACTTCCAGGGCCACTGAACCTTACAAGAGCTGTGCTTTTCAGTATTATGTGGAAATGTCCCTTGTTTGAATCTAGCCACTAGCCAGGAGAAATGCATACGGTATAGAAAAGCTACTGCAGGAAGCACAAGGCACTAGGGTTAACAACCTGAGCTGCTCAGCTGTCAGTATCAACTCCCAACTTTCTGAGTGAGCTCCGGTAGATGTTTCAGGCCAGTCAAACCTCCAGCCAACCATACACAGAAAAGAACCTTCCGGCAGCATCCAGCCAACCTACAGGCTCATAAGGGATAATAATTACTTTATTTCCTGTAGCCAGTAAGTTTTGGGTACTGTGTTATGGAGCAATAGATAACCAAAGCATTGCCAAGTAACTAAATGGAACAGTTGTCATTGTTCTCCCCAGTGATGAGGGGAAATAGCGTATATTGATGGTTCTCTCTTCACTTTACCTATAGATCTTAGGGTTAATTGTGTCCTGTATTTCTACTCAGTGCCAAAGCACTGGGGAAAGAAATAGGTGATTTGTTAACCTGAGAACAAGACCTTTAAAAGGACTAGTGCTTTCTTTCCTCTGTAGTCTGCACTGTCGTGAGCAGTCTTGCATTGTAGCACACGCACTGGTGAGTTCCTGCAAGGTCTGACACAGCAGGACAGAGAACATGTTTCCTCTAATATCAGATACTGCGCCTGTGCTAAATGTGAGGCACAGAGGCTCACTCACTCTTTTTGTCTATGACCTTCCCAGGTTTATTTTGTTTGCCCATTGCTCCTCTCCCTATCTAGTTTTATGGCCGTCATAGACTTGGCACGAAACGTCTGTCTCCCTTTCCTATCTTAATAGCCTTTTTATACCTCCCTCTTAGTATTTCCTAAATTCGCCCTTTGTTTATTGTTTTCTGTCCTTACCTCTGACCTTGTCTAGTTATCTTCCTAACTTTATGACATCTAGGAGATGCTCCTTTTAGACATCCTGTTTTGATTTTTCTTTCTTTACCCCGAATCCTTGTGGCTATGCCCAGACAGGCACTGGATTTGCTATTATTTTGATTGCAGATGTAAGAGTACAACATTTTGCCCACAGGACACAAAGAAGTGGAAATTATAGTAATTTACAAAGCAAAATATTTAAGTGATTCTCAGTAGATTTCCAAATAGAGGTGATAAAAACAAAATGTCCATTTGCATATTCAGTAACTAATCTTATTTTTTGTTTTTGGTGTTTAGCAAAACTTGTGAATCCTCTGAAAGGTCTTACTTCCAGGGGAGCAAATTCCCGCCATCTTTGGTGGGGCTTGTAATCAAATACAATAATCCGAGGGCAGCTGAGCCACTATTATAGCTTGCTTGGCACTGGAAGGTTAAAGTTTCCCTATGTTTGGAAGCAATCTTCCCTCTACCCAGAGATCACTGTCAGTTCAGGAACAGACTTCAACCGCACATCTGCAATGTGAAGACATGATTACTACAGAATATAATGATTTAAGATTTTTGTATGAAAGATGAATTCCATTCAAGAAATTTCCTCTTAGACATAGTACTGTAATTATTTCAATTTATTCTTCAGCAATTTTCCTGTAGGTATCTTTTCACTGTGTTGTTTTCATGAAGATAACTCAGTTAAATATAGAAACTTTACGTTGTGTATCACCGTAATACTTCTGATTCCACGAGATTTTGAAAAAAATGTCTTTTAAAGGCATCAGTTTGGAACAATGTTTCCTATGCCCACCCCTTAGTTTCCAGTGTCTTGGCTGCCTGCCTATACCTGGAGGGTGGCCCTTGCATTTCATAATGACATCCCCAGGGAGCACAATTCAGATCTGAAGGGCAGGAGACTTGATCTGACAGCAAGAAAATCAAACAGGTAAGGAGCATAGGGAGAGGCAACTGGACTTGAACACGGAGTTCAGCTTGCAGTTCTAGGGACCTGCCTTTAACCTGGGCAGCAACGTGTAAGGACCACAGGTGCAGAAGACGCCAGTGAGTGCAGCTCCCTTCACTGGCACATTGGTGTAGTCGTTTCCAGCGTCACCACTTCCACAACCTTTAGTTCACTCACAGCTGGCTTGTTCTCACAACATCCTCCTGGGTGAAGCTGGAATAGTAATGTTTTCCATATTAGGAAATTCAGGGTTCCCTCCCCGAATTGCTAACTTTCTTTTAAAAAATGTTTTACTAACTTTTAAAAATGTTTATGAGTACATGTGTGCAGTCCATAATGACTACGTTCCTTGTGCAGACTGGTACAGGCACAAGAACATCTTAACTCTTTTTCTGTTCCCTTTCCACTCCTCATCCTCCTCCACTTTCCTAATATTACTTCCACTTCCAAACAGTCTCAGACAAAGAATGAGACACAGCGGCATTCATTTCCTCTGACTCACTGTCTTAGAGACATTCTGATGAGGAGAGTTGCATCATTCTGCGAATCTATGTAATTTTAAGACACATGAAGTATGAGTGGAAGTGGGGAACGTGGTAAAATCACATGGAAGAGCCCATCTGACTAATACAAATGACGAACTAGAATTGGCCATCTTAATAGGAGGACACTTTGGGACACACTTCTATAGTGAAATCACGATGACACATGCATTGAAAACTATACTTCAAGGCAATCCTTGCTTCCTGTCAAGAGAAGGACCAGGGCAACAAGCTTTTCAGACAGGGTGTCTGTAAATAATGTCATTCTATTTCATCAAGCCAGTTAATGAGAAATGTGACAGTCTTGTCCCTACGTAACTAGTGCACAGTCAAACAAGAATAAGTCTTGCTAAAGAAATATACAAATGTGCTGTTTGTCTTTTTTCTTCTTCTTTGTGGCATCTGTCATTTGGCACCTGCCCACCTAACCAACCATCTTTAGAAGTGCGTGGTCTTTTTGTTTAAAAAAAACCAAAACAAAACCAAACTCAGGATTTTGTAAAGGGAACTTAAAGATTATGATGAATAAAGATGAACAGAAGATTAGGCTGCTGATGAAAATCTTTTTACACATGTGGTTAATAGAAAAAACTTTCACCATAACTAGTCTTAATGTGTGTCCTTTCTTATTAATCACACGCATTTTCTACTTTGCGTGCTCCTACACTGTGATATTACAAGGTCACTTCCTTCTGTCAAAATCTTGAGGAAAAATTGTGGAAAATCTTGTGCGTTTTTTCTTTCAAAATCTGCAGTTGTCTCAAAATAGAGTCTCAGCTCTATTAAGACAGTGGTCTTAATTCCCTTCAGTGTGCCCTACACATTGTCCAAGGTGAGTAGCCGAGTCCTCTAGAGCTTGGCATTACTGCCCCTTGATCCGCTTTCTGCTCAGGGTCGTTTAGCTCTGAAACATGCTTGCTATAGTTTCCCACACACTGCTGGCTCTACAGTCCACTCCTCATCTTTTACTCTGCTGTCTTTGCTCTAACAGCAATGAGAAAGATTTTCATAGTTCTTCCCTATTTTCACAGGGAGCCACTTTTAGATCAGTCGGCAGTAAAAATGTTTAAAAGAGTCTGCCTCAGCTGCAGATAGCTGATGCTAATTTTTTTTTAAAAATTTTCTGGTTCGAAATCCATGGTCCTAAAATACCCATGAAACATGCATCCATGATTAACACTTTTGTTTATAAATGGGGTTTTTTTCTGGTATTTTGATATAAAACATTTCTTATTTTGAGTTGTGAGAAAAGAGGACTTTGGAAGTTAGTCATTTATGGTATTTAATATACTAGTAATTCGTGCTCATGGGTGGGATTATCTGTGAAGAACTGGAGTAATTACACACAGTTTAGAAAATAATCTTATTTGTGGTCACTGCTCAAACATTTCTCAGTGTGGATCAGCTCAGTATGTGAAAAGATGTCAGGGTTTTGAGCGAATGACTTGTAGTTTCTAGTCTATTTTTAATACTTGTTTAACTGGAAGATTTGGGTAAGTCAAATTCTTTGAGCCTTGGTTCTCTTTCCTGTAATACTGGGATGATATTGTTGATCTCATATGGTTGTTTTAGGGATTACAGAAATACAGGTAGAACACTTAGCATAGGACCTGCAAATAAAAGTAGTGAATAAATGAATACTATAATCCTTGTAGTTGAAATGTTCATTTATCCAAAGTATAAAGTAGAGATCTTATGGCAGTTTTAGGCTGACACAAATGTGACCAGGGCAATAGATTAATAACATTTGAGACCTTAGAGAATTAAAATAATTTAATCTGGAATCCAGGCAAAGAGATAATGGCATCTTCTCCATGACCTGAGGGTTGGTCACAAAGGGGGATCTAATTGTCCTCCACAGAGGTTAGAACAACAGAATCTGACAGTAAGGTAATTCAATTACAGTACACATAAAGTTTATTCTAAAGTTTAAAAGTGGCTAAACAATTCAGCAATTCTCCCAGATGTATACACAAGAGAAATGAAAAAATACTCATACCAAAATTTGTTAATGTGTTCTTAGCAGTACTATTAATAAAATCTAAAGGTATCAACAATTTCTCTACCCTTATACATAATTGAGTAAATAAAATATGGTATACCCATACAACGGAATGTTTTACAGCTGTGAAAAGGAATCAAATGCTGACATATGCTAAACTTCGACAAAACCTGAAAACATTATGCTAAGTGGAAGAGCTGGTACACAAATAACTACATATTTTGTGACTCCATTATGAGAAATGTCAAGGACAGGTAGGTCTATAGGCAGAAAATACATTACTTGTTGTTAGATCTTAAAGAATCAGAGGGGAGGGGGTTAGGGAGTGAAAGGGTAACTGTGAGGAAAATTGTCTAAAATTAATTGTGTTGATGGTTGAACAATTCTGTGAATGGATAACAAATCTCTGGATTGTGCCCTCTGAACTGGTGAATGGTATGGTTTATGAATAATATTTCAATAAAGTTATTGCAAAAATATTGGCTGATGAGGCGTGGTGTCTCATGTCTGTAATCCTAGCACTTGGGAGGCTGAGATAGGGGGATTGCTGTTAGTTTGAGGCCAGCCTGGGCTACATAGTGAGTTGAAGGCTAGCCTGAATTACATAAGGAGACTTTGTCTCAAAAAACAAACAAATGAACAAAGCTAGATACTGGAAAATGCTAAAAAAGCTGCAAAATTTTTAATGCTATCAGCCTCTGTATAACGGTGTGGCCTTGCAATTTTTAAAGAGGTTTGGAGACTGATTCTAGAACACTGTCATTGTGGCTATTTCTTAGGTTTTTGCTGAAATTTTTCCTGCTTTGGTTTTGAAAATAATTTCACCCTTGGTCATACTTGTAGAAATTTCCTTCTCTTAAGGATTTTCATTATTCTGAATTGTTTTGTAAGCATCTACTTCTGTGTTACAAAAGCATGCTGCATATGGAAAACACATTTGTACCACAATACTGATATAAAATGAGATAAAAGTCCCAGTTTTGCTTACTGGTGTCTTTTCCCATAAGTATAATTAATGATCAACAGCCATATGTTTAATACCCTGGCTACAACTAACTCTCTTACAGAAATAACCAGTTAGAAATGGGAAAAACACATGCCCATTTGGTAGTGTATTAGAACTGTTCGATTCTGTAGCAATAACAGTTTGGGCAGGAAAGCAGTATACACTGTGATAAAGAATCTGATTTTAGTTTATGTTTATCTAAAGTTAAAAGTGCACAAGATGTAAAATGAAGTGTTCTGCCACAAACTGACACATAGTTTGGTGACAGAACAAAAACATTTCATCTATGGATATTCTTACGGCATGAGGGAAGAATATCCACAAAACTCACAGCTTTCTGTAACACTTGCATCGAGAAAAACTGCCTGGTATGCCACCTAGGCAATGTGAAATCTAATCTGTAACAAAGCCCATAATGCACTCTTAATTGTACAGATGAAGAATTTGATAATATTATTGGAAACTGAAGAAATCTTTCTGCCTGTTTTGGATTTGTTATTTTCATAAAGTGGAATCTCATTATTTGCCATTTCTTTCATTATTTTGTATTCTATTATGATGAATTATACTCCACATTCTAAAAAGTCACACAAAACATAATGAGGAAGAACGAAATCCTGTTCATCATGAAGTATTTGTTGTTTTAGTAACTTCTGAATCTGAGAGAACTGCGTATCATGCAACTAAGAACCACTGCTGAAAGGAGCTGCAGATAGCAGCAGCTTGGTGTAACAGGGAGAAGTGTGAACTCAGGAGCCCTGATCCTACCAGTCTGGGGCTCACTGAGTAAGCTACTACTCTCAGAACCTTGATGTTTTCATTTTTAGGGGAGTTGTTAGGCGAGATGACCTGTATCTGCGTAACAGTTTTAAGCTCTGCAAGTCTGTAATTCTGTGATATGGAACTGGATACTTTATGAATAAGGAGAACAGAACACACATATTTTTGAGTACATTTTAATTAAACCCTTTCTATAATTAAGTTTATCTTCTAAGAGTGTTAAACATTATGATTTTATACTGATAAAAATGGACTAGTTGAAGCCATTTTAGATACTGTTTCAAAGAGACTTAGGTAATAAACACCCAGACTAATGAATAAAGCGCTATTCCATATGTTATTACTAATAGACACATGACCTATGTTAGAGAAAATCATTCTACTCTCTTCAGAGCAGACCAACTTGATTATGCTTGAGTGTATGATGTAAATATTTTCTAAATGTTATTTTTAAGTATTTTTGAACACATTTTTCTCTTTATATTTTATGAGTACTCCTAAACAGATATAAAACTAAATTCCATACACTTAATATCTAAGTAATTAACAATTTAATATTTAAGTAATTCATACTGAATCTTTTTGCTATTTACAAAGGCTATTGCTGCCTTTGAAGCACTAATAATTTACTTAGACAATACTTTGGAATATTAAAACAATTATGGGTACTGTATAATATGTGGTATGTACATATAAATGAATATATATTAGATAGAGTGTATACAAATATGCATTATGTGTGATATATATGCAGTACAGAAAATCAGAAATGAGAGTTTGAATATAGAGGCGGCTTTGGTTGTCTGATTAGGCTATCAATTTCAATTTTGCTTAATAATGGAATAAGTATAGTTTCATCTGTTAGTCTAGACCCAAACGATATCTGTTAGAACTGTTTAGTTGGAGGGGCTGGGGATTTAGCTCAGGGGCAAAAGCGCCTGCCTGGCAAGCGCAAGGTCGTGAATTCGGTTCCCGGTACCGGAGAAAAACCAAAAAAAAAAAAAAAAAGAACTGTTTAGTTGGACAAACATTTGTGAGTTCCATACTAGCTTCCAGAAAGATACAAACTAAAAACCAAGGATGTCCTGGGATGGGTGAGTACCCAGTGGAGTGAACTTCCATTTCTTTAGTTTACGTGAGCAGCTCTCAGTGAGCAGGCCTACTGTCATCACTACTTACTTTTTCATATAAATGTCAAGCTAGTCAATGAGATTTAAATTTCTGAAAATAGCTTGAATACACTATTTTGGGAGAGGCAAAGTTATATGTTGTATGCAGAAATGGCATTATTGGAATTTCATTTTTTACATATTTTTCTCCATGAGCGTAAAGGGTAACCTCAAACATATGGCTCTCTAGATTTGAAGTCGTATGTTTTTCCTGAATTAAACTACTAAACCTAAGGCTTTTGCTTCAGTACCTCATTCAAACACACGGTAGGCAACCTATGGTGATGCTTTTGCCAACTAGAACTAGTTCAGGGGACATGGGCATCTTGGTTGCTTTTCTTGTTGCTGAGACAAAATACCCAACACCCAAAGTTAAAGGAGGAAAGGTTTATTTCAGCTCAGTTTGTAGAGGTTTCAGTCCATACTTGGCTGGGTCCAAGGCAGGGTTACGTGGCAGATGGGCATCATGGAGGAGAAACAGTTCATGGCAGGCAGAAGACAGCAGGAGCAGCAAGTGACAAGTGACTAGCAGTAACCTTCTTTCTGTCCCTTGTATTTGACCCAGGAGACCCACCCTCAGGGCTGGTAGCACATACATCTAGATGAGGCAGTCTTAATCCTAGCATCACACTGAATCAACCCCAACATAATATTCATGATCCCAGGATCACATACCTTATATCCAGCAACCTCTGAAAAGCCCCACCTATGACTGAATGAGGCTTTGTGGAGACATCTAGATACAAGCCTTAACGATGGATGATGTGGCAAGATAGAAAAATGCTGCAGTGGTATCCTTTTTCTAAGACAGCATTAGACCTTCTGCAACATCTGTTGGCTGCACTGCTTTATACTGATTTTTCACCTTCTGCCCCTGAATAACTATGACAGTGAGGTATCAGAGAACTAGAAGGCTATGAAATGGCCCATCAGCTATAGCTCTGCATACACCTTAGCAACCAGTGGGCAATGCTCTTGAACAGTGTTCCTTAAATGTAGGGCTTTGCTCTGCTTACCATTCATGTCATTTGATAAGTTATACATTGTGGTTCTCATCCTTCACATAAGCGAATTAGATGAATTTAAAAGTAGTTTCCAGGAACAATTGAACATTTGCATAATGTTTCTTAGCTTGGAAAATATTTGTACTTATTTCATGTAGTTTGTACCATTTCTACTTGTTCTCCATGGCATTCTTATTTTACATATAATTACAGTGAGACCTTGCCTAAGGAAACCTTGTAGTAAATGTGTTAAGTCTTCTTTTAAATTATTCAACTGCTGTCCACACTAATGTGATCATCTTAACAAACATTTTATTTGCATGTATTAAAGTTTTCTAAAATATTATTTGTTTATTGTTATATTACCAGACAAAAATCTACAAGGCTAAGAAATTACATGGATCTCAATAATAACAAAATTCTTTCCTTGATTGAAATTTTACTGTGTGGCATTTTAAGCAATACTAATTCAGCTATTCTTTAAGTGTATGCTATTACTACCCTTGTTTTGCAGATGAGAGTTATGGGGCTTAGAAATTAAGCATATTGTCAAAAGTTGGATGAATAGTAAGTGTCAGAACCATGTTTGGAAGTTAGATTTAAAAAATGACTCCAAAACTTCTCTATAGCACACTACTACTATTTTTCAATCAACTGAACAGGTATGTAAAAAAGCAACTATGTCTACACTTCCATGTTAAGAGTCAGCAGTCACAGTTAAATAAGTTGCCTAACACCTTAGGTAATTTATTTTATAAATGGTGTATGCAATAATGACAGTATTCTCTTGAGTATGTTGTTCTTGTTCTATTCCCCTCAACTAATGCTCAAGGCATTGCCTTAAAGTCTAAATAAGATGAAAACATTCCAAACAGATCCATGCTTTCTAGGCTAAAAGGAAGAAATTTAATTTCTCTCCTCAGGAGACCAAACTGCAAGTGCCCAAACTAATTAACCATTAGCAGCTGAAGAAGGAGACCAGGGAGTCTTGCACAATTATATCTGCTAGAAAGGCTCTGAGGACCATTTTCTTTCTCTTAGAAAACAGCAGTATTAGAAGGTAAGAAGATAAAGTCAGAAGAATTGAAAAGCCTAAATCCCTCTGGAATGAATGAGAATAACCAAGACATGAATATACCAACACAAAACGAGACGAAACAGTCCTTTTAATTGCTCTCACATGGGCCTTTGAGATTTAAACAGAAAAACAACTTTCATTTTTGTTATAACTGAGTGCATAAGCTTATGTTTTAATTCACAGAAGTATTAAATTGTGTGCTAGTTACATTTTGGTGGGATTAATGTTGAAAATTATATTTCTAAAGTGAATACTTTAACCTCGCCTCTTGTCTCCATAATGAAGACGTCAGTGAAAGGCACTGACCATTGTTAGTAGTTTCCATGGTATTTTGAGCTTAGAATTCAGTGATTTTCCAGTTTATTATTCCTTATAAAACTCAACTGGGTAAGATATTTTAAATAAATTCTTCTTGTACATATTCACACATACAAATGTCTGTGGACAGTATAAAAGCTTTACTTGCCTCAGATTAAACAGGGCCACTCTTGGTTTAATTATGTGTCATTCCAAGATTTACAATAAACATACTAATGAGGCAACCCTGATGCGAGTGGTCTAGATCTGTTGGCCAGATCAACTTATATTTGTATATTTTTGTCCGGTCACCACTGAAGAACTTCATGACCAGCTGTAGCTTCCTGGTATCCACACTCTACTTTGTCATTTCTGCCACGATGTCCCCTGGTCCCCCACACCAGGCACCCTAACCTACTTCCCTGCCTTCATTCCCACCTACCGGTCCTCTCTTGTTTGCTTTCACATCAGTGAAAGTGTCTGACTCCACTGCTTGCTTTCACATCAAATGTTTGGGATGAGAGAGCTCTGTCCTCCCAGAAGAGCTCTGTGCTCTTGGAATTAAGCTCTTGATTCTTCAACAAATATACATTTGTGTCAAAGTAATACAGAAGTGAATTTCGGATTATTTAATAAAATTCAGAGTAAAACACTGCTTACATTTCTGTTCATTATTTAAGTTTGATACTCACTGTAAGCATGGCTGTCAAGCCATAAATAATTAAGCATCTCCTTGATTCAAGAAGTTTAAAACACACTGAAAAAGTTTTTTGGTATGACAGAGAACTTTCATTTTATAATATACCTGAAATCACAGCATAGTCAAGCCATATAATAGGAAACATGCATTACTTCACTACATGGTGATAATACTGGCCTGGAATATTATTTATTTATTTATTTTTAATGATGATACCACCATCCTTGTTTAAAAAGAAAGTTATGGAACTAAATCATATATACAGAGAAAGCAAATAATCTGCTTTATAGGGCACCATATGGGAAGGACTTGTTTCTTGTCTATGTGTAATATCCTATAGGAGGAAGAAACAGAGTCTGCAGTCATGACATCTACAGTATATGGTCTCCTATGGGAAAGTTATTCCAGCTTTCCTGTTGCTGCATTATGCACCTGTAACTGAAGGACTTTTTCTGTCAAACAGATAAGAAGAGTTAATGTTCATCTTACAAATATATAGATATGGCCAGAGAAAATTATTCATAAACATGTAGGCATTTACCTTTACGTGTGTGTGTGTGATACAGGGGACTGAATCCAAGGCCTTTGAACTGAGCTAAATTTCCTTTTTTATTTCTTATTTTGAAATTTTCTTTTTACGTTCAATGTAATAGAGTCTTGCTAAGTTGCCCGGCTTGGGCTGGAACTTGAGGTCCATCTGCTTTAGCCTCCCAGAGTGCTGAGATTATAAGAATGCAAGGCCATGCCCAACTTGTTCGTCTGTTTAAAATTCTATCCCTCAGATGGGTCAGCCCTTCTCATGGCTTACGCTTGTCTCTTCCTGCTAACTCCCCAATTTATATTTCTAATATTTTCTGCCCTTCAAGTCATACGCCTCATGTCCTCTCCATTTTTTGAAATGCACCATCTTGAAACCTCCTTACCAGGTTGGCTCTTCCTCTGGGCTCAGTATTCTTGAGCCACATCCCACGACCTGGGTGAAAGACCTAGGTGGTGCCCTTCCTTCAAGCTGCAGCTTCATCTCATGATACTTTTCATTCTCAATACCTTTTTTTTTTGGCACTGGGAATCAAACTCAGGACCTCACATTTGCTGGGCAGGCGCTGTGCTGCTGAGCTATATCTCTGATCCCCCATGCTTCTTTGAACCATTTTTCTTTCTTATTACATTAACTCACCTCCACAGCTTTATTTCTGATTAATTTCTAATCTCACTGGTACATATGAATATATTCTCCCCCAAATTTTAAATTTGTCAAAAAGCAGAAATCATTTTACTAGTATTCAAATTCTGATTTCCTGGTCCACACCCTGTAATCACTGTTACAAGTACTGTGGGAGAATTTCAGACTTTTGAAATTATTTTTAACATGCAAACAATGGACAGAACTATTGTGTGTAAGTGTACAGATTCATCACAAATGTATGGTATTATTTGGTATTATTTTATATGGGTATTTCTGCAACTCACGTTTTCCACTCTAAATCTTTGGATCCATTCACAGCTATATATATATATATATATAGAAATAGCTCACTCCTTTTAACTGCTGTATATGATAAGAATACATTATATATTTATCTAGGCTTCTTTTTTTATATGTATTAAAGTTTGATATTTTAAAAATTACAAATAATGCCAGAAATATCCTTGTACAACTATCTTTGTACCTACATGTTTAGATACCTAAGAAGAAAAATGCTAGATTGTATGATATAGATGTCTTCATTTTTATATTCCCTTTAGAGAGTTATGATAACCATGAATTATCTGTATCTTATTGTCTGTTTTCCTATACATACCTTAATTTCCCCCACTGTCTCTCTCTGTCCTTCTCTTGTTATCCCACTGTAATTCCATACCTTTATTTTATTAAGCTTAACACTGACCATACTTTTTGTGTGTGTGTGTTGTCCGTTTCATTCCATTCTAGCATTGCCTCTGTAATGAAGGAAATGATTAGCCTTTTGCCTGTAGTACCTGTTTCAGATGTTTTTTCCAAAGGAAGATTAACCATGCCCCTCCACTCAAGGCTACTGTTTTAACTTGTCTAGAGTAAAAACCCAGTGGAAGTAAAGGCCAAGCTTGAGATCATTCAAATGAGGCTGGAGGATTGACAGAACAAAGGGCCTTTCATGTGAGATGAATTCACAGAAAGGGTTCTATCCTCGAAAGCCTTGATGGTGTGACATCTCTGACTTTGATAACTGTCCTGTAGAATTCAGTGAATAGAAAGAGATTGATACATCATTAAACAATCCAGAAACCTGTAATTGTAGAAAATCACTAAGTATGTTGTAGCAGCTGGGTCTTTCATTGCACGCTCAGTGACATTTCCACACCTCAAACCTACAGCAATAGCAAGTGGGCTCACAGAAGCACAAAGCACCTCTCTGCTATTGCCAGGAGCCTCTTCCATAATGCTTGTCTGATGGGGGTAGTGGATAAGGAGCCGCAGGTTAATTGAGCATAATCTCATTCCACTGGCAGGGGAAAGAGTCCTTGGCAATGGGATTAATCTCATTGCTTTAAGAACCGTAAACCTACTGAAAGCTTCTAAACTGGTATCTCCAGCGTAGACCTCCACTCTAACTACTAGGGCACTGACCCTCCCACTTGCTATTCATGATCTTTCCCCTTCAAGCCTGTAGCTCCCATAGACTTTCCCATCTCAGGAAATTGCAGCATACTATATCTCTAGATGTGGTCAGAATCTTGTCACTATCACTATTTCCTTTTTCTCTCAAGCCTTATAACTCATTGTCTATGAAATCATATTAGCTCTGTCCTGAACATATATTCAGGCCACCTTTTACCAGCTCCCCCAGCGGTGCTCTGGTAGAAAGTATGACTGTGTCTCCGTTGGGTCACTGGAGTGAGTTCTCCGTGGGAGGCACTGTCTCCAACCCTGTCCCTCTGTACTTGCTCTCACCACAGCAGCTATAGTGAGCCTGATAAAACATGGACCAGATCCAGTCACACTTCTACTCCCCATCATCCGACGCCTCTAAGAGGTAAGGGGCTTACAGTGATCTCCAAGGCCCCTCACTGTTGGCTTAGCCTCACTGCCTGCTGTTCTCTACTCCACTGCAACAGAACCCACCCCTCCCTACCCCACTGTGCTGCAGCCGCACAACTTCATCGCTCTCCCTGTCTCCAGGGCAGGCCTTCTGGGTGACAAGGCTTTGTTCAGGCAGCTTCTTCAGAGTGAGACTTTCCCAATTACGTTGCCTAAAATCTATGTTTTTTCACATACCTACCCTATCAACTTTCCAATTTGTCATTGTATTGTGAAACATTTAACTTACTTCTTCTTGATTTTTGTTTGTTTTAATTATTCTTATTTTTCTGTAAGAAGGTAGATCCCAAGAGAAAATGATTTTAGTCTGTTTTGTTCACTATCATACATCCAGTGCTTATCACAATGTCTGATACTTAGGGAGCTCAGCACATCTTACAAATGCATGAAATAAAAGAATGAATGAGTCAATGGATGAATTCTGTCAGTCAGGCTATGACAGAGGGTATAGACAACGTACGATTCTCTGCTGTTTTATATTCTCTTTCCCCAAGTGGGAGTTTTTGTTGCAGTTATTCTGAAAACAAAAAAGATGCTACAGACTGTGGGTGGTACTTTATTTTGGCATCATCACTTTACACATTAACATTTTTATTTTGCATACATTTCTTCAAATAATGTCAGATCCATTTGAGTCATAGGGGTTTTTAGAGTCTTAGTGTGAGGAAATTTGTGAAATTACATTCAGTTTTGGTCACTAATGAGACATTTTAAATGGTCTGCAATAGTGGTTCCTAATCTTTATGGTCATGAATTCCTTTGAGAATCTATTGAAAGCTTTTGGTACACTTTCATGTCAATTCAAAAAACGATAAAAGGTGTTTAGCAGGCATAAACACAGCACAAAAGGTTTTTTTTTAATAATCAAATTAGGCAACAAAGCCTGGGAGAAAATAAAGAATGAAGAAAATGAAGCAATTAAAGGTGGTGTTAATACACAAAATGTGTTCCTGAAAGCTCTCTAGTCATCATTGCTAAGCTTCTTATTATTATATGGTTTTCAACAATAGTGAAATAGGAATAATCACAATTCTCTATTTTATGTTATTAGAGAACAGAGAATATTTTATTGTGTCCATAATAAAATTATAAAGTAGGGTATAGAACATTTTTTCTAAAATAATACATAATTGTACACATTGCTATAAGTAGTCAGAACGGAAAGATGAATTGGTAGAAATAAAAAGAAGAAACCCAATTACATGAAAAATAAGTTATAAAATTAGGATATTAAATTTGTGGGCAAAATATGGGTTACTTAACAAATGTATTAAAATAAGTGAAAATTTATTTCCAAAAAAAAAAGTTCTTTTGATCACTACCTTGTCTCTTGTTACAATTCTAGCCAGGTTAAATTTTTTTTTTTCTTTTGTCTTTCTAGAGACAGGGTCTCACTTTGTAGTACAGGCTGGCTCTGAACTCACTATGTAGCCCAGGCTGGCCTTGAACTCACAGTGATCCACTTACCTCACCCTCCTGAGTGCTGGGATTACAGGTATGCACCACTATGCCCAGCAATAGCTAGGTTAATTTTGAATTTAAAAATAAAATAGTAAAAACATCAGAAGTAATGTTCACATTTATTGAAATGTGGGGTAGGAAAGGCTCTCTCTCTGATGCATAATACTGAGAACCAAAAAACAAAAAAGGAAAGACTGACAGCTTCACCCACTTAAATTTGACTTAAAATCAAAACTTTCATAGCAAAAACATAAAAAGAAAAATACTGAAAGAGAAATGTCTGCATATTTATAAAATGGTTGCATGTACATAAATGGATACATATATAAATAGAAAGACAAATGGATAAATATATGGAAAGAGACCTTAGCAATGAATAAGAAAAATATTAGTGTAATAAAGAAGAAACAAGCAAATGGCATAAAGAAAAAATTCTTCACAGAAGAAATTAAATAATTAACACAGCACATGGAAAACATTCAATTATCTTAGAAATCAAATAAAAGCGGACAATAATATTGAGATGGCACTGAATCTGGTAAGGATAGAAAAATAATAACCATTGTTAGTGCAGTTATGAGAAACTGGTTCCCTCATATATGATTGTGGGTTGTGCATATTGAAAAATTTCAAGAGTGACAACAGTATATATAAAAAGTCCATTGGTTCCAGCAAGCCTCAGTATTTTATACACACAATTTTTCAATAATGTAAACATATTGGAACCTATGACAGCATGATTTTCATTCTTTTGATTTAAGTAATGAAATGGTTTAATTTGTTTAGGAAAAAGAGAAAAGACCCACAGTGCTATCAATGCTAACTGTGAGTGTCGGAGATCGCAGATGATTTAAGCTTATTTACGTTCCCATATGTTTTGAGCAGGAGTTCCATTTGGGAACAAGAGGCATATTACTCTGGGCATAATACGGTAATGGCTATTTTCAGAAGTACAGTAGGTTCATTGAGCATTGTTAATATGTAGCATCCAAGAAGAGCATAGTATTATTAAAGAAATGTGATGACTTCATCAGGATCAATAAATTCTAATTAATTTTTGATTCTCAAATACTTAACAATGCACTCAACTTACATCGAATGAACCTTTGTGGTATATCATGGCAGCTCTTTCTCTGAGTCAGCAAGCTATAGGACATGGATTCTGTTTCCAAAAGATAGTTAAATAATTACCTAAAAAACCTTCCTTAGTTATACTCACAAGATCGTATAAGCTTTTCTGAGATAATATAAATCTATTGCAGTACTAGACTAGGGAATTTGCAAATAGAATAATGAGTGGTGAACAGCTCAACACTCAGTAATTATAGAAATTGAGATCCAAAATTTGATATTGTAATTCAATAGTGAAAAAAATACAAATAAGAATGAACTTTATGTTCTGTAGCTTCTGAAACAGAGAAAATGCTATGATCAAGTTAAGGGCAACGCTCAGAAGAAAAGTTTATTCATGAAGCATCTTGGAAGTTTCCTTTTCCTACTTTTCTATGATGAGTTCAAAATAATTAAGCTTTGGTAGATATAAAAATGTAGGCGTGGAGCTACTATACTTACTGTACGACTTCCTCTACCTTATTTTCTGTGATTCAGTTATGACTCATGAAATGAACTTTACAGTAATAAGCTCACATAAGTTTTAAAAGAACTAAATAACTTAGTATGTAGCAACTGAAAAGAAAAACTCATTTTTGAAAAGGTGCTAATATATGTTCGATAGTCAGTATACATTTGATGAAGAAATTATAATACAATTTATTGAATAATATTTCCCAGACATGGCAAGGATCCTAGGCATATAGAAAAATATTTCAAAGAAGAATAACTGCTTTATAAACAGACCACCGTTGCAGCACAGGATATAATATTAAGGATCAATTAAGTGATAACAAGTAATAATAAAGCAAGTGCTGTTTAGAAACAAGAATAGTAATTAACACTTCTTAGAGAGGAAGTGTGAAATAAACACAAGGAAAAGCAATAGATTTGGAAAAGCTATAGATTTGTTTGGAAGAAGGTAGGAATACAAGATGTTTAACTGAAACTTACAGCTAAAACAAACCAAGATTTGTCACCTAATTTTAGTGTATTATTTCTTTTCCCGATTCCTCTTTTTCCTCATCTATGGATGTTCATATGTGATATAATTTTGACTTGTTTTTGGCTTCACTTTTACTTTGTTTTGTATATGCAGAATCTCATGTTTTCCCTTAAAAAGTTATGAAAATTCAAACACACATGAGTAGAAAAATAATTTACCTGTAAAATCCTTACCTCCCTCTGTTATTCATATTCTGATATTGTTGGTGCATAGTGCATATTGACTAGCATGTGACCTCAAACACTTCATCCTTTGTTATGTTCAACTTTGATAGTATAGTTGAGAGCATCTATAAAAATATGACTTCTTTTATTATTTTGCAGAATGCCCACAGGAACCTTCTGGATTTTGTTCACCTATAGTTTTGAAATAAGGAAGGATTAAAGGATTTTGTTTGAAACAAAAAGCCTCCCATAAATTGAATAACTCTTTTAAGGTCAACTTTTAGACCTTGAAATACACAAAATAAAATAGGGAATGGTATATAGCTTCATTAGTGTTTACCAAATGAATACACCCATGTAACTATAAGCTATTCCCAGAATTGGTACAATACCCAGGTACTTTCCATGTGCTGTATTGGACATTCCCCTTTCCCAAAACATAACCACTATTTTGACCTTATAAGATAGATCAGTGGTATCTGTCTTGAGCTCTGCAAAAATGGATTGATACAGGGTGCATTCTTCTGTGCCTACTTAACTTGCATAACATTATGTTCACCACAGCCATCCAGGTCACTTTTATTCCAGCTTGTATATTCTTTTCTACTGTTAATTACAAAATCTTCCAAGCATTTTTCCGAAGTTTGATTACTCTATTATTATTTGAGTTATTCCCAGTATTAGAATATAAATAATGTTGTTACGCACTTCTTATATCTGTCTTTTGAAGCTCTTATGTTTATTTACATTAGGCTAAGCAAAACAGTTTTCTGAAGTGGATACACAGATTTACCTTTTCACCAGTAGGGTACCAGTACGCCACTTGCTCCAAGTCTTTCGAATTGTCGTTTTCTTAAACGTTACCATTCTGGTGCATTTCTATATCATTCAGATTTAACTTCACACTCCCCAATATCCAATGTGGTACTGAGGATGGACACCTCTCCTTATGCTTACTGACCATTTGGACAGCCTCTTTTGTGAAATGCCTGGTCAAATTAATTGTTCAACTATTAAAGACGTTTGTTTTCCATTGTTTTAATTAATTTGTAGGACTCACTTATTTATTTTGGACTTGAATTCTCTGCCTGCCTTGATTGTAGGCCTGAACTCTAACTTCAATTTTCTTAGAACCATGACACTACCAAGAGCTTGATTTAGCTTAGTTGTGATATTGGAAAATACATTGGTTGGTTTTTGTACTGTTGTTTCCTGATATATAGCTCTTAAAATCCTTGGAATACACAGAGTGAAAAGAGTGACTTTGCACTGTGAAGGTGGCTAGAAGACCCCAAGTAGGATGGGGTCTTGAGACCAAAGCATGATTATAGTGGTGGGACTTTCAGACTTAACCTCTAACCTCTGGAGATGGGAGAGTTTGAAAATTTGTTGACCATGAAAGGCTGATGATTTAATCATTCATGCCCGTTTTATTTAAGACATTCTGCCATGGCTGGCAGCTGACCAGACATGGAACTCATTACCTGGTGTTACTTTTAAATTATATGCAGAGTTAATTTTGCAAGTGTGTAACTATTTGACAAACAGACTTAAAATTTTTGCCAAATTCTTGAAAATATAATAATTTTAAAAAGTGAAGAATTATTGCCCCAAATATTTATAGTGATTCCTGACAAAGCTCAGCAGTGGATGCTCGTCTGTCATGCATGAGGCCCAGGGTTAAACTCTTAGCATTATGAAAAAAATTTAAAAGTAACAATAAAAAGATAAAATGACTGATTAAGATCTTATAGACTAAGTATATATGATCAATATTAAATAGTATCTCAAGTGTGCCGCTATCAAGTTTTAAACCCTGTAAATATCTTAGATGATATTCATACTCTCTTGAGAAATCTACACTAGCTTAAGATGAATATTAAACAACAAAGCAACAAATTAAAGCAACAAATATATTTGAAAATACAAGTGACTTGTTTGTAAGTTACTTTATAGAAGATATTCCTTCATCCTTTTAACATTCGTAAAAAGGGGCCAGGGTTTGATACTTTTAACAAGAAAAAGAAAGAAAGAAAAAGGACCCTATAAAGAAAGGGAGTGATGAGGAGGGAAGAAAAGGAAAAAAATGGAAGAGAGAGAATTAATTTCTAAAATATCTTTAACATCAGACTTCTACTCATGGAAATTACAGGTCATAAAATTTCTCCCATAGTGTAGACAACATGCTCCTTTTGCAAATTCATCATGAAACTTGGATAGGATAGAAGGAAGAAAAAATAGCACAGAAGAAACAGTCTGTTCCTTCCCTTCCCATTCAAGGGATGGTGGAAAGACAGAGGAAAGGAAGGAAGGAGAAAGAAAGAAAGAAGAAGAAATAAGGGTAACAGAGTCAGATTTGTAGTCCCAACAAGGTTAGGACTTCAGCCTAAATCTGGAGGTATGTCACAGAAATTTAAGACAATTCTGAGAGCAGGGACATCCTTGTTCTTTTCTCTGTGGAGTTCTGCGGGAATAATGAGATGTGGGGTAGATTCTCACTAACAGGGAGCTGCCCCACCAAGTCAGCAGAGCAAGAGGAAGTGGTCAGGCAGAGCCCACCTGCAGCCCTGCAGCTGATTCAGCCACATGATGGGAATGTTAACTGGAGAGCCAGTGGGCTGCCTCAGAGAAAGTGGCAAAAACACAACAGGAGCATGAGACTGCGCTCACCAGATCATCCCTGGGCCTTGATCTGGACCGGAAAGGTTCAACCATACTCTAAGTTCAGCAACACAGCCCTGTAGAAGGCCCAGTAATGAGGCTGGGTAAATCATTACCTGTAGACTCCTGTCAGCCAGCACAGACTCAAGACCAATAGGGGACTCATAAATCCCTCCTTGCCAGTGTGCTAGATCACCTAAGCCTTGCCCCATGGCCCAAACACTAGCTTAAGAAGGATCAAAATAGGAGAGGAGAAAAATAGTGAAGCCAAATAATTTTTCAAAAGCAACAATTAAATGTAGAGAGGTTAAATTACTGGCCCCAAGCTATGTTTGGACTGGCTTTAATACTTTAGTTCTACTAGTAACTAAAGTATGTGGTGGGTAGTGAAAAAGATAAGAGCAGTTTTAGAGAATAAAAGCAATATATTTTCTTGGCTTATCTGAGTGTATTGGTAGCAAATTTATGTTGCCATTGCAGTATGAACCACAAAGCCAATTGCATAGTGCTTATTATTATCACTAAAGCAAAAGCATACAAAGTCTGTAAATCCATGGAAAGCAGAGACACTCCCTTTCCAGGACCATTGGAAATATTTTGCTTGAGGGTGAGTTTGGAAAGAAAGAAATGCCCATGTTGGCTAAAAGAAGAGGAATCTAGCCAGATTCCAAGATAATTAAACTGGTCAACCGGCTCCAAGACATTAACAGCTGGTGTTTTAATCACTAATGAGACAGTGAGGCTCTATAATCTGGGAGATGGACCAAAAAACATGGGCTTGATTTTCCTTTCATTGTAAATCAGTTCACTGCAGAAGGACTATCCTTCTATCTCTGTTGTGTCATTCTGCAGAGGAAGAGCACTGCCGCTATCACCATGACCCATATGTATGGGGGGGGCTGAGCATGTTGAGTTAGACTGTTATTAACAAATTGCAAGCAGAATGCAGACCTAAGAAATGATTTCTGGGCACTCTAATTTTCAGGGCCCCTCTGAGTTCCAACAGACAATAAACAGGAAGGATTGTTATATTCTGGGAATATTTGGAGTAAGGTTCCTCAAATAAATTAAAATCCACTTTATGGTTTTTCAAAAGCCTCTGTGTCCCCAAAATTAATGTTCTGATCTAATGGGCATTATGTTGGATATATAGTACAGTTCCCTGTGATTATTATGTTATTCATGATTTTCACTAGATATAGTTCCATGTATGGCATGGGAGACCTGCCAAGACTGGAATCAGTAAGCACCCAGTTCCCAAGAACTATAAGAGATACTGATGTCCAGATGAGTTTGTTTAAGAAATGCTTTAAAGCATCAGTCAGTCCAGCATAGATATTTAGTTTGTTTTACTTGTGCTCAAGGTGAGTATATTTTCCACTGAATTAAAAATCTCAGAGGAAGTGTAAGAAAATGACTATAAATTGTTTCCTAAATTAATAATAGGCCAGTTTGTTGAAACAATAGTAATCTAATAATTATAAGAAGTTCACTTTAACATTTCTAAGACACAATATCCTTTGTATTTTGTATGCACCTCTACTACAACACATAGTGTATTATAATGAAGTTATTTATGTCATGTTTTCCATAAGTAATTGTGTATTTTGGGCAAGAATGGATTTTCAAATCTTATCATAATGCTGGCTCTCAATCAACGCTTTGAATGATGACAAATAGTCCCTTACTCTGTAGAAAAGGAAAATCTTTAAAATTGGCTAAATTGGAATTCCATCAAGTGAATTTAAGTTTATTAATAAGAAATGTTTTGTAATAAATATAGTATATTATTTGTCATATTATGCTTAGAATGGGATGAATGGAAGAGTATTACTTACAACAAGAGGCCATTCTGACTCCCTATTAAATAATTTAATCAGGTATATCCCTGTGGAAACTGTAGTAAGCACATATCAGTGCCCTTAGATAGCTCTGTTTTAGTCCTTTGTAGCCTCCTCCCTCCCACGATGTCCTACCATTTGAAGAGGAAAAGGTTCCTAGAAAGATTCCTTACTGTCTTCACCTGGGAGCATCATTTTATCCTTAGATTATAATGATTTGGAGAACAAAATGTAATCTATTGTCACTTACCCTAACCGTGTAATAAAAACAAAGAGTAGAGTTTGATCTTTGTTCCCAAGACCAAGAAAATGAAAGAAAAGAATAATTATACAATTACATACCCAATTAGACACGATAAGTCAGGGGAGAGACACAAAATTCCACACTAATGGAATACTTTTGTTTCAATGATCACTTTTAGTTTAGAAAAACTAAAGCAGAATAATTTTTAACAAGTATTTTTCCTAATTTAATTGTGTCATCTGAAAAGAGCATAAATTTTAGTACCCTACTTAAGTATACACATTTTAAAAATTACCTTTTCATGGACCTCTTTGCAGGTTACTACAAGAAATCTGGCTATATAAAATGAAATACAATAATGAGGAACTTCAAAATATCTTTCTTTTCATCCAATATTGTATCTCCCCATATTGTGAAGATGATGAAAGAATGATTTGAACTTGGGGAGCACCGACCTGATTTGTCATTTAGCTTAAATGCAGTCAAAATACTGAACCCATCACTTACAAAGTACTCAGTACCATCACCTTTGTAAAGCCTATGAACTTTTGAAAAAACAAAACAATACTAGTCCCTATCTTCCATCTTGGATTTAGTGTCTGACAGCCTAATTTGTAAAGTTACTCAGAAGTCAGAAATATTAATAAAATCAAATCCCTGCTTCCCACAAGTGGGAGATACCAGTAAATAAACACAAAAGCTATGATAAAGTAAGTTATATATCATGATAAGATGAACCCAAAATATCTTGGTATCAGGAAGGCCTGGCTTCCACTTCAATTAACTATGCCCCTCAGTTACAGTAGCAGCCTGCCTAAACTCTTTCTTATCTCTGAGGACTTTGATCCAGCGCTTATCAAAATGCATGGAGTATTAGTCCTCAGAAGATATTTTGAAAGAACACCTCTGTTCAAATGGCTCAGGCTAGAGATTTGCAGGGTTTTAATTATTTTTGAGTTGTAGGCAAGTCATCAGAATTTTTAAAAAAATCACAGCAGTATAAAACCCCAAACATTCCCGGACTGATTCTGATGTACGGTCAAGGTTGAGGACTAGTTCTTTCTCCAGCTTTTTTTCCGTGTTATTATGCAAAATATGAAAAGAAAAGAGTCAGAGTTGAGGGCAATAGTTGCTTTCTACAAAAATTTCATTTAAAGGGAGGAAAAGACTGAAAAAGGTTAAGGAAACCAAAATTGGGGTCATGGGCTAAACAAATTCAGCACAGGATATGTAATATTAGCAGAGAAAGGCAAAGCCAAGCTGGAAACTAAATTCAGTCTCTGAAGAGTTATTGGTAGGCAAAGAAAGTCAATGAGTGATGTAAAAAATGATTTAAGCCCTGGCACTGCCGTTCTGTCTGGGGGCAAGTTCTGTCAAAGACTATTTAGTGCTTTGCCCTATACACCACACACTCATCACCATCTGTTCCCTCTGCATCGTTCTTTCTGCTAAAAGGAAGTGCTTCTCACGATACTGCTGGGTTTCCCATTGCATACTTTGTTCTTTGGTTTGAGTATCAGAATTTTACAGGGAAAAAGCAGAATTAATGCCCCCATTCTCATTACTTCTTAAGGTCCAGAACTGTACCCACTTTCATATTCCCAAATTTCCCTGAAACACATGTACATGAGAAAAATGGATTATGTTACAACTCAGCGGCACAACTTCATTCCCTCCCACGGTAATTTTGCCTCTTCAAACTATGAGGACACTGGTTAGGATTTTAAAATAACCTTTCTCATAACTCTAAGTTTAGTTACTCTGTTCTCTGGAGAAAATACATTCATTACAGAAACTAAAAATAGCTGTGCTTGATTTTCAAAGGTGAGGTTTTTCTTTCGTAGACAATCTAAAGAAAATTTAGTTCACATATATTGATGCAAACAGGGAAAATCTTGGCCTGCTGCTTTTATGTGTCACGGTTCCAGGGGCGTTTTAAAGAGCTGTTTCTCCTTAGATACGTGATGTTAATGGACACAGCGTGGGGCTGGGGGATGGGCTGTCTTCAGCTGTTGCCACCAGTGCAGTTTGCTTCTTTCTTGGAGAGTCTTGGAATGTTCCACTCACAAATTTTCACAAGTGCAATTGAGAAATGTCTTGTCTTATTCTCCTGAAATG
Organism: Chinchilla lanigera; assembly: GCF_000276665.1. Taxonomy (NCBI): domain Eukaryota; kingdom Metazoa; phylum Chordata; class Mammalia; order Rodentia; family Chinchillidae; genus Chinchilla; species Chinchilla lanigera. Next base: position 6,721,340 of record NW_004955449.1, read on the forward strand.
ATTTTGGTGTGTTCCACTTGCTGGGGAGCCAGACCAGGTGACATCTGAATGGCCCTTTCCAGGACGTAGTGCTGTGCTCTGCAAGCCTGCAAGTGATGGCTCACAGGCCTTATGATGCTGAGCTCTCAGAAAAGCAAAAAGGAATGTTCACTAACATTGCTTAAGGTTTACTATAGATAATAATCTTTGCATCAAATTATGTGACATAGGGAAAAATTTGGAGCTCTAATTATGCTAGATTTTAATGTAATCGTTTTCAAAGGACGACTTGACGAGTTAAGTGTCTAATAGGGTTATAGGGGCAGATTTTGTGTGTGTTCACTAGAAAACATTTTGCTTGACTTTTCTTAACATTTTTCAGTAAATTACCATGGGGAAGCTAAGTTAATTTTACTAATTAAGAATGTTCTTGAGTGAAATAACCTTAACATTTCTTTCAAAACATTGCATGACCCACAGGAAATTCATTTAAATGTTTGCAATCCCTGAAGCCATATTCCATAAAAAAGTGCGATGTTATAGACAAATCAGAAATATGATTGAACTTAAGGAGGGATTGTGAGTCAGGAGAAGAAATGTGTTCATTATGGAAGACAACACACTGAATGGATTAAGTGATCAATTGATGAATCTTGATTGATTAATTAAAAGCAATCAAAAACTCCAGCATATTGCTCTGTCATTTTATCCAGATGTATGTCATCAAAATAAAAATAAGTGTTTACTTGTAACTGATATATGTCTTTATTAACCTGGTACTGCCTTTCCACTCTGTGTGTATCCCAAGGCAGAGGAAGGAACTATTTCAATGTAGTTGTTAGCAGTACAGTCACTTGTTTTCAGTTTAATGGTTTTCCATCATACAAGTCCTTCCATGTATGAAGCACTTCGTACCTCAAAGTGGTACATTGAGTAAGGAGCAGAAGGTGGTAGAAGTGTCACATATCACATACAGAGTGGGAGATTTCATACTGCCCCTTGAGATTATCCAGATTTCATAATCAGTCATACTAAGAAAGCATCGATTTTAAAAGCTGCTTCTATGACCAGGTGGTTGTTTGTTCAAGAAGACAGTGCTCAGTGTAAGGGGAAAGGAAGGAGAAGAGAGAGAGGGGACAATGACACGATAAAAGTCCTTGAATGTATTCAGCTGCTACTCCTAGAGATCTGGACTAAACGGTAGGAGAAAGAACTGATAAGTAGGCCTTTTATTTTTTCTCTAGCATTTTCTCCTTACAAGTTTTGTGATTTAGAGTGTAAGAAGGGGTACCATCAAACAAGAGGGCCAGGGGTTCAAGGCAATGTTACTGTGGTGGTAGTAGCATTAATTTCCTTCACCTCTCACTCCTTAGCAGAATGGGAAGAGGTAGAGTTAGAGTACATGGCACTGATGTAGACAGGATACCACACTTGTGGAGAGGGAGAAGGGAAACCAAGCTGGGACAGTGTTATGGTGAGGATCTAGAATGTCGCCCAAAGCCTCATGCATTCAGAGGTTGGATTCTGGAGGTGATTCTATTATAGGGCTGCCACACCTGACTCCCTGTGAGGGGCTGGGACCTGGTTGGAGGTGGGTCACTGGGGCTGTGACCTGGAAAGGTAAACTCTTGACCCTGGCTCTGGCTTCTTTCTGCCTCCTGGCCTCTGCCTATGTTCCTCCACCTGGCTACTTCTGTTCTGGAGCCACCTGACCATGCACGTACTGAAAATTCTGAAACTGTAAGCCAGAAGTAAATCTCTCCTCCTTTAAGCTGTGGTGTCAGGTACTTTTCCTCAGCTATGAAGAAAGTGATTAAGGCAAACAGTCAATTGACAATAAACACTGTTTCTCAATAAGAGAAGCCCTGTCTCCATCCATCTATCCGTCCATCCATCCATCCATTCTACAGATATTAGTGGCTGTCTGTCTTATGTAGTCACTGTGATTGGATCTAAAGCACTTTGGTAGAGGCTGTGCCCTGAATTTTATCAAACATTATCCAGAAAATTTGAGGGGAAAGTTACTATTCTATTAAGCCTGCTAAACCTGCCCTCCCTGAAATATTCTCCTTAGTCTATGCCTTCAGTGTGTAATTGAGATCAGCAATTACCCAGTTAAGCCAATCAGAGTAGTCTAATTAAAGTTTCAAAGTGTACTGTTTTAATTGTAGACACATCTTTCACCATATACAATATTTATGTGATCAAGAAATTGTTTATGGGTAAATTTTGACATTTTAATTTTTAAGTAATAGAAAAGTATGTTTATTACAGGGAACTACAATGATTCATTTTTAGAAAGGAAAGAATTTTACTGAATGTCAATAAAGCCTTTAATTTAGTATTTAAATAAACAGGCCTATGGATTGCTTGCAATCTCATCTTGATTAAAAGCTGGATTCCTGGGCCTCATCAAAACTTATTATATTGAACATGAAATACTACAGTTCTGACATTGTATTTTGCATTGCATGTATGAGTTTTGATGTATGGGGTTTATTAAAGATCATTTAGAGATAACTGCATGTAATTGGAGGAGCTACTGCAAAATAAAGAGATATGTCTAAAAAGCCATAGTTCATGTGTATCTTACAAAACAAAACTGTGAACATTTTTTCACAAAACATTTGAAGAAACCTTGAAAGTCAGTTTATAGTCTTTTGTTGTTGTTATTGTTTTGGTTTCTTTTTTCAAAATGATAATAATGTCTTTTCTAGTAGTATTCCTTCCTTTGTTTTTTGTTCCTGTATATAGAGATATATACACTCCAGGGAGATATTTGAGTAAGCCTGTAGATTGCATACTTAAAACTTTAATTAAGAGGTGATTTGGAGATAAACACTGTCTATTTAAAACTTTAATTGGAAGTGTTTTGGAGACAAATATTGTTAGTTTTATAAAAATACATTGTAGAAAGTCATTTCACAGTATCTCTTATGACAGCCTCACATACAACACAGACATGTACAAACCGAGTGAGAATCTGGGCAAGTGGAGGTAAAGCTGGTTGAACCACTGTACAAAGAGTGTGAGCTTCGTGGATCAGTTTCACCTGGCAAGGAGGCCACTGCTGGTGTGCCAAGGAGCTTTGTACTCAGCCACGTTTTGATGATTATTATGAATGACTTGTATGAAGATGTAGAAGACATTTCTGCCATAGTTCAGACCTCAAAGAGCTAGAAACTGTAAGATAGCATTAGTGGCCTACAACAAATTGACAGGCTAGGGTGAAGGGCTCAAGTCAGCGGGAATGTATCTGGCCACAGAAAAGTCCACATTCAGAATTGTGCCAACATTCTGAAGTCAGCTTCTGATAATCCAATCTTATATAAAAAGGAATAAAGCCATTAATAAGTTTTATTTTAGCTAATCCTATGTTCATGTACTCTTGTATGTTTGTGTATATTATTTATTTAATCCTTAAAATATGGCAATGAGATAGAATATCTTTCCATCTTACAGATAAGAAAACCAAGGCATAGATAAGTAAAGCTACTTTCTGTAAGGCATAAAGCCAGTAGGAAGAAAGGAGGTGTGGGCAGAGTACAAGATATTTCATTCTAGAGGCACTATATCAAATTCTGTATTGAAGACACATCAGAAAACATTTAAGCACAAGTTGCTAGGAAAAGCACAGCTTTATAGCCCTTACGTATATGAGGTACCTGTGTTAGTAGAATTGTTAATGGTATCTCATGCAGTATCTCAAGATATTGTAAGCATAAGAGAGGTACATTCTTTTGTTCCTATATGGTATCACCCCTCTTTAAACTTATTCATACTGTAATTTTATGCTTTTCACTCTTACTATGAAACTCAGCAAAGTTCTTAATTCATTAATGAAGAAACAGTAACATACAAGAAAACATGGTATAATGAGGTCACGTACAATTATAATATTTGAATAATTCAATAAACCAACTGATGAGGACAGTGATCTAGATAAAGAGGAATAGCAGCCTGTAATTTAGCTGATTCATTTTTTTTCCCAGGTGTAAATGTACAATTATTATACCATCAGTGGGTCAAGTGGATGATCTCCATGCTGAGCTTCTTTCGGCATTCATTTCACTTGATCACACAGTCCTGAACACTTTTTCATTTTTAGTTGAACGCTATTAATACACTTAGGCTATGGAAAAGGGAATTGGACTTTGATTTAGTAGGTGTCAAATGTACTCTGAATATTTAGGATTAAAAATACTATCAGATTTTAGTTATAAATTCTGAGATTTTGATTAATGGATTTTCTGGTACTTCTTGAAGTTCTTATTTGAATCTCAAATGTCCTTGTAGACTGTTTTTCTATGTATTACTGAGTAAGCGCAAAGCTTGCATTTTATGGCATCAAATTTGAAATATATATGCTTTCTTATCTTCTAAGGATTGATGGAAAGTTGAATTCTATAAACAAAATAGCTTTGGAAACAAATTCAAAAAGATTCTGGAAGCGGACGAACGTTCAAATTTCAATCTTCTCAAGTAGGAAGTTGCATTGCATTCCACTTTGCTTTTTTATATACCCCTGCCTTATAAATTCATATGGCAAATTGTTTATGCAAAAGGAAAAGAAAACTGTAACACAGAATTCAGACTATACCCTGGATGCACAGAAATGTTATGTCTTGCATTGTACCTTGTCTGGTTGTTGACCTTTCCCCCAATAAGACAATATCATATTCTGTACACTTCTAGATTATTGCATCATGTTATTTTTGTGCCATATTCCCTGATGTAATCAATTTAAGAAGCTATACGTTAGGTGAAAAATTAAGCGCAATAGTCTATTTTTAAACATAAAGACAATACTAATTATAATTCTCCAGATAAACATATATAATTATAGTAATTACAATTCAACAATAACTCACTGGTACTTACCATTATAAACTTATAAACTATTATTCAGCATGCTATAAAATTCAAAATCTAATTGAAAGTGCTAGTTTAGCACAATTCCCACAAGCCATCATTCTTTAATATTCTGGAATGAATGAGGTTTTTGTTGAGCTATTAATTGACACTGACAAGTAATAACCACTGGAATGAAACTGCAATTATAAATGGCAATTAATCACATTTTCTGTCATCTCTGGTATCAGACAAAATTTAAAAATCCGCTTAATAGTTTTTAAAAGTTTATACATTTTTATGTTTCAATTCACTTCATGAAAACCAAAAGTTATTTTCTGCAATAATCCTGTTGTAATCAAGTAATATTCAAAATACATTTTTGAACATTACATTTTCCTAGATAAAAAGGGCTTTTCACTTTTTTTTGAGGTTATTTTCAGAAAAGTTCATCCCTTTGCAAACTAGGGGAAGCTCTTCATCTCATCTCACATCTGCTTCACCTTAGTGCCCACCCTTTTCATACACAGATAATCTTCTGCCATCGCAGAAACAGCACATGCAGAAGAAAATGTTGGGAATGAAAACTTGAGTAAGCATCCTTAACAACTTGGTGTAATTTGATGGAGAACTCTTAGAAGCTCCAATTGATCAATATCTCTTTGAATCAGGGCAAGGAGACAGCAAGATTTAATTGACTCTTTCTTATTATTTCTAATTAACAGGGCAAGTACCAATGGAGTTGGGCTTTAACCTTTGGGATCTGAACACCAGCACCATTTACCATTTACTGGGTACCTGCAAAAGCCACTGGAGGGCCCTTCTGGTCCAGTAGGCTGTGGCCTTGGCACTAAAATATGTGAATTCATTTGGTGTAAACTGAGCACAGCTACCTACCAGATGATCACACTGAGATCAGTATCAATAACAAAAGATCAAATCCTGGACAAAGAAACATTCTGTGCAAAGTGGAGGTAGTGACCTCAGTAGGTAGCTGTGTACCTGATATGCAAACAGACAGGGGCTTTACTTAAACATTCATGAATTCCAACCTTTGTTTCATTGAGAGATTGCCAAAAAGACTGTCTTTTTTATTATATACTTATCATTGGTGGCAGGCTTACTGCACTTGAATAGATAATTTTCAGTAAACTAAATATAGAATTTGTTTCATCTATATCCCAAAACTGAAAAATGTTTTCTGGATGAGTTTTCCGATAAAGCTGAAAATATCAGTAACTTCAAAAATAGGAGCCTTCTGTCTGATAATTAAGAACTGGAATACTTATAGCAGAGGTACATATTTAGAAATATTTCTGAACATATAGTATTCATATATTTTTCATGCAATGTTGTTAAAGAGAAGGGACTTCCTAGCAAGCAGACATTTAGAAGAGGCAAAACATTATACTAATTGACTCTACTTATTAATAATGTAAATAGAATGACCTTCATTTTAATTATTCTCTTTACTTCTGTTTTTACTAATTGCACTCATGCTTACTGTTGTCTAGAAAAACATAAGAAAGCAATGATCAACACATTCCATACTGTTTTAAGATTGTATCAATATAAGTCTTTTTTCCTCTAGTTACTTCTGCTTTTGATGCAACTAAATTATGGTGTAATTTTGTTTCTTTTGAAACTTGTGTTTCTTTTCTTTTTCTTCTCTTTTGCCATAGTTCTAATTATTTCATATAATTGCAAGTATACAAATTACCCAACTCAGCTGATTAATCATTTTTATTTCTTTGGAGCTGCATGTTTTGGCTAACTCATGTTGTCCTGTGTATTGATCAGATTCTGTCACCTTCACAAATACCTGAGATAAACAACTTTAAGGAGAAAAGGCTCATTCTGGCTTATAGTTTCAGAGGCTTCAGACCATGACTAGCTGACTTCAAGGCAAAAAGAACAAGATGGAAAGGACTGGAAGAGGAAAGCTGTTAAACTCATGATGGCTAGAAGCTGAGAGCACAGGAAAAGAATCAGAGAGGAACAGCCTAGGGGCCAGATGGAGTCTCCAATGTCATGTCTCCAGGACCCACCCAGGCACACCCAGAGATATTTTTCACTCACATCTAGGCTTCTCTTAGGATACTTCAGTAGACAAATCAAGATTAACTCTTGCAGCATGTATACTATGGAGAAAACTCACTCAAACTTGAGCCACAGGAATAGCACTGTAATTCATATGGCTGATAAGAATTGTTGGTTACTCTTGACCCTTGCAAAGTAGAGGTTAAAAACTCTTGTTCCATAGCTTGAAAATTTGGTTCATAACTTGAACCATGATCCACATATTGGTTAGAGCCACATGCCTTTGGAGGAAACTTTGTAGCATGGCTCTGCCTCAGAGGCTCTGGGAAAGATCCAAGAGAGATTCCTCTTCTTTTTTAAATTAAATGTCAATATTGCCTTTGTGTGCATGTTGATCTTCTATGGGAAATACAGAACATCCAAAGTGTACACTCTTCTGTTTGCTCTCTCCAATCTTACCAACATGTGACTGCTATAAGAATACTTAATAAGCAATCTTAAGGGAAATATTCTGTCCAGATAGTCTGCATTCCAGTGTTGTGTCAAGTTAATGTGATTGTACACATGCACATCTGAACCAGAGATTTTCTCCACAACTCCCATGTGATCACCTGTGCAGAATTTCTTAGCAATATGAAAGCAGAGATTGAAGGTAGATTCAAGACACTACTTCAGAGGCATCCTGTGTTTCCTGTTATGTTGTTCAATGTTCATTGTGGAAGTACCTTTCAGCTCCATGGTGGATTTCTTTCTGAAGGTGCCACCTGGGAGAAGTGAATCTTTTGAAGATAGAACATTTCCTTTCTCCAGAGTAAGAATTATGTAACATGTCAGTTTCCAAAATAGTTTTAAATGGAAATTATTGTGACAAAATTTATGTGAAAAGTGAAAAAGCCTATGTCTGTGAATTAAATTTGCTTAACAATTGAATCAAGCCTCAAATGTTAAACAGATTGCCTGTAGGACGTCCTCAAAACTTTGACTTGCTAAGTTATACTGGCAATCTCCAACAACACGCAGCAGTCATATTTCTTAGGAGCACGATTTGATATAATGTAGCCCTTTGCTCTCAGAAAACTGATTAAAGTCTTTATAAAGAAATAAAAATATAGAACTTTGTTTTGAACACTCATGTATTTTTTAAACTCTTTTTCTGATTTCATGACTAAGAGGCACAAATTTAATACAGTGATGAGAACATTCAAAACAATTTTTAGTTACTATATCCTCTATTATATTACAATTATAACATTTAAAAATTATTCACTATAGTATCTTGGAAACAATGTATAGATACACAAAACTGACACTTATGGCATTACTAAAAACATCTTGGAAAGGTTATATTTCCAAGATTATGAACAATCTTATGCCCATAAATTTGATAATTTAGATGTGATGGACCCATTCTTTGAAAGATACAACCTGCAAAAAGTCACCCAAGAAGAAACAGACAAATATTTATTAAGTAAATTATATCAATAATTAATAATCTTCCAAAATAGAAGTCAGCCTGTCTAAATGGATTGATTCACTGATGAATTCCAACAAGTATTTAAAGAAGAAATCATGCCAAATCTCTTGAACAATACTGAAGCAGAGGAATAGTTCCTAACTCATCTTTTGAGATCAGCATTACTTTAATACAAAATCAGACATAACATTACAAGAAAATAAATCTATAGGCCAATGTCTTGCATTAAAATATGATTTGACTGGTATGATATTCAATGACATATTAGGAAATCAAATTCATCAGTGTATTAAAGAATTACAAAACAACCAGGAGGGATTTATCCCAAGTATGCAAATCTGTTTCAGACCGGCAAATCAATTAATGCAGTCTATCACATCAATAGGTAAAAAGAAAAATGATATGATCATATCAATAGATGTAGAAACACATTGGACAAAATCCAACACCTATTCATAACAATACTTCTCAGGAAACTAGAATACAGGGGAACTTCCTCAACCTAAGAAGAACACCTACCAAAAAAACCCCAAAACACAAAAAACAAAAAACCTATTCAAACATTCCTACAAGTGTGTATCATTTTAGCACTTATTTTCAAGTTCATCAAGAAGTCCCAGGTGATATAAAGGGAAGGACAGAAGACATAAAATTGTGTTTGTTTGTAGATGATTTAATTATCTATGTACAAATTTCAAAAGAACTGATAAAAACTTCCTGGAGCTAAAAGAATGATGACCATGTTGCAGGGTACAATATTAAGTCAATTCCTTTCTTATATATGAGCAATAAATAAGTGGGATTTGAAATTAAAACAGTGTCATTCATATTACCATTCTTTCCATGAAAAACTTAGATACAAACCTAACAAAATATGTACAAAACTTGTATAAAAAAAATCTACAAAACTTCATGAAATAAGCCAAAGAATAATGAGACAAATGGGTATACATTTAATATTAATGGATAATGAGACAATATTATCAAAATGTCCTTTTGGGCCAGGGATATAGCTCAGTGGCACAGTGCCTGCCTGGCAAGTGCAAGGTCCTCAGTTCAATTTCCAGTGCCAAAAAAGTATGTGTTTTACCCCACTTGCTCTATAAGTTGAACACAATCTCAGTCAAAATCTCATCAAGGTATTTTATAGATATTATAGACAAATTCGTTGTAAAGTTAATATAGAGAGACAAATGAATCACAATAGCCAACAAAATATAGAAGAACAAAATTAGAAGACCAATATTACTTGACTTCAAGATTTACTATAAAGCTACAGTAATCAAGATAGTATGTTGTTTCCAAAAGAACTGACACAGAGATCAATGGGACAGAATACAGAGTGTAGAAATAATGTTATGGAACTATAAAATGATCTTTGACAACTGAGCCCAGACAGTGCAATGGAATAAAGACAGCTTATTAGACAAAAGTTACTAGAATAACTGGACATCCACATGCAAAAAATGAAACAGAGACTTTACGCATTTCACCAAAATCAACTCAGAATGGGTTATAGACCTAAATATAAAACACAAAACATAAAAGTCCTTGAAACCAACACAGAAGAAAATCTAGAAGACCTCAGAGCAACAACATTTTAGATACAATACCAAAGAGAAAATCCACAAAAGAAATCATTGATAAGCTAGACTTTATGGAGATTAAAAAAGTCAAAGTGAAAGTCAAAGTCAAGATAATGATAAGAAAATTCACAGAACCAGAGAAAAAATTTGCTCTTTGGTGTTTGCTGGTAATCTTGGTCTTTGGCAATTATTCAAGGGATTGAAAGCTCATATCCACACAAAAACCTGCACATGGATGCAAGCTATGAGATGAGTGTATTTGAAGAGTGGCAGAGTGTATTGAAGGGGATAAAGAAAATGCGTCTTTTATCGTAATAAATGTTTCTATTTAAGCATCCACTATAGCATTTGATCCTTTCTCACACAATTCCAACAGTATGAGTGTTTAGAAAAAGAAAAACTATGAAGACATTAGATCAGTAGTTGTCAAGGGTTGTTAGAAGGTGTTGGAGATATAGCTTAGTGGTATAGCGCCTACTGAGCAAGTGCAAGGTCCTGAGTTTGATTCCTGGTACCCTCCCCCAACAAAAAAAAAATAAATAATGAAAAGGGTGAGGATGGACTAGCAGGAGCATAGCAGGTTTTCAGGGCAGTGAAGCTATTTTGTATTGTACTATACAGGTAGACACAGGCCTCTATACATTTGTCCAAATCTACAGAATGTAAAACCCCAAGGATGAAGATCAATTGAAAGAAAGACAAACTTTGTGTAATTATGATATGTCAATGGAGGTTCATCAGTTGCAAAAAATGTGCCAGTCTGGTGGGAGGTATTGGGAAGATAATTCATAAGTAGGGACAGAGGGTATATAACAAATCATTGTATTTTCCTCTCAATTTTGCTGCAAACCTCAAACTATTCACGAAATAAGGATTCACTAATTAAAGAAGAAAGCAAATGACATTGTAATAAACCATTAACAAAAGCATGCATAGGAACAGTAGGTAATTTTCCAAAAATCAATTTACTCATCACTTTCACTATCACATCACTTTATTTAAAATTTAAAACTTCAACAATGATCCCTGTGTGCAAATAGTACAGAAAGCTTAATACATCCTTGAGATGGCCTTGGATTGTGAAAAACAAATAAAAATTCCATGCATAACAAAAGACCATTTCTGTATTTAAATCAAAGGATTATGTTCATTTGAGCACTATTTGAAAAATAATCAAATGCTATTATCCACCATTTTACAGATTACATCTATATTTTTAATTTAAAAATACAGTTTCCTAATCACCAAAGTCACTGTACTAATATTAATTTAATATAGCCACACTCCCTTCAGCTTCAAAAAACAAAACAACAAAAAGTAAGATATATTCAGAGCTTGTTCAGAGAGAAGATCATTACTCTTCTTTAAAATTCAGCTTCTCCAGAGTTGTATTCTCAAACTTGTGAACATATGAGTCAGTGAAGAGTTTGTTAAAAAATGTAGATGCTCTGGGTTGTTTCCCAGACATTCTGATTTGGTAGGACTGCATGAAATATTACAATCTCCACCTTTAACAAGTACCCAGGTAATTCAGATCATGGTTGATTTAATATTCAAAAATTGCCATCTAAGAGCATGTTAAAAGACAGACCAATTTTAGTTGTATGTAAATTCACTTCTTATCTACTTCAGGAGGACATGGCCACTGGCCCCACTTGTCCACACTTTATTTTATAAGCTTTTTCATCCCTTTACCCACATTCAAGCATGCTTTGTTCAGCCAAGAAGTATAGGTTTTAGGTCCAGTATTGGTATTAATTAGTTATATGGCCCAATTAGCAAACTCTAGGATTTCACTGAAGCTCGGGTTATTCAAACAAGGAGATGAGATTGCAGTATATCCTTCCTAAAATCACAATGAAATAAAAAAATTCTGTGAATCTGATATAAACTTGATCTTTCCTTTCATTCTCTTTGTGTTATTTTTACCTTAACCATGTTTTCCAAAAAAAACCACAAAGCTTCAAAGGAAGTGTTTCAGATAACCTAAGGCTAATCCTTTTCACAGTGCCACATGTTGTCTCCATTTTAGAGATAAGACATAAAAAAATGTAAAAATTTAGAGAGTATTGTGACTTTAGCTGGAACCCAGGGTTATGCCTCTTAATCACACTTGGATTTGTGAATGGCTTAAAGAGTCCACTAGTCTAGAAGAAAGGTTTACAATCTAGAGGAGCAATAAACATAGAAAAAAGCGAGTCAATGCATGGTGGGATTTTCTCCCCATTTCCCTTGACCAGGGAAAGGAGTTGGGCTGTAGCTGCAGTCTCACAGCTTCAATGGATTCAAGTAACTACAAAGCTACTGTGAAAGTGAGGCCGCAAATAGATTTGATTCTTCTTTTCCAGGGTGAAATTTCAATATACACTCTTCTCGGTCCCAGTCAAGCCAATGATGTCTGTTTATGTGGAACAGAAAAGCATATAATGTGTATTTGTTTTGGGTGAGTTAAGGAAGCCAACATATGTCTGTTGTCTCTCTTATCAGATGCAAGTTACCAAGGAGAAATGTCACAAAACTGAGGACTGTGGGTTAAATTGTGGCCTGTGGTCACCTTATTAACTAGGGGTACAGCTGGTGCTGGCAATGGAGTTCTTTGTTCAGATATGCTGGCCTGGAAAGAAAAAGGAAAAAACAAACTGTATGCAGCAATGGATGTCTGTAATCCAAGCACTGGGGGAAGCTGAGAGGAGGACAAGTTGCAGTCCATCAGTCAGACCCTATCTCAAAATAAAAACAGAGAAAAGCTGGGGATGTAGCTCAGTCCCAAAGCACTGGGTTCAACTGCCAGCACTGGAGGAGAAAAAGAAAAAGAGAGCAAAGAAAGAGAGAGAGAGAGAGAGAGAGAGAGAGAGAGAGAGAGAGAGAGAG
>NW_004955449.1:6734240-6777003 GCF_000276665.1 Chinchilla lanigera
ATCAAGTGAGCAAGGGTTGCCCTGTCAAACACAGGTTTGTGTTAAAATGCAATATATAATATTTCTCTGTTCCACTGAAACTTTTGAGCCAAACAATTATATTCACTGATATATAACAAACATAAAATTTCCATCAAGTAGAGTAACTTCTGTTCTACTGCCAAATATTTTATTACTTTGTATCACAATAATATAACTTTAGTTGAGAAGGTAAAAATATTCATAACTTTTTATTAGAAAAGGTCACATTCTTGGCAACAAAGAATATTTAGTTAGCCAATACTTGAAATTCATGAAAATTTACAAAATAAAATGTTTAAATGAAACTGTCTTTGATCACATAACTCATCTCCATTCTCATTTTATAATTTACTCGGAGGTACACAAACAGAAATTTTTAGAAAAACTATGCATTAATATATACAACTAGCTTATATGGCCAGCAATTCTGGCAGTAAGGTATATCATTGTTCTGCAGTGCAGACTGATCTACAATATATAGCCTGATGTTTAAAGCAATAGTTCTAGAGTCACAAAGATCCAGAACTGAACACTGGCTAGACCTAAAGATATGTATTTCTTCCACCCTTTCCCCCCTCTCTAAACTTTTTCTGCAAAACAAATGTAGCATTACTTAACTCCTAGGATCATTAGGAGAGTAAATGCAATAATCTGATGCTAGAAGCTACCATATTAAGGAGTAAATCAGTTTTCCACAAGAGAACAATTATTCTTCAATGGACTCCTAAGTAAAGAAGCAGGTATGGAATCCTCTTTCCTGCATGAACACATTACTTCCTGCCAAGGAGCATTTCTTGGCTAAGGGCACCACTGGCTGGTGAAGGTAAAGATGAATAACCTATTCACCATGATGATGCTTTGTGCAACTCTTTGGGAAATATTCATTACCACTAAGATTTTAATGAAGCAGTACAATGCTTGAGTTTAAATATCTTAGTCAAAATAAAACATTTTAAAATTGAAATTAGGAAGACAAACTTTAAAACAGAAATTTATGAAAGATTCTAAAATGTTTTCTTTAAGTAATCTCTTTGTGATGTCATTATGTTACATTTTAATACTTCAACTGCATGCTTGACAATAAATGTTATTATAAAATTGCACATTCTTATTATTATACACTATGGATAGGTAAGTAGAGCTTTTTCACATTAGAATATTTTAAAGCACTTTGTTTCTCTCACAAGAGTGTTTAGCCTTGTCTATTCTGGTACCTCAGTTATACTAAGCTTTAAGGATCACGACCAAATCAGCATTCTTTTTACATAACCTCTGAGTAGGTGAATCTCCACAATTTTGATTTTAAGTCTCTTCTAGATAATGTTGCCGAATCGTTTCATATAAAGGGATTTTTGTTTTCACTACTCATCTTTCAGATTGCCACTGAACATGTGAAGCTTTATTTGTTATGAATGTCAATTAGCAATTCACAACAAGACACTTTGGCATTGCTTTCTTATAAGCTGTCCCTGGGTGCCATAGGATAACCCTTGGAGAGCCTACCCTGTTGAAGTAATTCATATTTGACTGAAGTTGATAGCTAGAGAATGGTGCAATGTGCATTCAGAGAACCTGGTATTTCATTATCCTTGTTGAGTCATTGTGTGTGTTGGTATTATCAAAATCCATTCAGGCTGAGATGATTATTCAATACATTTTTGAAAGATTCCATTCTCCTTTCATCCTTGGTGCATTCCCCAAGGAAATAGGGTGCATCAACACACCATATGGTAAATGGAATCTATCATAGCTCTGCATTGTACCTTTTATCATATGCTATTTCACAATATGACATGCTTGAGTTCTTTTTTAATGAAGACTGTAACTCCTAATATAGATTTGGCAATATCGCTTGCTTTTCTTCCCCCTTCACAGTTATCCCTGTCATTGCCATTAGACTATTTTTGTGTATGAAGAAAAGCCTGTGTTTCTTCCTGGAATGCAGCTTTTATAACAGCATGTGAAAGTTAAATGTAAGCAAAAAGCGGAAATAGCTCCAGATGTGGTAATTCATTGACAAGTACTTGAGCTATATGCTGGTAAGAAGAAAATATCTACAAATGATTGAATTTTACTTTACCCTGGAAGTATGATATAATGGAAAGAACTGGGGGACCTTGCCGTTCTGAGCTAATAGGAAGTTATGTGACCTTTGGGAAAGTTATTTCTACTTTCAGAGACATAGTACACCTCAAGAGACTGTAGTAAGTTTTATACATAATAATATGTGCAAAATTCCCAGGTCATAATGCATACACAAAATTAGAGTTCAATATGTTCATTAATTCTATTCCCATGCTTCTCCATCTTTTAGGCTTCCCAAAGATGGATTCCCTAATGGGCTGGATCACACAAATGTGGATTTGTATATAATTCAGCATGGCATGTGTGCTCAGTATCAGCTAATTATTTTATGACAGAAAACGAAGAAGTTAGAACTATGCTTCTTACCCAGTGTTTTATTGTCCAGTATCACATGTGATAAATAATTTGATGAGTTGCAGGATCTTTTTATGGTCACCAAATGCAAAGACATGGAAACAAATATTAAGGAAGAACACAAAGAGTAAGCTTTGCCAGGTAAAGGTAACCAAGGTTTTTCAGTCATTCAAAGATAATTTTCTTACTGTGTCAATACAGTCTTATATTTTGGTAAGGGCAAGTTAAAAGAACTTTTATTCAGATATTTATGTAATTTTTATGATCCAAAAGAGTTTCGGGTTTGAGATCATCTTTCGTAGTACCTTGGTTTAATATTACCTTGGCCACCCACTCATTGGTGTACCCACTCACTTCTTCTAGAGTACTTCCACTGCAGCTGGCACTGGGAGAGGTGCTTCTCTGCTTGGTGATACTGTATTTCTTGTCAATCACTCTTCTTTGTACATGGGAAGTCTGACTGTTCGTAGTGATTGCCAACGTGACTGGGATAGCAGATGCCCAGAAGATTGGTAAAGCACACTTTTGGGTATGTTTGGGTGAGTCACGGGGAGGTGACCTTGGAGACTATATCAGGTTTTTAACCATTTCCTTTCTCGCACTCTGCCTCTTGGGCTCTACTTCCCAGCGCCATGAAGGGAGCAACTTTGCTCCGCCCATAACTTTCTGCCATGATGATCAGCCTCATCTTAGGTCACTGAGCAATGGACCCATGGACTCAAATCTCTGAAACCAGGAGCTAAATAAGCCATTCCCTCTTTTCAGTTGTATATGTCAGGCATTTTGTCCTAGCGATGGGAAAGCTGATTGACTCAGGAGGAGATGTTCAAATTATTCATCAGTTTATATAGTGCAAGAACCAACTTCAGAAGGGACATTTCCAAAGTGTTTATTATATATTAGGCATGATAATAAAGGTATGCAGCTGTTTAGCCTCTTAACCACCAGGAGGAAAGTACATGCTTAAGAAAACTGAAGTTCAGAGAAATCAATCCCTCAAGGTCATCCATTTTGCAGATGGAAGCACCAGCATTAGAATCTAGGCCAGTGACCGGCAGTCACACTCTTAACTAGGTTATGCTGCTTCTCTAACAAACATTGAACCTCTGGAGGCCAATCCAGAGCATAGTGAGTCAGTGGACAGTTTAAATGCTTGATAAGGCACTCTTGTTTTTGACATTTTCTCTGTACAGTTGTTGACTATATATGCCACATAATTATGCCTCTTTTATGTGTTCTTTTACTTTCTTTTCAATAAGTATGAAAAGTGATTACAAAATTTGTTTTCTGAATTTCTGAAAATTGCATCAGTTTAAGTGTTGAGAAAAAAATATCTTGATGATTAAGAACCTCATATTCATAGTTATAGTTCCAAAATTACATGTTTAAATTGTGCCCAAGGAAAAAATCTGCCTTTTATTACTAAGAAAAGTGAACCGTGGCAGCGAATAATTTAGACACAAGAATGTTCTAAGCCTCTGTCTGGTCTGGGCTTCTTTCTCATTTACAGTTGGATAGAGGGTATAGGATGGCTTCTGATAGTGTCCAAGGTATTCTCTTAGGTGGAGCTGGGACTGGAATGGAACCATAGGATTCTGTATATTTTCTCTGAGACACACGAGGGAAAGTAATTCAGACTAGCAGTAAGAATCCTGAAAAGTGTGCCCCTGAAAAGCTGTGCTTTCTTCAGTAGCATTAAACCTCTCTTGGTCTCAATTTCTTCATGTGTAAAGAACTTCTTACTATTGGATCTCTACTTTATTTCTAACCCTAATATTTTATTAATCTGAGCATTATCATATCATGCTTAATTGGATCTCTCACAATTCTCA
Organism: Chinchilla lanigera; assembly: GCF_000276665.1. Lineage (NCBI taxonomy): Eukaryota > Metazoa > Chordata > Mammalia > Rodentia > Chinchillidae > Chinchilla > Chinchilla lanigera. Next base: position 6,738,533 of record NW_004955449.1, read on the forward strand.
TACAGAACACTGTACCCATTTGTTTTTCTACTGCAAATTTTTTTATAAGAAGATTTTAGTGTTGTTTTGGATTTGATTATAACTGAGACATTAAATGATATTCTTATCTAAAACTAGTTTTGAAAGTTTTTCTGCATAAGGATTAAAAATCTTAATGATGATTCAATGAATATTTGATTCTGTGTTTTGATCATATAATCAAGGATAAAATGGGGCTGTCTTGAAGATGCTTAACAATATGTTCTAGTTCTAAACATTTGATGACAACCACAGTTGTGGAATAAGAAATGAGCAGATAAAAGGCCCATGGAGAAACTCAACAACTAAAAACAAATTTTGCAAAACAACAAAATGTGATACAATGTACATTAAAGACATAAAGATAATATACTGCTTAGAAATGTATACTATTTTAATTTACATAATCACTCCAATAGGTTTTCCAAAAGGAAAAAAGTATTTCATGAAAGCTCATTGGAGAAAGTATCCTTGGAGAAAATCAAAGTAACACCAGAATGAGGTCCTAGAAACTAATTCTGAACTCTGCTAAAATACAACTTCAATTTTGGAGAATTTTAAATTGCAGTTGAAATATCCACTGTGTAATACTGGTCCCAGTGAGGAAAGAGTGTTCATAGTACTAATTACCGTAATAACAATAATACACGTACTGCCATAGCATGTTTACTATGTAACAAGCACTGTTATAAAACATAAGCATTCATTAAATTGTTTTAAATTTATTTTTATACTTACCTACTTTACATTAGTGGTAAGTAGTTTACATAAGTTTAAAGGATCTTTTGCTTTTGTATGCTAAATACATATTTTGTTTATTTCTACAGGAACTGATAGGTACAAGGCTGTACAGTTTCGGGTCTTCCAAATTTTTACATGAAAATATCTTTGTCTAAATTGCTATGCTTGTTTATATATCCTAGAATCTAGACATGTCAGAACCAAAAGATAAATTGCTAATCATGTATTCAAAGGATTGTGAGTCCTACCAGAATGAAGGCATCTTGAAGCTAAAAAGATGCAGATTCACAGATACAAAGAGACTTTTAAGGTCATCCAGCTGGTTAGGGGCTAAGGTAGACACACCTCTTGTTTACAACTTCGGGGTTTTTCCTTTGTAAGCAAAATGAAGGTAGCTAACTATCAGTGAAGGTAAGTCTTGAAACAGAGCATTCCTCTTCTAGGAAGTCTTTATATACCTCAGGAGTGACAGAATTGTTCCATAGTCTACTCTACTAGAAGGGAAGATTATTTCAAATAAGATAGTAAAGTTATAATGCAAGGACCCTGCTCTGGTATTCTGCAACCCTTCTCCAATGTCTCTTCCAGTGGCTCCTAGACCCCCACCCAGGGGTGCCCAGTGCCTCTTCTCATATATTTGTTTTAACGTGGCCCAAGTCCCTCCTACTCTTGAGCAGGGCTGATGGTTCTTTTGTGTTTATTTGGGATATGATACCCCCTTTGCATGGCTGAACTAGAAAAAGGCATCTGGGCAATGTGTATTTCCTTAAACAGAAGGTGACTTTGTGGGGAGAAAAATGTATGACATACGGAAGAATTTAAAAACACTCTTAGAGTGTGCTGCTCAGAGGCCAACTATTGACTGATTCTCATTCCTTTTTGCATTCTTGGCAGGGTACTTCTGTGCAGACCACACAATGCACAACTCTGCACGGTAATCTTTGGATCTGTTGTCTGTTTCGTGAATTCCCTAGGAGGTTACAGTGCAATATGGTGATTGTAGTCCTACATGGGGTATGCGTACGCACTTACATTACCTTCTATCTAGTTTCAGAGAATGAATTTTTCTACCCTTTGTCCAAAGGCTCCACTGATGCCTTCTATCATATCTCCTGCCCACTCAGTTTGCAATACAGTTTTATTTATTTTTCTTCACCTTTTATGTATGTCTGTATATACTGGCTATTTTCCAGCTTATAATTATTCTGTGGCCGAGGATGGATCACTGTCCACCAAAATTCTTCCTTTTTTCTCCTGGAACACAGGAAAACCACATTTTCCACAACCTTTAGAGTTAGGTGTCTTTACAACTAAGATTTTCAAATGGACAAGTGGACACGTGGGCCTAGCCCGTAAAACTTCCTGCACAATCCTCTGTGTTCTCCCTTTCTCTAGTACAGAAGATCCAGGCGTGGGGGCCTTGGAGGATGGTAGGGTAATTAGACAGAGGGAACCTGGGTTCTCGATCACCTACAGACCTGAGCACCAATTCCTACTCTCCCTGGACTGTAATGTAAGTGAGACTGTTTTGGGTTTAAGTGACTGAGGTGTAGTGGGTGTTTCAGCAGTTGGCTGACCCTACCTAATCCACAGGTGCAAAGTCTCTCACATCTAAAAACAAAATAAAACACTTTTGGGATGCACCCCACCTCATCTGCAGAAGATGCTACCTGCCTTTCACCCCTTTCTCAGCTGACTTCTTCAAAAAGTCAACGATTCTCACAAGAAATATGTATCCAATAAATGCATAAAAATGTTCACCATCTTTTGCTATTAAAGAAATGCAAATTAACCCAACACTGAGATTCCATCTTACTCCAGAAAGAATGTGTATCATCAAGAAGTAAATAATAACAGATTTGGTTGAGGATGCAGGGGAAAAGACAGCCTTCTACATTGTTGGTGGTAATGTAAACCAGTACAGTCCTTGTGGAAATCAGCACGGAGTTTCCCAAAACAAAACAAAACAAAACCCTTAAAATAGAAATTCCACTCAACCCAGTTATTCCCCTTTCACATATCTTCCCAAAAGATTAAAGATATCAATAAGGTGAAGCATGCATACCCATGTTTATACATCATAATTCATAAAAGCAAAGCTTGGAAGAAGCCTATACTACATGTCCATGAACAGATGAATGGATAAAGAAAATGTTTTATGCATGAAGGAGTACTGCTCTTCCATAAAAAAGGATAAACTTGAGTCATGTATAGGAAAATGGATGTACCTTGAGATCACAATGTTAAGTGAAATGAATCAGATGCACAAGCTTCAATTTCTCATGGTTTCTCTTAAATGAGAAACCCAAAGTATATATAAAGACCAAAACAAAAGATAGATGATAGGAAACAGAGAAATAGATCTTATGCCGAAAAGAAGGGGAATAAGAGACGGAGGGAGGGGGAAGAGAAGGGAGAAGAAAGAATGTAAAAAGAACTAAGATGTGTTTTGTACAAGTACCAACTCCCCACAAGGTATAGAACCACTGGGTACTGAAAGTGTGTGCCAATAAAAATTTTAAAAAAGTAAAAGTAAATATAAATTAAATAAATAAAAAGTCAAACCAAAGCCCAGTGCAAAATACACCATTTCCCAACATTTGTTGGGCTCTGCTGAGGAGGTGGACAACAGCTAAAGGCCGCTAGTCCTTCTGTGGGACAGAAATTGAGTTTCACGGCTCCGTTCTCTACCTCCAAAGACATCAAGGCTACAGGAAAAGAAAAAGCAGTTCTAGTTTATAAAATTTTGAGAAATCATCATGCAATTTCTGCCATCTCATTCCGCTATCACAGAAACTGACTCAGATTTCTGGGCATGAGAAACTTTCATTATTACGGGAAAAGAACACATGGACGTTATTTGATCTTAGTCATGCCGCCGCAGGCTGCTCTTAAAGGGAAAGCTCCAGAAACCTGCCGTATTTTGGACTAAAAAAATCCAATGTGTATGTCCTAAACTTTGCTGCTGTCTTTCTAAATACTCAGACTTTTATCTAAAGGATAATAACTGCAATTAAATTTTTTTTTTAAAGTATTTTGGGCATTTCGGGCAGTGCTGTGGTTGAAGCCAAGGCCTTATGCATGCTGAGCAAGTGCGCTATCACTAAGCTATACTTCCAGCTCCAGCATTTTTGTTTTCTAATGAATGCACTAAACAAAATTACCTCACTATCGAAGACGAAGCTGCATATTCTACCTGTTTTCTCCTACTTCCTTAGAGGATGATAATGGATCAAAATGGGGAGGGTGCCAGGAAGATGACTCAGTGGCACAGCGCCTGTCTGGCAAGTACAAGGTCCTGAGTTCAATTCCCGGTACCAAAAAAAGGGGGGGTGTTTATTTCTGAAATTAGAACTACTTATTAGAATTAATTTTGAGTTGGGTAGTAAGATAAGTAACTTCACAATGCAGTAGAAAATGGAAAGAAATGTTACTATGCATAATCAAAGAACAATGGGAAGTTAAGACCTGAGATCCAAAAATCTTAAAAAACAATATCATGGAAAATATAAAAATGCAAGATAAGTTTCGTACAGCTGTTCACCTGAATTAAGAATAGAATTGTTAAGTATTTTTTTTCTTGGAAACTATTTTTTTGGACAACCTAATACAAATACTAAAAGGAATATAAAATTAGAAGCCTTTAATGGTAATAGTATTTGAGGCTCAAGGTAGGTTGGGAAAAAGGAGCAAGTTTTCTGCAGTATTTTCAAATCATGTAGACTCAGATTCTTTAACCTTATAAAATACTCACTAGATGACACATATGTCTGCTTCTGGGATGGACTTAAAGCATTTAGATGACCTGACCACGAATGCTAGGCAGAACTCTTGCATATGGATGGCATCCTGACACTGTCGCTAAGGATATGGCTAAGCAGGGAACATAGCAGGGAAAGTGATCATTATTCACTAATATGAGGGAATTATCACACTGATGCCTTTAGCGGTCAGCTTCTAGGTAGCAAGGACACCACCTGGGGTGTGCCACAGAGTGAAGAGCTCAGTGTCATCCATTAACTTAAGGCATCATCAGGGGACAGTGGAAGGTCTGTCTGTGTTCTAAAGGCTGGGATTAGGTTCTTGCTCTAGCTTGCAAAATGAGTACCTAAGAAGTTTCAAAGGCAAATTATAATCCTCTTTGATTCTGTTTCTTTGAAGAGTAAGGATACTAATACCTGCCTCAGAAGTATGGAACACACACACACACACATACATACTTCTGTTTTTAACTGTTGCAAATAACTTATATTGGCAATAAACATTAATAATTTATATAATACAATTCTTTAGGCATATACTGAGATGTTCATATATCTGCACAGTAATAAGATATAAATTATAAATGATATGTGATGCTAATAAGTGGTTAAACCTTGATCCCAAACAGATTATAACCTATACTCACACGACAAATAATGTCTTGGTCAGTGGCAGACTGTATATTCAAAGCTGGTCCCCTGAGATTGTATTTCTTAGCGACATCATAGCCATCTTAGTCTGTACAGCCCATCAATGACATGCACATAATGATGCAATTTCCTGATGACCCATTTCTCTGAGCACATTCCCATTGGTAAGTGGTATGTGATAGTATTGGAAGAGTGAAGACACGCATCAGAAAGCAAAAAATACCAATAAAAAATCCTATGTTAATAAAATGGGTTGTACATGATGAATAATACAAAATGAGAGGAAGGACTTGAATGTAATAAAGTATATTTCTGGATAGGAAATATTAAACAAAAGACAAACACAAAGGACTATTTACATTGCCTTTTTAGATTTATTTACTGACTGCATTACACAGAAAACCCAACTAAGAGCAATTTCACTTTAGATCTAAAGTAAAAATACATTCTGACAGAAATAGGTAGAAAATCATATGTGTCTCAATAAGCAATTCAGGCCTGGTATGACATTCTCACAGTGTCAGGTCTCAGGTGCTATTTTTCCTGTCTTTATGGTTCCATTTCCATAACTACTTATTCCAAGATGGCAGCTGGAGCACCAGCAATACATCTGCATTCCACACAGCAGGTGGATCCCACTCTACCTCTTCCAAAACATCCTAGAAATAACAAATTATACTTCTGTTTACTTCTTACTGTCACCACTTAGTCATTTGGCTTTATTAAAATTCAGGCCTGTAGAAACTGGAGTGTTGAGATGTTTATTAAAGCATATAGAGAATCAATATTGAATAGGAGTAGAGATGAGGTAGAAAGTCTCTCACAAGCTTGATTTCTATTTTTCATTTCCTTCTCAAAGCAAAAAACTAAAACATGCTGCTAAAAGATGGCAGACAATGAGAAAGCAGATCTGGGTTCTCTTTCTGGTTCTGCTACTGATTTGGTGATGTCTCTAATTCTGTTTTCCCATTAGTAAAATGAGGGTTAGATTATTGAACTGATCTGAAGCTACAATTCTATTATTAATGAAAGCAGACTGGTGAGTCTGGACACCGTGATTGAATGAAATGGACAGGGCTCATGAGTTCAATATTTAAAAATGAAAGAAATTAGGTCACTGAGCTGGAGAAAGGTTTAGTTTCAAAAGAAGAGGTTGTCTTTCTTGGTGATACTGGGCTGGTTGACTCATAGTAGTAGAAACTTATTCAGAGATTCCCATGATATCTCATAAGCTTCTGCACACAGAAAATTTCATGCAGCATCCAAGTCTAGTGGGTCCAGTTCCTTTTGGCAAGTAGCAGAGACAAAGCAAAGAAAGAACTCAGAATTCCTTTTCTGGCTTGTTCACTCTCTATCTCTGTGACTTTTCCCACATTGTTTTAACTTCTTTAGCTAGCTTGCAGGGTTACTAATTGCAAATTTTTGTAGGTATCTCATTAAAATAAAACAGTTTATAAGATTCTTGTTTTCCATGATAGGATTCCACAAAAATGTTAATGGACAGGTGTACACTAGACAGGCAGACCACCATGCAGGAAATGAAATGATTGTTGATAACTCAGTTTTCTGAGGTAGGAAGAACTTAGTTCAGCAGCTTGCATGCCCAGATCATGGAGGGTGAGTGTGAGAATCAGGGTGTGATGTTGAATGCCAGGGAATGGCCAGGGCAAGATGGAGTAAAGGAAAATGAAAATCAAAGATGCATCTTGACCTCGAGTAGCTTGGGCTCGATGTTGACACACTGCAGAAATGTTGCATATTTTCTGGTACTAAGAATTCTTCCTACTACTCCAGATTGGTGGCACTAAGAAATGCTTGATTGTGCCACAAGGGAAGATTTGAGTGGAGAAATGAATGTTTGAGGTAAAAAAACAACGTATAGGGATATATGGAGAGTTCTACATTAAATAAGAACTTGACAGTCTAAGTTGGTGGGCAGCACATTTGGAAGCCAGAAATATGTGAAAGCTGCATCTCAAGTTCTTTGTATAGAAAAGAATTAGCTTTACTCAAAGATAGTTTAACCCAAAGACCAAGAGGTGGTATTTAAGCCCCTTGAGCATCCTGCCTGACTGGAGTCCTTGATTGCCTTGAAGCTTTGACCATAGACACTTTAACTGTATGTTACAGTGTGGGGTTTAAGAAAATACCACATCAATTTTGATTGCTGTAGGTACCAGAGAATTGATCCTGAACATTGAGAAGGGACTGAGACTAAAGATTAGCAACCGTGCAGTTTGTGACTGAGTCCCAGTGAGAACTCTGGACTCCAAGGCTGAACTTCCCTGGTTGACAGTACTTTCCATATTGCATTGTATTCAGGCCAGGACCACACAAGGAAATGTTTAGAAGCTTGGTATTTGGATCCTTCTTTGACATTGTTCCATGTGTTTCTTTCTTTGGCTAGGCCAAACTTGTTTCTTTGTACTATAATAAAATTTTATTCAAAGTAGAATACTTTTTTTTTGGAGTTCTGTGAGTCACTGCAGAAAATTATTGAGTCCATGCGAGTCTGTAGGGAACTTTTGTAGTAGCAAGACAGTCTGAAATGTGGTGACCCTCGTTACTCCCGAACTTGGGGTTGGCATCAGAAGTGAGCACAGTTCTGTAACACTGGCCTTTGGACCTGCTGTTTGGCAAATTCACTGCACTAGGTGTCAGACATCTTTGGCTGGCTTGGTCATCTGGAAGGGTTGTGTCCTTAACCTTAGTTTAAATCTGGGTACCCGGTGCCTAACTTTCTTCTTGGGGCTGCTGGGTCCCTCTGCTTTAGGGGCTGCTGGGTCTTTGTGTTTGAGGTTATTTGTTAGCCATTCAAAATCAATTCTCCTTCTCTTGACAACATTGTACCTGTATGGGCCACGTGTTGGCTCAAGGTTGGTCAAAATCATCATGACAGTCCTGTTTTCTGTTCTCTTTCAATAAGTCTCCATGTGACCAGTTTTGGCCAGTAAGCCCTAAACAGATTTCTTCAGGGGATACATGTATGCTGGGGAAGCTTCAATCTTCCCGATAAGATAGGCATAGCTTTTATTGTGTGGCTAGTTTGTTTGTCTTGGATGTGACACAATAACCTGGTGGGCATGCCATGAGGCTACAAAGGAACACCCTAAAGAGAGTTGAATTGAGCCTAAGATACTAATAGCAGTTTTAAACTACTGCACTAACCATGGGTTGCCTATTTCCAGATTTCCTGTTATATAAGAAAAATAAACCTGTGCTTGTTTACAGCCAATCTTTGTCTTGTTTCCTGTTGTTCATAGGCAAATACTGCAGTTCTGACAGAAAGAATAAACAGGGACATCAGATTCAAGGTTATGAGTTGTAGGAAGATTTCCACTCCAACACTTTTTCTAATGTTCACTTTCTTTGCCTTATATATACTTTGTCTGATAGTGATAATAAGCATAATGTCCTGCATGCTATTTCTTTTTTCATGGTGAAAGATATTTTATTTGCATAGAACACATACATGGTGAAAACAAAACCAAATTTTGCTCATGGATTAATGATTCTCATTGAAAGTCTGGGAATTTATGTTTTCCTATTAAATAGCTTTCCTGAGACTTCCTATAAGTCTTTAAAGTTACTGTATATAAGAAAAAAAGAAATTTTAACCTTCTTTTCTATGTACCTTCTTCCCCCAGTTACAGAAACTTGTATGTTATGTACAGCTAAATATTCCATTACCAGAGAGTCAAAATAACAATTTAACTTGAAGGATCAGTTTACCTTTTAAACTAATTTTTATTTATTCTTGTGTTTATTATTTTTTAAAAATGAGTTTATTGGACATTTTATATATATATATATATATATATATATATATATATATATATATATATATTATCCATCACAGGGAATTTGTCCTTGTACATGATATATTTTGATTCCTCTTTTTTCCCCCAACCCACTCTCCTCCCTTTATTATTATATTTTTGTGTGTATACTGTTAAGGACTGAATTCATGGCCCTGTGCGAACTACATACCACCAAATTATATCCAAGGCACAAATTTTTTTATATCTCAAATGTATAGATTTCTTTTTTTCGTTTTTTTGGTTTTTTCCAGTACCAGGAATTGAACTCATGACCTTGCACTTGCCAGACAGCCGCTGTGCCAGAGCTAAATCCCCAGCCCCTAGATTTCTTTTAACATTTGTCGATTCTCATCCCGACATACTATATGTACTTACATGATGTGCATAATCATGTCATATGCAGTTATCCTAAAACCGCTTTATCTCTATCCACCAAAGCACTAATATTTTAGTATATGTGCTGTAAAGAAAGTGTAACACTAATAGTTTCTAAAATTTCAAAAAATTTCTTATTTTGATCTCAACTACCTGAAAATATATAGTTATGGCTTAGAATGAATAAAATAAAATACTAAACTGTTGGTATTTCTGAGTAATTATTAAATAAATTTAATGATCTGTTTACTTTTAACAACAGGAATCCCTATTCTAAGATAAATCCTACAGTTCTAAAGGACACAGCCCACAAATTATAACTTGGCTCTGATGCTGACTCAGCTGAGAACATAAATTTTATATCTCTTCAAGTCTAGTGCCTTAACCACTCAGCCACTGCAGCTACAATTTTATATATTTTCCTCCTAAAATGTCAGGACAAAAAAAATCAACTTATAAATCAACCACTTTCAGTCTAATTTTTTATTGTTAACGTTGACTTAGGATAACTCCTGTGAGAGTATTTACAGTTGTTTTCTCACCAAGACCTCTAAACTCCCTCTTTAAAAAGTCTACTCTGGAGTATTTTTAAGGTACGTATTGTAAAAATTAAGAGATACTATATATGAAAAAGCTTTAGTAGAAAATAATTCAGAGATCTACAGGATATTACAATACTGAAAACATTCAGTCCATCTGTCTTAGTTACCTTCTCCTGGATATAACAGAATACCAGATACCTGTAGTTTAAAGGGGAACCGGTTTAGTTAGGTCACCGCTTTAGAAGTTGTGGTCCATGTTCTGCGCCTTAAACTCAGAAGTGCCTTGGAGCAAGGGCTGAGGGGGCCGTGGGGTAGCTGCTCACATCATGGCTGTCAGGAAGCCGAGAGAGAAGGGAGGACCCAGGAAGGAGATGCAGCCTTTCAGGTCTTGTCCCCAGTGACCGCCTCCCGTCAGCCCCACCTCCTAACAGCGAGTCAGCGCAGGCCCCATCATGCAATCACCTTCCACAAGCTCTGGCTCTGAGCATGTGAGACTCTGCGGGGACAGAGATTCAAATCACAGCACTGCATCAGGTAGGAGAAGAATTCCACTTGGCGGGCTTGCTTTTCCATCAACACAATGGATGTATTCACAGCCATCTTTGAGAATAAAATACCTTTATACAGCTAGATCAGTATCTTCCCAAATGCTCTTCTTTTTGTAAGAGCACTCTGCTGAATTTATATCTCATTTTATTTTGGCATAAAACAAGTAAAAGCTTCTAAATCACAACAGTGTACATAGTTGTATTCAGAGGCAGAAAGTATGGCTATGTCTTTCTCCCTTCTCAGATATGGAGCTTTTTAGGTGGAAATGATAGATCCTGACTTGAGCACACTTTAAACACAGAACGAGCTCACAGCAAAACCTCCATCTGGGTTCCCAACTGCAGCGATCTATGTGTTTTGTGTGATATCTCACAGCAGAATCACTTCTTGAGCCTTATTTTAAACCTTGAAATATCTTAGAAAAGAAATTGGGTACAAGTGAGCAAAACTTTGAAAACACAAAGTGAATATAAATGATGAAAGGGCAGAGACTTTCCTTTCTCTTATCAGAGCAGACAGAAAAGCTACCTTACATTATTTCAACCAAATGATAAAGGAAAGCAGTAGAAGACAGTTAATCATTTGGATTTATGTAAACACTGGTTCAGTAAAATTTATAAAGAGCATATAAGGACTTGACATGCCCCTCCCTCTAAGGTGAGCACCAGTACTAACACTGCCATAAAAATGGAGAGCTCAGAGAGCTGATTCAGGACCCAGAGCCACTGGCTGCAGCTTCAGGACCCAAAGCTTCATGTTGTGACCTCTGAATTCAATTCTGTTTCCAGAGGATGATTTATCTTTTAAAGGAATGGGCCATATTGAAGGGCTGAATAATTATGGACATTCACTACAGGTTAACTAGGACTAATGAGCTAAATAATTGGCAGCCTGTGTGGCTACAGTTGGGAGTCTGAGCTGAGCTGGGAGAAAGTCCTGGAGGGTGACATAGTCACCACATATACAAATCTAGTCAGCCTTCTGCCAGTGTTCTGCTGGCTTTATTGCAGTGACTCCAGAATAAGCCATCTGTATAGAGAAAAAGGGAGCAGAGAATTGAGGCAATTTCTAAATATTTCAGACTTTTCTAGATCAGAACTGAGATACTGAGGTTATACTAGAAGAACCTGAATTGCTTCAAGGGTTCCTCTACTTCACTGTTGTGTGGATAACATAAGTCTTTGTATGAGGCCTTTCACATATCTTTAAGAAGAATGTGGAACAGGAAAAAGGTCATTCATTCACAAACATTACATAACTTTAATCTACCTAAAAAGATATTTTACTTCTTATCTGATTTCATTTATATGTAAGATACCTGCTATAAAATGAATTAATATTTAGATGTGGGGTGGAGAATAGAAATGAAAGAAATACGGGGTGAGAACGAAGTAGCAACTTTAATCAAAGTGAGTCAGACAAGCTAAAATCGACAGTTTATTCTCTCGATCATATATAATCAGGGTAAAATCTGAAAGGAAAATAAATTGTCTTTTGCCTTAATGGGAAGGATGCGGTGGTAAGAAAGCAAAATGAGTAGGGTGTTGGAAACTAAGGCTCAGGACTTACTCTTTACAGAAAAGTATATGTATGCAGAGAATATTCAAAACAAATTAAGAAGAAATTTTATTAAGTCTAAAAATGCTACCAATTGGCTCTAGGAAATAATTGTTTTAAAGTAATTTCAGAATTTCATCCAAATAAAGCACGCTTTTATTTTGGGTTGTTTTAATGATTGATTTTTATGTGCCAAGACCAGAAAGTTGAAAATTCTATTCAGTGTTAATGCTCATTGCTGCTTTTTGGTTGGTAGCCTTGTTTGAATGAGGTTGCTGTCTTAATCCCAATATTCTGACTTCCTCTTTTTCAAGGCTTGAAAGAAAAGATAATTTAATTCTCCAGAATTAGATTTCCTGGGGAGTGAGATAAAATATAAAAGTGGATTTAATGGTACATTAAAAAAATCTGTGAGGCAAAATATCTTTATATAGCAGATAGAGCCAATGGCATAAAGACAACAGAAACAATAAAAACACACACGTCATTTCATACCATTTGGCACCTCTAAGAAATAACAGAAAGGAGGTTGTTGGTTTGGGGTATAAATTGGTTCAAAAGAGCCGGAGAAATAATTTTCAATACTTAAATAAAAAAAATGAGCATTCAGGTAATCTCCAGAAAGAGTGCAAAGGCAACAGGTAAGCAGGCCAGAGCGCACCTCTCCGACATTTACATGTGTGAGAACCCTCTGTGATCTTACTGATGGCAGTTCTGCTTCTATAGCTCTGGGCTGGGGCCTGAGACTATCATATCTGCTGCAAGCTTCCCAGAGACATGGCTGCTGCTGGTCTGGGAATTAGGGCAGCACAGCCTGAAGTAGGAGTAGGTGCAGGTGCTTCCTGGTGCATGAACTGAATGAACAGACCTAGGTTTGGGGCATTCTGGTGACTTCTGGCCTAGACGTCTGTCTTTCCTAGTGACATCACTCTAGTGTGACTGGGTCACTCCAAGGGGAGAGACAGCAGGAAAGGAAATCATGACTAGTGTTCTACCAAGCACAGGACTTGGGAAATGCTTGTTCTGTAGTTGGTTTAGACTAATTTGTTTTAAGGAACTTTACCTGTTCTTAATAAATAAGATCTGAATCATGTTCAATATATCCTTTCTCCTGAAAAACAGAGGTATTTCTTAACTGTTAGAGAAATAACACGTGATTGTTGATGTAGTTATTACTTAAGGTTTGGAAAATAGAAAATAACTAAAAGCATTCAAGAAAAACATTTAAGAGCCAGGTGTGAGGGCCAGGGATTTAGCTCAGTGGCACAATGTATGCCTGTCAAGCGTGAGGTCCTGAATTCTATTCCCAGCACTAAAAAAAAGAAAAAAAAGAAGAAGAGCCAGATGTGATGGCACAGACCTGTAATTCCAGCACTTAGGAGGCTGAGGCAGGAGGATCACTGCAAGTTGGAGGCCAGTCTGAGTCACATAGTGAGTTTAAGGCCAGCCTCAACTGTGTAGTGAGACCCCGCCTCAAAAAACCAAACCAAACCAAACCAAACCAAAATAAGAAAACCATTTAAATTAAATTCAAATTAAAGCCATAACTAGTGCTTTTCTGTTTTCATTCATATTTTGTGTAAACAAAACTATATTATTTTTACCTCATCTTAATTTCTAGTAATCTCAAAAATGATCCTGTACAATCAAATGAAGACGTTTTTGTGAGAAGACTTGTAGGAGAAGAGGATGGGTATACCTCTGCAAGTGGTTTTACTGTAATTCTCTTATCCATACGTATATGACCGACACTTATGCTTTAATGTCAAAGAATAATCAGCATGTTCCTGTCTTCTCCAAAATATATTAGTACCATAAATCACATCAGGCTGTGGTTCAAAATATAGGTCATTTTCTTTAAAGAAGGAAACCTGTTTTTGCGTTGTTCTCAGTTTACTTAGGATATTGAAATTTATTCCTCTGAGAAATTATAAATATTGGCAGTTTCAGATTTCTTTGTGTTTGGGGGCCTCATTTGTCTGCTTTGTACTGAAATATGCTTTTTAATTGATAAAGCTAACTGTTCTAGTCCAAATCTTCTTTAAATAGAAAAAAGAAATGACAATATTTCATTAAAGCTCTTTCTGAGATTTCTAATTACATTTATACTTTTGGGAGAACAGAGGCTGCCATAATTCATTTGAGTTTAAAACGATTAACCCATTTTTATTATTCTTGGACTACTTCCATTTCTTCATAATTTTTACCACAGTGTCTTTAACAATTAACAAATTTTATATTTATCTTTTTTACATTTGTACTTTAGGGACTATAAACTGACTGCAATCAGGTATGTTTTGCTTGGATTGTCTGCAAGTAACAAGGCAATAATTTGGGATAGCTGAAGCATCTTTGATGTACCTGATGAGGTACAACTAGACCTGATAGACAGATAAATTATATTTGTTCACATCCTTCAGTCTAACAACAACCATGTTACTTACCAACCATGTTACTTTCTGTGTGTGTGTGTAAACTAAGAAACATAATTATTTTACAGAAATTCTTACTTAAAACCTATCCTTAGTTTCATGTTAAATTAAGTTGTTTTCATGCTTGGCATAATGTTTTAAGATAATCTTTGGGTTACTCTAAGTATGGACTGAATTTTTCTTAATTTCTAATTTTAATGAGTAAGGGTAGTACAAGCTGTCCATGGCAAACAGTGTGATATCCACTGTGCTACCCAGGTTATGCTGAGGGGGTACACTCACTAATGTTTTAGAATCTAAGTAAGGCAGGACTCCCAAAGGAGTCTTTTTCTGTACTACATTATAAAACAGAAAAAAGAATAAAACAATGCTTACAAATATTACATGGATACTCCTAATATGCCTTCAACCACATTTCTGATTTTAAACCCTCAACCATCCCACTACTGTCAGGACTATGTACACAAACACATGAATACATTGATGCATGCACATATGAATTTAATACTGATAAACTTGAAAGATATATACATATGTCTGTATTTGTATATGCAGGTCTGCAATTAACTCAGCCTAACAGAATTTTTATTTACAGTTGTTAAAATCTTTTTGTTTGTTAGTTGTGCAGTAGCCAGTATAATGGAGATCGTAGTATACTGAAATTGATATGATGTGGATGACAGGAATCATGCACAAATTTAAGAAGCCAGAACAAGCAACCAGAAATTGACAGAAAAATATTTACCAAAGGCTTCACAGATCACGCATTTCAGGGTTGCAATAGGAGCAGAATCAGAGCAAGTTCACTCAGGTGGAGAGAACAGAAAGGTTTCTCAAGTGGAGTTGGGAAAATTTGCTGCTGGATTGAAGGAGGGCCGCAGAAATGGAAGGAGAGGAATGAAGAATAATTCCTGTGAGTTGCCTTCAGTAACTGAGTTATTTCATGTAAAAAATAAAGAAAGAAATAGGGAAGGTAGATTGAAGGAAAAATACACAACTCTTGCCTCAGTAGGTTTTAAATCCTTCATTGTATCTTTTTCTAAACACTCTTCACAGGACTCTGTTTGAGACCTGCTGTCTGTGTAGATAGTGTCCTTCACTGCATCGGAGTACAGGGTGGGGATCTGGGACATCTGGCACATCTGGCGGGCTTTCAGAAAGTCAAGTTGGGTAAGAACTAGGCAGATCAAGTCTACAGCCTAACATATGGTTACAAAGTATCGGGCAAAAAGGCAGGTAGACCTGAATGTTCAGTTTGCTGAGACTTAGTCAGTCCATTCCCCTGTAGCTAGCTGGAGGCTCTTTCCCCACAACTGTAGCCAGTTGCACAGAAGTTAGTGTACCGGAAGCCAGCATGTACCAGCTCCTACAGGATTCTTACAAAGCCTGTGTAATAAATACCTATGTGGCTTATTCTTTCTCTTCCTCCTTTCAACAAAAAATGATACCCTAATCTCTAACACAAAGATTGCTTTGGTGAAGGGCCCAAAGGCTAGGGAGGGAGCACGGAAAGCATTTTAAGCTACCCTGAAAAGCTTTCCAAATGTCGGTGAGACAGTGTTGTAGCACAGTGATGAGTGAGATTGTTTGTGTATCTTTCTTTCTCAATACCACTTTAACACAAATAGAAATGTTTTACAATCTGCATTACAGAAAGAAATTATGTCTTTCATTAGTGAGACATCCCTCACTTATTTTAACGGCATTAACAATTCTCTTTTTTTTTTTTTTTTTGTGCTAGGAATCGAACTCAGGACCTGCACTTGCCAGGCAGACGCTTATGCTGTTGAACCATATCCCCAGCCCTAACAGTTCTCTGTTCCCACTGAACTCTTTCCTTTCTTCCCTCTCCAACTTCTTGTCTCTTTCCTTCTCTTCTTTCTTTCTTGTTCTTGGTCTCACTTTCTTCTTCTGTTTTTCTCTGACTAACATTTCAGAAATTGCATATCTAGTATGAATTACAGTATCTAATTGTAATGATCCCACACTGAACATATTTTGTTGGATAAGACACTTTTAAAACTGGACCTTTTGACCTTTTATACTAATTAAGCTCAAAATACAGTTTAACACATAGTGTCTCATTATTATATTCTACATGTTAACAGTGGCCCAATGGAATGATACAAACTGAATATTTTTTTAATACACAAGAGAAAGCCCTAATCTAATTGCACTGAAAATACAATAAACGCCAGCTATTTATTCCTAGGAAGTAAGGCGGCATTTGTTAAATTTGGGAGGATGGCAAGGAATGCCTTCCCGTCATATCCCTATGCTTTTTGTCTATTTCTTCATTGATTTTTTTCCCCTTCATTCCAAATGAGCAAATTCAAAGAATTATGCTGCCTCTTTTTGCAGTAAAATGAGTTGCCTGTCAGTAAAACATTGAAGCACTAGATTAACTCTGTCAGCTAACCAGGTTTGAATTTCCCTGAGATTCAGCATCTCAGTGTCTAAGGCAAGTCATTAGGCATATATCAAATCTAATGCAGAATATCACGAATGTTTCATAAATGTTCATTTATTTCTCTCTTATATTTACTAGTCCAAATTTGATTAATAAAATTGCAGGAGATAGTAATAACACTTCACAAATTTGCCTATGACACCTAATCTAACTGTAGCTGGGCCTCCCCCAATGTAAAACTCTATGCACATATTATTCTCTCTGCATGTTTCTGTTCAGAGGATGTGTGACTAAATTCCCTTCGGATATCTCAGGTGTTAGCTCACTTACTACCTTGGGATCTCGTGACTCATTCTCTGTAACGTTCATTGACAATTTACAACTTCTCCAATTTACCAGAGTTTGCTTTTTCATAGTCTACAAAAGTTTTCCCATTAAAAATGCTTACCCAGGCATGTACTTCTAACTGGTATATTTTACATAAAACAAGGCAATCTCTGAATGAAGTCTCTTCTGTTCTCTAATTCTTAAAATGTTCAGCATCTTTGTCTTTACTCCTATTTTCCCACTAAAAGATTTTATTTATTAAAAAGGGTAGTTGAACTGAAGAAATTAATTACTATATAACAAAGAGAAAATAAAAGGTACAAAAGATGAAAAACCATCTAAGAGATGAGAATAAGAGATATGATGGATAAATTAAGAGATATGTGGTTCAAGTACATCTGATGGATTCCAGAAGAAACAAAAGTCAAAAATCCTCAGAGATAAGAGCTAAAAATTGATGAGAGCCATCATGCTTGTAAGCGTGAACCTTGAACAAGACAAATAAAAAGTAATACACATATCTTGCTGGGAAATGGTAAAAATCTCAAGGAAAGACAAAAGATAGTATCAGTTAGAGAAAAAAGGCAAATTACCAAAAATGAATTATTACTATAAAACAGACAGATCAACAGCAACACTGGAAGAGAGGAGACAAAGGAATATCATCCTCATAGTGCTAAGAGGAAAACAACCACATTAATTTTGAGTCATATGTGTGTTTAATCAATTCAAGAGATACTTTTAGACAAATAAATGATTAGGTATTACCACTAAAAGACCTCACTAGAAGAACTTTTAAAGGATGTATTCCAGGAAGAAGAAAAATGATTACAAATTAATAGAATGAGTTATAAAAAGAAATATTCAGCAAAGAATTTGGTAAAAATGTAAGGGAATCTAAGCAATGACAACAGATAGAACAATGATAATATGTAATTTGAATGGGTATAAATAGAAGTAAAATAGTAGATAGTTACATATATATAGTTCACAAGAAAACAACATACCAAAATCACCTATCAAAGTAGACTCAAGAATTCTTAACAAAATATTAGTAAAATGAATACACTCAGGTAAGAAAAAGGATACTAGGGTATGACAAGTGGGGTTTACTACTGTAATGTAATTTTGAGTTAGTATTTGAAAATCCACGCATATAATAATGCACTACATTGATAGGATAAAACGTTAAAAGCATATTATCCTCTCAATAGTTTCCAGGAAAGTATTTGATAAACGTCAACATGCATTTATGAAAAAAAACTCTCAGAAGGCGAGGAATAGGAAAAAGTACAAATAAAAACCATACATGTGAAAGGTACAGATAATGTAGGGGTGAAATATTCAATGCAAGGTTGTCCAATTATTCTGTAGACATTAGGCTAGAGGTTCTATCCAGTGCAATAAGTCAAGGAGAAAATTAAAGGTCTATTTGATTGGAGAGGAAGAAGCAAACCTGTTTTTCTTCATATCCAGACTTTATATAGAAAAAGCCAAGAAATCTATAAAAAAGGGATAAGGGTGATATATAAAAGTCAATTGTAGGGCCTGGGACATAGTCCAGCAGCATAGCGCCTACCTGGCAAGCGCAAGGTTCTGAGTTCTACTGCAGCTACCAAAAAACACATTCAATTGTATATCTTAGATCAGCAACAAAATTTAGTATGGAAATGAAATGAAATGTTTATGTAGTTTCTGAGAAACACAACTAATATGCATGGGTCATATATAAACATATATAAGCATGAAGTTTATTTCATTTATCCATTTCCCCAAAAACTAAAGAATAAATGAGCATGTGTGATATATGTGTGTGTGTGTGTTCTCTGTGTGTGTGTGTGTGTGTGTGTGTGTGTGTGTGTGTAGATGAGAATGAAGTGAGGAAATATTTGAAAATGTGGACAGAAAAATATTTTGCTTGATTTGAAGGGATAAACAAAAGACATACAACAAATCTGTTTATAACAATATGACCTATAAAAATGATTTAAGACTCTTTTTTTTAAAGAAAATACTTGAAGATAACCTAAATAAAAGGTTTTCTAGGACACTATATGCTGCAAGGCCTTGAACATTTCTTTAATATTATGTAGTACTGACATAAAACAAACAAAACAAAAGAACTTAAGTGGATATTGGACTAGTTTTGTTTAGGTTGCAGAAATTATTTGCTGAAGTATTCTTGTAAATACTAATATCCCAGAAGTCTCCAAAGAAGAAACACAAATGGCTAAAAAACATGAGGAAATGTTCATCAGTTGTAGCAAAAACAAATTAAAATAACCATGAGATTCAAGGAGCAATTTACGTATTCAGATTAGCAATTTAAAATAAAATGATGAGAAATGCATGAGGCCAAAGTACCTACTACTACTAGTCAGAGGACAAGCTTTGAAAGCAGTTGACCCCCAATTCTTCTTTGTTAAAAGGAAATTATTAAAAATAAAGGAAAAGTTTTACACAGAGGCTGCACCTTACTGATACAGTATTTGCATAGTATGCATGAGGCTGTGGGTTTGATCCCTAGCAACACAGATACACACACACACACACACACACACACACACACATACACACAGAAACAAAAGTTTTACACAATGTATTAGAAGTAAACAAAATATCCACAGTGAATAAATGGCTAAATTAACACACCTTGATAAATGTTAAGATACTATGTGCTTATTGAAATTAAGTGTGTAAGAACAAGGTATGTATTATATTAATCAAAAGTCATGATGCATAATTATAATTTATACTGACTTCTTTCATTAACATGTTAAAATATGCATAGAACAAAGACAGGAAGAAAGTGCAAAAATATTAATTATGGTTCTGTTAAGTGACAGCATTACAGTATTTTAGTTTACTCTTGAAATTTTGTTTACTTCTTTATATTAATATCTGTTATTTTAATGATCAGCAATAAGCTGTGTACTACTTAAAGAAGAGCAGCTGAATTAGACTTCCTTGTCTTGGAAATGTGCCTTTATAACTGCTTCTAAGAAAGGAGAGCCCACGGTGTAGTCCTGCTCTCTCCAGAGTAGCTCATTCTCACACCTCCTAGCTGATCAGAGTGACCTGAGATGCTTTCACAAATTATGAAAAAGAAACAAATGACCCAGGTGACTCAAAAACTGTCCCAGTCTCCATTTAATCTTTTTTCAAAGTAACAAACACAGAAGATGACTTTCAACTTGGAGACATTATTTTCCTATCCACTTTATCTCCCTCCCATTTCCCTACTGATTCCTTCCTCAGAGCTCTGCTGAGTACTTCCAGGAGGCAAACAGAAGAGTATCATAAAATATCATTGAGATGAACTGAGCACTACTTTTAAATTCATACACTTCAGATTATCACTTCCAAGTGTTGCTTTCCTGTATGTTTTGGTGGAGATTGAAGCTGAGCTTAACCAAATTAATTAAATGAATGATAACCAAATTAGTTGAATGAATAATACCTGTCTCATGATCAAAATCCTCAAGTGCTTAAAATGGCCCAAGAATCCTTTCCTGTCCATACAGAACTCATTCTCAATCATTAGCAAGCATCGGTGCCCTTACTGTGTACCCCTGCCCTGAACCTGCATTGTGTACACAGAATTTTCTCTTTCCCTAGAAGATCAGCAAAGGAAATTAGCTTAAACAGTTCTGACCAAATCTGATTTGAGTTAAAAAATAGGCATTGAATAGAAAGAATAATTAAATATTGGAAAAGGTTTCCCATTAAGGTTGTGAAAGGCTGAAAAAGTAATAAAACTAAGACAAACATTCAATAAAGACGGACGATTGCCAGAGTGCTATGCAGGCAGGAGGGTGAAGCTGATTCAGATGAACTTTTGGATTCTCATCTCTCCTTGATTCTCACTTTTTAAACAGCCATTTCATGGCCTCAATTAAGACAAATATCAAAGAATATGGATAGCCAGTCCAATCAAGTACAAATGAGGATTAAAACTTTCCTGAAGAGATAATGGCAGCACCACGTATATATTTTATTTACAAAGAAGGCATTCGTTCTTCCTTTCTTTCCCTTAGAAGACGATTAGCGAGCGCTCACCTGCAAACCGGGACATTAGAGGCCTCCTCCCTTAGGAAACTTATACTCTGCTAGGGGAAACAGACAAAAATATAGCACACATTGTAAGTGTAACAAGCAAAAATAATCTCAAGGAAGAGATAAGGAACTAGGGGCGCTATTTTGTTGGCACTGGGCAGAAGAGTTAGAACCTGTCTAAGGAGAAGGCACTTTTGAGAGGCAAATTAAATGAAATAGGGAAGAAAGCTCTGGAAATATCTGAAGGAAGACATTTCAAACAGGGATGGATGTCACAGAGATAAGATGGGCTTTTGTGTTTAAGTAAAGACAGAAAAGGAAAGATTGGAGGAAGTGAATGTGAAGAAGGAAACAGCAACTAGATCACGTGAAGTCTTACGGGCTCTCATAAAGCTTTGGGATATTGTCTAAAGCACAATGGGCTTCCATTTGAGACCTGAGAAAGGAGAGGGCAAATTTGATTAATTATCTAAAAGAATTGCTTTCGCTACTGTATGAAGGACAGGAGGTGAGCGTGAAGGTGGGAGCCCATTTAGGAGGCTGGTGAAATACCCGGATAGGAAATGATGGCTTGCTTGTATTAGAAAGATAGTAATGAAGCGCTGAAAGTGCTTGCAACAAAGTGGGTGAAAAGCATTGGGAGTTCTGCAGTGTACTTTAAGATGCAACCTACAGAATGTGCTAAAAGATGGGATCTAAGTAATCGGAAAAAGGTGACAAGGATGAGTCCAGGTACTTTGCTCTGAGCTACTAGAAGGATGGATCTGGTGTAAACTGACACTGGGATAGCTACTGGTAGTGCTATTTGGGGAAGGTGAGATGTTTTAGATATGCTAAATTTAAGAATTTTATGAGATATTCTATTGGAAATATCAAGGAGGTAAATGTCAAGAACGTGGTACCAGTGTAAAGTTTGGGCTGGAAATATTAATTGGAGGTGGCAAAGTATATAGGTAGTGATTTAAAATGTGCTAAATAAATCACCTAGCAGGAGAATGCAGATACAAAAAGAATCAAATGTTTACCCTAGAGTTATGCCATCATTTAGCGTTGGGGGACATGAGAAACTAGCAATAAAAACTGAGGGACTAGGTGGAGAGCCATGTGTCCTAGGAGCGAGGTGAAGAATTTGTTTACTAAGAATCTAATGATCGTTGTATAAATGTGGCTAATAGGTCAAGCAGGATGAAAGCTAATAAACAACATGGGGTTTAGTGAGGTGGAGACCACTGGAGACATAGCAGTCTCTGTGGAGTGCTAGGAAGAAAATCCAATAAAAACTGGATCAATAGAGAAAGGGAGATGGCAGGGAGTGCAAACAGCCTTCAGAGGAGTCTGACTATAAAAGGGGGCAGAGAATAAGAAGCAGACAGAGGGTCAAGAACATGAAGCTAGAAAGCAAGAGACCAAGGTTTCTATTTATAAAGCAAAGCACAAAGTATTCCAGTAACTGCTGCCTTATCTCAGGCAAAATGGCATAGCTTTCCCTTTGGTACTCTATCATTATTCCACAGACCCTGAGCTAATAATAAAATAATTAACCAAATATCTGTATGCAGCATGCAGTTCTAGTTCACATCACAGTATTTTATTAAAGCTCCTTTATATATGAGAAAAATGACACACAAAGACTCTAAGTTGCTTGCCTGATGTGTTATGAACTTAAATTGCAGAGTACAGTGCTGAGTCCAGTGGTGGAGAACCTATGGCACACATGCTATTTATTTTTATTTTAAGACAAAAGATATTAACGTATGAGTTGTTTTTTTCTAAACCAAACGTCAGTATTTAGGCTTAAATGCAGTGTTGGCACTTTGCAATAACGGTGCTTTGGGCTCTACTCTCTAAAAGGTTCGCCATTACTGATTGTCCAGTGTACCAATAGGACACTGATCAAATTTGTCTTTCTTAAGTGATCACCAGGCTCCCTCCTCAACCGATGGGAGGAAGTTTTGTGGAGGATATAAACAGGGCAATGTGGTAGAGAATAAACAGAGAGGCTTCCATAAATAGATTGGCCAGGGACTACAGAAGTATAAAATAACAGAAGGATAAATAGAAAACAGATATACAAGACCTTCAGGCAGAGTTTTCTAGGCAGAGGAAATAAACAATATGAAGTCCCTGACAATGGAGGAAAAAAGCTGATATCTTCTTGGAACAGAGCAGAAATTAGCCAAGGGTACTTGAAGCACAACTAAGGATACCTGAAGCACAAGGAGCAGAAATGTTGAACAAATGGTGTTAGAGAGATAGACAGGGGCCAGATTATGTCTGGCCTGATGAACCACAGTAAAAAATGTAGCTTTTACCCTAAGTGCAGGTGAAAGATCATGTTTACCTCTTTCTACTGGCTGCTACATAGCTGAAAATGTATGGCCTACATCTTGATAGTATATTGCAAAAAACCTTTATTGTTCTTTTCTCATTTCTCATCAAATCTTGTTTTTTGCAAGCTTGTACAATTTCATCACTCAGCTAAAATAAAACAGGACAGTTTCTTGATTTTTTTTCTTAAAAATATTTCTGAGAATAATTTAAAATGTTCAAATAACCTTTAAAACATCCTTTTCTGGTTGGAAGGGAAAGATTTAAACTTGGTATGACCTTTATACAGGCATGCAATCCTCAGAAAAGTACTTTATTTTTGAGGTGCTGGGATGGAACTCAGCCTCACACATGCTATTTATATGCTCCACCTCTGAGCTACATCCCCAATCTGCCATTCAATCTTTATATGTCTCCATGTCTTCAATTTTATCCAGGAAGAACAAAGTTGTAGGGAGATCATGTAAGAGTTGAATGAAAATATTATGATTATGTAAATATACAATGTTAGAGTTACTGTGTTATAAACTGTAAAGAAGCAGGTAACATGGGTTCAAATAAATATTGGGATAAATACATGTGTGTCTGGAAGTATGTCAGCCCTCCGTATCTGTAAATCCTGCAATCATGCATTCAACTATCCAAAGATGAGAAATATTCAGAACCAGAATTATGTCTATACTGAACATGTACAGATCTTTTCCTTGTCCTTATTCCCTAAGCAATATAGTATAATAAGTATTTACACTGCATTATGTATTATAAGTCACCTAGAGATAATTAAAGAATACAGAAGGATTTGCCAATTATATGCAAATACCATACCATGGTATATGAGAGACTTGAGCACTTATGCGTTTGGGTGTCTTTTGAAGGTCCTGCAAAGATTCCATTAGGGACACTGAGGGACAAGTAAAATTATACGCAGGAGAAAATTTTATGAATGGAGACTGAGATATTTTTCCTTCTAAAGATGTAATTCTCATTTCCTGCATAGTGTTAGGTTACTTATAATGTCTGCTGGATGTAACTTTGAAAGTTTTATAGTAATTTGGCATTTACTGGGGCAAACTCCTCTAGCAATAGAATTAAACAAGCAAAAGAAGAACTGGGTAAAAGACATATGCACAAAATTTGTGATGTGAGCATATAAGAGTATGAATTTATTCTTTTAAATCATTTAATTTTGAAAAAATATATGTAATTGTATTGCTCAACCATTTAGAAGAATGTATTAAGTGTATCCTCCAAGTGGAAAAAAATGAATTAAGTTCTTTTAAAAATTGCTTCATGCACAAGATATAAAAGAAAATATTATTATATTTTTCATGAAATAAAAGCATTTGCATTGATAAAAGGTATATATAATTGAATGAAAAAATGGAAAAAAAATTTGCAACTGATATGGCTCAAACACATTCTCAGTGTATAAAAATAGACAAATACCTCAATTTCAAATGCCCAAAAAATGTAACCAGTACTTAACAGAGAACCAAAGAATCAAATATTTCTTACACATGAAAATAATCAATGTCTTAAATAACATAAAAAACCCAAATTAGACTATAATGGAAATTTTAGTCAGTAAATTTATTTCATTTAGGGCTGCAGGTTAAGAATTCTGAAAATGCTTTACAAGTGTTCTGGTACTGAACAATAAATAAATGGATGGTGGAGGTAGACAGCAGTATAATTCATGCTGTCACAGTGAGAGAAGTTACATATAAATAAGAAAGGAAGACTAGAATAAAACTTATAGTAATGGGTTAGAGTTGGAGTCACAGACAGGAGTTTATATTTACATATAAATACACCCAGGAGTGGATACAAAAATAATTGCAGATACATGAACACCCAGGCACTACCTAACTCATGATAGAAGCAAATAAAGGAAGGATGATGCAGAGGTACTATCTTTGCAATGTTTCTGTAAATTTAAAATTAGTCTAAAATAATGAATATATTAAAATATTGTTTACAAGGAATATTTACAAATGGAAAATGTACTCAGTATTTTGCTAAACTAGTAAAAGTAGACTGACAGTCAAATAAACAACTCCAATTTGGAAAATATAAAGGAAACATATATCAAAAAGCAAAAGAATCCCAAAGTACAGTACATCAGAATCTCTTTTCTTTAGGATTTATGGCTACCAAAACATTGATAACACACTGGTTTGTTCAGGATGTGCAGAAATAGGCACTTTGATACAGAGATATGTGGAAATGGAAATGTAATTGGCACAATGTACCATGAAGGGCAATTTAACAGCATATATCAACAGAAAATGCACCATTTTACTTAGTTTTGCTAGTAATTCAGCCTGTAGGTGTTCTTTCGCATGGGGAAAATGGCACCTTCCCATAAAATTTTACTATAGCATCTTTCTGTAATTTAAGTAATTTATGTTCAAATAACCTAAATGTCCACTATAATGGATGAGAGTAAAACTACCAACATACAAATATTGTCCAAAACATATTATCCAGAGCAATAGAAGTAAGGTACTGATATATGATTATTTGGATTGATAACAATATATACTTGGAGGGGCTGGGGATTTAGCTCAGTGCCACAGTGCCTGTCTGGCAAGTGCAAGGTCATGAGTTCGATTCCCAGTACCAGAAAAAAAAAAAAAAAAAAAAAAAAAAAAAAAAAAAATATATACTTGGAAAAATACAGAAGCACACAAATACACACTATCTTCTACAACAAACTGGTTAAAAGTATTTTGGTTCAGGGAGAAAAATATTTGACTAATAGGAGGTCAACTATCACAGATGAGTGAATTTCAGTGCACAATATTTTGAATTTAAATTCAAATTCAATGTACACGAGTAATCTTTTTTTTTTTTTGGTTTTTCTGGTTTTTCTCTGGTACCGGGAACCGAACTCACGACCTTGCGCTTGCCAGGCAGGCGCTTTGCCGCTGAGCTAAATCCCCAGCCCCACGAGTAATCTATTTTAAAAAATAAACTCAACATGGTCTCTCTAAAATGCAATTTTTAAGATAAATAAAATTTTGATTAGCATTCTGATAAGTTAATTTACTATGTATTTATACAAATCATTCAGAAATATTATAACTAATTATCTATGAGCTGTATTAATTTATCATGTTATAGTCACTGAGAAAGGATTCATTTGCACTGAAGAAAAATGTTGAGAGTGTTTTCACAGTAAAAAGAAGTCACAGAACAATGGTTAAGCTGCTGTGCAAAGTAGATCTGAATTCTCTCTAGAGGGATTAATGGTTGATTTGAATTCCAGAAAAATCATGGAATTTTCTTCTAGTAATACACTAATAAGGCAAATAATTAAATAGGTATGGCTTAAAGAAAAAATAATATGACAAAAATTCCAAATATCTCATAAAAGGAAACTTACATTTAACTTAAAAACTTTTCCTTATTGTTTGCAGAAATCTAATGTTTGATGTGATATGTTTTGAGAATAAAGGTGAACTTTTGGTACAATCTCTGTGAAGGACAATTTGTCACTACAGATATTTGAAGTTTAAAAATAGGTCACATCCTATGATGAGAAAAATCCTTTGTACATTCTAGTCATCTGCAATACTGTTTATAACAGCAAAAGTTTGAAAACTACCTTAAATAACCAGAAAAGCGACTGGTTAGATAGTACTAAAGTATGAGAATGGGGTGGCTGAACTGTTCAAAAATAAAGCTGGTGACATTGGTAACATTTTAAAGAAATAGTACATTGTGTATATACTGATATCACTTGTATAAAAAAGGATAGGGACTTCACTTAAAATACAAATACATGAGATACACAAGAAACTTCTACCAGTGGTTGGCCTTGAGGAAGGGAAACATGGCTGTTGGAGAAGAATAGGACAGAGAATTACTTTTCACTCTTACACCCTTTGTATTTGGGGATTTGATAATACTAAATTTTAGAATAATCTATGTGTGTAATTTGACATATCAATCTAGTTTCCTCCACTGAAGTCATTCTTTGAAGTAAGATTTTCTTTCTACAAATCTGAGGTAAGCAAGTCCAATTTTATTAGCATAGAATTGTGATTAAAGCCGTACTCATAGTATGGGTGGGGAAAAATAAAAGGAAGTTGGAGGATGTATGCTTGTGAGTCCGGTCTTCTAGGGAGCCCTGGGTGTTCAATGGCATCTAAAGTGGGGGAGGGCAGAGAGACCACCAACGGGAACATCCCTCATTTCCACTATGTTCCTGGCAAATCCCAGATTGACAATTTCTCTCAGGAACTTAAAGTACTGTTTAGTACTTTTATGTATACCACGTCAATGTCTAAGCATAGGTCAAAGAGTCCAGTAGACTTTTGCTGGCAAAGGAAATATATCCTTTACTTGAAAAACACTGGAAATCCTTCAAAACTTTACACTAATAAAAACTTACAAACAAACATTCTATTTTGAACTCAAGTGGGTTAAGTAGGGAATTAATCTACAGTTTTTAATTGTACACAGATGTTCTGGTACATTAGATTCTAAAACACAATTTAGGTTTTAGTTTTAAATGTGTAACTTAATTTGTGAATAAAGTATACATCCAACGATGAGAAACATTACTAAAGAATTTTCTGTTAAGTGTATATTTTTATATAGCAAATGATTAACTGAACACTGAAGCAGAGAATTTCACAGACATCTTGGAGTTTGGCTTTGGAAAATTCCAGAAAGCTAAAAAATTTGCCAATATGCTGATCACTCTGCATTTCAATGGAGCGTCATTTTAATTGTAAGTGACATATCATTTAATTATAAATGATATAGCTGTAAAAAATAGAAAGAACAGAACTGGGAGAGGAGGTAATTCTAAAAAACAAAAATTAGATCTGTAGAAAGATTTGAACATTTAGTTTGCCCTTAAAAATTATTGATGGTGGCCGGGGATACAGATGAGTGGAATAAGCACCTGACTCACAAGCACAAGGTCCTGAGTCTGATTCCCAGTACCAAAAACAAAAACAAAAACAAAAACAACAACAAAAAAATTACTGATGGATTTCTCCTATAGACTGGATATTTAATAACTCCACATTTCATTAAAGATTCCAAAAGTGCATTTCATAGAAGTTGGTTATTTCCTTTCTAGAAATCTTACCGTTGATATCACATTGTAGTGGTGTGTGTATGTGCATGTTAAAATGGCTATATTAATACTTAGCATATTTTGAGCATCATTTAGGTAATTTTAATGTTTTAATGACACAGATATAGATTCTTTATGTTGATACATATCTACATTCATTAACTTACAGGAAGCTAACGTGGCTTTGTGACATAACCTTTGTTGTAGTAAAATAAAAGCACATGGAATTATATGTCACAAACAACATATATCAGTCTATAAATAAAAGTTATGGAAAACAAGTTCTAGGAATTATATACAATTATGGTGCTTATGATTTTTAGTAGTGAGACTGTGAAGAACTGAGTGCTCTGTTGTGATAGTGGCAGAATAATTGAGACAATTTCAGGGAAAGAGAAAACTCTTGGAAATCAATAATAAAATACTAAAAAAATCTAAAACTTTTAACCTAATAACCTCAGTCCTCAAATTAAAGAACTAATGAAAATTTTGAGTAGATTTAGAGATGTAAGGATGTTCAGTATAGAATTCTTTTTGATTAACAAATAAAAATAAAAATGATCATAATACTAAGATTTTAATAACTGTTAAATGGTAGTATATATAAAAATGGAATATTATATGATCATTAAAATCTTATTTTTGAAGAGCGGCTGACAGAAAATTATTGTGGAATGGGTACAAAGCATGCTTTTACTTGTGTAATTATTTGCATTTTTCATCTTAATATATTTTTCCTTTGAAAGAGGAAAAACATAAAAATATGACATGATTACATTCTTTGACAAGGACTATGCATGCTTCCATATTTTCATTTTATTTGCACGTTTATATATTTTCCAAATTCCTTACAATAACTATGCATTTCTACTAAAAATACTATGGAGTTTAAAAATTTAAAATATTAACTACTTGAAAAGAAATTTAATATAACCAATAGGTTTAAAATTAGATTCCATTTATCAACTTTATCCTTAATTCACCAACTGGCTAATATGTAGAAAACATATGATGTATACAAAACATACTTTCAAATATATGGTGCTTCCCCAAGATTTGCCATATTGAAAATAAACAGAGTAAAATTACATTGAATTGTGTTGTTTATCTTATAGATGTCTCAGAAATATAAATATTTTTAAGTTGGTATTACTCAGTTTGACAGATCAGTTATAGCAATTAAGGAATAATTCTTTATAATTATTTTGTCAGGCAGCCACTTCTTGGTTTTGGTGCTGGGGATTGATCTCAGGATCTTGCAGCTGCAAGGCAGGTGCTCTGCCACTGAGCCATATCCCCAGCCCAAGGAGCAATTTCATAATTGTACTCAGCATTCTGCAGCTCTGACCTGTGCTTGGTATGTCTGCTGATTTTAAGTGATTTCCAGTGGTGTGGAGCAAAAGGAGAAATGAGCTCCTTCCATACCCTACTTAAGTGCCTGATTAAGTGAGGAGATACAGACTCATACAAAATGATGCTGCTATCAGCCAGCTGACAAGTCACGTGCTCCAATGTTTTAAAATTTATACTTGTGTTCTTTTACCAAAGAAGTAAAGCTTCCTTTGTCACAAGCTCTTTACAACTCAAATACTCATTTTCTTTCTTAGGAATTTCCTCAGGGATTCAAATTATGGCCATTGAATAACAGTTTTCTTGCACACATGATTACTATCTATGGGAATCAAACCTGCAGTTCTAGTCTTACCAACACCATACTTTAACCACTTTAGTCGACTTCCACTTACTAAAACAAATGGCAAATACAAAACTATTTCCTTAAATTTAATGTAAATGAACATTAATCATTTTGTTCTTTCTAGCAAAAGCCTCATAATGAAATATATTGAAGTTGCAAGACCCTTATATAAGTTGCTTGGATTCACACAAGAAACAAATTAAAGTTTGATTTAAAGAGTAACTGAATAAGAAAGAATAACCCTTTGGGACATTAAGATAAAATGTGAAAGAATAAAACAAATATGTACTGAATACTGAATATCTACTCGATGTAAGTAACAGAAAACAACGCTTTAGAAAAAAATCCAGCACGTAGCAGGTAGTTCATGTGAACATTGTCTTGGGAACTAATGTTTGAAAGGTAGGCATCTGCACTATTCAGATGAAAATCTAGAACACAGTCTGGTAATTCGCAGCCCATCAGCCAAGTTCTCATTCTCTACTTAGTAGGATTTCAGGGTATGTCAGCTTCGTACAGACACCTGAAGAAAAATATTTAATGCCTGATCCTCTGTCTTTTTTTTTGTTTGTTTGTTTTTTTGGTTTTTCTCCGGTACCGGGAACCGAACTCACGACCTTGCGCTTGCCAGGCAGGCGCTTTTTGCCGCTGAGCTAAATCCCCAGCCCCTTGATCCTCTGTCTTTACAGCCTTCACTTTTCTCCTTGCCTGAGAAAATATCAATTCCCCCAAATCCCTTAGGATTGAAGTTGTGCTGGTGCAAGCACATTGCCTGCCCTGACCAGGAAATCCATGGTAAGAACACTTAACAGACATTAGGGTACAATGAGATTTTACTGGTGTAATAAAACAGTTTTGTAGACTTGAATATCACTGAAATATATGACTCATATGACTAAGGACAGGATTTTACCTTAGGATTGTTCTGAATTGAGCACTAAATTAACTTATGGAAACTCCTACTTTGCCCAGGTATATGCAGCCTGGTGTCTACAGAATTATTCATATTCTCAAGGAATGTAAGAGTGGATAATCATGGTAAATGGCAGAAGCTTATGTCCACTACAAAGCAAGTTTAAGTTTTCATTTTTGGTTCTCTGCTGTCTCCTGAATCTTTAGAGAAACTTCCAGTTCACCTTAATTAAATTAGATAATGCAATTCATGGTTATTTCTGGATCACTGCTCCTCCTAGTCTAATGGAAATCAATGAAAAAGTAAGAGGCTTACTTATAAAGCAGGAAATAAAAATTGCAAATAAAATTTCTGAAAACCAGTTCTTGATTACATGGGGGTTTACTAACTGAATAAAATTAGTTAACAGTAGAAATTACTTCAGCATAGTATTTATTCTATTTGTTAACTATTTTTTGACTGAAAACTAATTTGCTTTAAGATCTTCTTATAACTTTTATAAAAGTAGTATTTCCACTAAAAGATACAAAAACTTTCTATGTAGATGACCTAGGGTTGTTCCTACTAACCTGTTAAAGCCTGAAGGGAAAGACAGATTCGGCATATTGAGTTTCTTTCTCCACACATAGAAAAGAAAAAACCCACCAATAACACCTTGCCAAGATAGGAAGTGATAACTATCGTTTTTAATAGAAGAAAATCCAGTTAAACAGAGTCTGTGTCCCTTTCTCCATTTCATAAAAACAGTTACTCAGACATTTATCAAGTACCTAATATATGAGGATATGCAGATATTTAAACATACAAACAAACAAACAAACGAACAAAAAACCCCACCACAACAGCCCAGGTCCCGACTTTGAAATATTTACCAGGCTCTAGTGTAGATAGGAATAGTAAATGTTGTCCTATAAAGAAGTACTTGTAGGTCATTAAGGATGAGCAAATGACCTATACAGGGGGTGGTCACAGGGTTGAAGAGCTGGTAGCAGTTCCTGAGATCCAGAGAGTACTCAGTGGCTTTGGGCAGATCGTTATGGCTGCAGTGTAACATATTTGCTCATGTGCTGAACAGGGCTGTGATAGGAAAAAAAGAGTAATAACAGAAACAATAACAACAAAAAAAGTCCTATAGCTTCCATTTGGCCCATGCACTGCCCTGAACGTGTTGCTGTCCAAGAGTGATAGAGCTGACGGAGTGGTAAGCACCATCTTGTATATCCGAGTGTGATACAGAACCACTGAAAATTCCTCAGCAGAAACAAACTTCAGGTTTACATTCCAGAGAACTCTCTAGGTAGAGGGTAAGGATGTCTAGGAAAGAATCTCAGCAGCGGCCAGGTATTCATGGTGGCAGCTGCTGCATCAGTCTAAGTGAGAAATTAACAAGGGTTAGATACAGAGCAGAGGGCAGGTGACAAATGTCCCTGAGCAGAAAAATATGTTCTTTTAAATGTGTCAGCATATCTACCCAAATCTTCTAGCTATGTATAGTACCACAGGCACCTAAACAGAGAATCTAGAAGGGAAATAGGGAAAAGAGGAAAATGATAAATTAACAAATATGATTAAAATGATAAAAAGATAAAATCTATTTCACTTAATCTTTGTTTCAGAATAGCTGATATATATGTATGTATGTATGTATGTATGTATGTGCTGGGATTGAGTGTAGGGCTTTCAGACTGAGCTATAGCCTCCAACCCTTTATAATGTTTTTTTGGGACAGGGTCTTGACAAATTACCTAGGCCAGATTTGAACTTACAACCCTTCTGCCTTCACCTCCCATAGTGCTGGAATTACACACTTGTGCAGTCAAGCTTAGCTCTAAATTTGTTTTTTAAATTATTGGTCGGCTATAATATTCTTCAGTTGTATAACCAAAGAGAACTTTTTTTTTTTGGTACCGAGAATCAAACTCAGGGCCTTGTGCTTGCTAAGCAAGCGCTTGTGCCACTGAGCTATCTCCCCAGCCCTAAAGAGCATTTTATAATAAAAATGTCTTGATATCTGGGTAAAGTGCGAAGACTGACTAGGTGAATATGTTCTGCAGAGGCTCCAAAATTTAAGTGATTACATCATGCATCTCAGAATAAAGTTTTTAGTTGAACTTGGTTTATGACACATTTAATCTTCTTAGGAAAGTAAAGTAATTGAAGGTAGTTTAAGATCAGAGCAAAGCCAATGTAAATATTCCATACTAATAAACAATCCTGTAGATGACTTTATATTCACTGTAAAGACAAAACAATAAATACCTGCATCTCATTCTTGAGGTAGTAATCTGTTCAGAGGCACTTTTCGGCATTTTGATTTATGCTTGACTGTGATTTTATGGTTTATCAGTTGATGCCTCATCAGTAGGGCTATGCTAACTAACTGTTCAGTGGCTTGTTGGGAAGAATTCCACTGTAAATCCCAACATAAATACATGGACAATTTGAGGTAAACATCTGCTCTCTTCAACTGTTTGGTTTTTAAAGGAAGCTTCATTAAACTTAAGCATGCTAAATGGAATAAAAACTTTTGAAGTAGCTATGCATATCACTTTTAGAAGTATCTAGCTGAACTCCATTTACCTCTTCACTCCTAGAGGAGAATCTAATTTTCTCTGAGCTACATCATTAGGTTAGCTCTGTTTGAAGATATTAATTATTTTTGTTACTAAGTATTATTTTGATGATTAAATACAGTATCATTAAAGTAGAAAGTTGTAAAATAAATAGGTGAGCAACAATAATAAAAATAGTTTAATTTCTGCTATCAAAAATATTCATATTCTTACATTTTATAAAGCTTTTATTTTTAAGTAAAATATTTAAGTATTTTATATATAAAACATAAGTAAAATGTATATGCTTTACACGTGTAAATACTTATACATAAAATATTTAACTGAAACATATAAATCATAATGATAATGAAAGTAAAATGACGATTATTTGAAAAATTATGACAGTTGACATTTATTAACCAGGTATGATCATAATACTTTGGTCATTTCATTTTTTCTTTATAACCTTATGAAGTATGTATTATTGCTCCTATATTATGGATGAAAAGATTGACTATTAGAGATTTAGTTTTTTATCCACATTTTAAAAGTTATGAGAAAAGATTAGCTGTTTCTTCCTAAAGTTAACATTTTTTCATTCTTCCATATCCTTTGTATTACTTGGTCACAAGCCAAAGATGAATGCCATGTTATACTCCATTGCCAGTTTGTAACATTTTATGCTTCAGCTCCAAATGTACCTGTTCACACTCAACTCTGTAGCATGAGGGCTGTGACTCTGTAAACGGAATTTTTCATTTGTTATTTGGGTTCGAGGAGATCCGTTCAATAGGGGACGCTACAGAGAGATTGGAAGAAAGGAGGGAAAAAGGACAACCCTCTCCCTGCCGTCTTTCTGAGCACTTTAGTTGGCTGACAATCATCTTATGTTTAAGAATTAGTATAATTTTAGGAAAATTCAATAATTTTCTTAATTCCAAACATTTTATTTTTCTTTTACTACATGGAATAACTGTTATCCTCTTTCGAATGTTCAAGTGCCTAAAAATATATCTCATAAAATATTTATCTATTTTGAAAATGTTCTCAATGTTAAAAATAAAAGAAGTATAGTTTATTTTAAGGGTAGGAGAAGGTAATATAAATTTATAGCACTAGAAATAAAATGGAAGCAAAGAGTGTTCCTTCTCTGGCGATCTCTCTTTTTCACTTTTATGGCAGACATTTTCAACATAAAAATAAAAAGAATATTACAAGGAGTCTGTACATTACATATAATCTCATTTCACTGCTTGCTAGTTTTAATCTATTTATTCCATCCCTACTTTTTATTTTTAATATACTTTATTGTAGTTTAAAGGTTTTTGAAAATTCCAGAGACCTTATCATTTTGCCTGAGTTCCCTCAACATCTCTGAAAGGCAATAATTAAAAAAAAAAAATTGCCTTGCTTTGTTCCAATTAAAATACCAGACTGCCTATACTTGTATTTGATTGTTGTATCTCTTTTACCTCTAATATTTTCCTCCTTTCTCTTCCTTTTTATATTACAGAGAATAAAATACAGTGTAAAGAAGACAGAGATCATTTTTTCAATTCCTTTTATTGGGTGAAAACATTTCATCATTTGCTACAAAATCAGATGAAGAAACCATGTCATTTATCTTGTAAAACTCTTGCTATTTTACATATGACTGATTATCTCTTGTATCATCTAGCTTGTTTATGAATCTCTTAAATGTTCTGGAAACCAGCAGTTAGATCTAGAGATTCGAATTTCAGTTTAATTTAAAAAATTTTTGGCATAAATATTCCATAGATGGTGCTGTGAATTCTTCCAAGCAATTAAGAATTAAGAGCAGTTTTCCTATTGAATGTAAATGTATCCAAATATAATATCATAAATACTTATATTTATATAAGAATTATATAAGTAATATGATAAAATGTAAATTTACATTCTTATTATAATATAAAATAGAAATAGAAATGTAATATTATACAAATTTATAAATTAATTTAAAGCAAATTAAGTATATTCCAAGAAGGCATTTTTGATTTGACATTAGAATATTATTCAATATATTTTACCACACTGATAGAAAAAAGAAAAATTTGATTATTTTAATATAAACATAAGTATATGATAAAATTCAAAATTTGTTCCTGATAACTCATAGCATGCTAAGAATGTAAGGAATACACTATTACTGATAATAAATTTCTACAAAAACAGATATCATACTTGCCAGATATCATGGCAAAATACTGATTTTTTTTGCCTAATTCTGAGAATGACAAAATGATGGT
The DNA here is from genome assembly GCF_000276665.1 of Chinchilla lanigera. NCBI lineage: Eukaryota > Metazoa > Chordata > Mammalia > Rodentia > Chinchillidae > Chinchilla > Chinchilla lanigera. The sequence goes on from NW_004955449.1 coordinate 6,774,630, forward strand.
TGATAGCTCAACATCCAATTCACATTATACTTTTAGCTCAAAGTGTGTTATTAATTTGACAGTTTGCTTTCCTTCCTAAATTTTTCTTCATAAACTTGTCACTTCTTAGCGTATGATATGTGTACAGTGGTACCTCGGTTTACGAATTTAATTTAATTTTTTATATCTCTTGTCAGAATGTGAGTGCCATGATGGAAAGGACCTTGTCCATTTTCACTGCTGCTTCCTTGTGTTTGGCATGAGGAAAGTGCTCAGTAATAAATGTATTTTCATGAACGAAATTAACAGGCTCAAAATATTTTTATATTAAATTCGAATCCACCTTCTTATCATTATATTTTTCATAAAATTAATTTTCCCTTCTCTTGGATGACTTTTTCTGAATATAAATTATTTGGAAACCAGAGAAAGTAGAAAACAAAACCACCTACCATTTAGAGAAAATTCCTTCCTAACATTTGGAAGATTTTTCTGATTTAAAAGAATCTACAAGGAAATATACACTTTCAGAGTATCTAAAATTAAAAGGATTTTGAAACTAATTTACTTATTGTTTTCCATGCTTTGTCCATTAGTTACTGGATGAGTGAACACAATCAATTTAACTATTTTCTATCATTAGAATTTTTTCAATGTCTTTTTATTAAATAGAGTAATTATGATAACAAATATCCTCTAGCATTTCTATGATTACTTCAAGGGCAATTTATATAAACCTAGATTTCTAAATCAAATGGTATGCATAATTTCAGACTCATGATTAACATTTATTCTTCCACTTTTATTAACTCTAATGCTATTTTAGGTTTCCTTTTTCTATCTGTTCTTATTCTCTTGATTATGAAATCCTATCACATGGCTTTAAATACTATTTATATGCTAATAATTCCCAAATGCATACCTTCATTCCAGATACCTTACTGAATTCCACACTCATATAGACTATTTTGTTAGATCCCTTTGTAAACATGCCATGACAGTCCCCGTAGATATAAATGGTATTTACTAAGGTAAGTCCTTATCTATGAAATGCTTTTAGTGTGATGTATGTCGAGAAGCTACTGTTGAAAAACTTGAAAAAAAGCAAAAACAAGAACCCAGGCCTGTGGATTTATAAAGGCATAGCTCCATGAAAAAAAAAAAAAAAAGATAAACTATGAAATTATAGAGATATAAGAGGATGCTTCTTAATTGAAAGACATGTGAGCAAGCAGTGTATCACATATATTACTTCTATGTCACAGTCTGAATGACAGCTTGTCCTCAGACAATTCTATAGGACTTGTTAAGCAAAGGATATGGTATAGAATTTGATAGTTTCCCACCTTTTCAAGGAAGAATGCTTAGCTATGTTTGGCTACTAATGATATCTATGCTTTATTGGCAAACTTCATACTGGGAGATATCTATAATTCTTGTGTCTGCTTTAAGAATCAGGCTCTTGATTTTATTTCATTTTCCATGTCTGACAATCAGCGTATCCTACTATATCTACTTTCAAACTATATCTGTGACTCTCGTACTTTTTGTCCCAACATACCACCATTATCTCTCCCTCAGACTATCTCACTAGTTTTCTGCATGACACCGTACTCCTGCTCTTGACCTCTTTCATTCTGTTCTTTACATAGCAAGCAGAGAAATGAATTTTTTGGAAGGTAAGAGGATCACGCCAAAACTGTTCTTTAGCTTTCCAAATCTTTTTCATTTTTCTGAGTAAAAATCAAGTTTCATTTAATAAACTACAAAGTTTAGGTGATTTTTCTTTATCCCTTTTCCCTTAAGTTTTTTGACCTTACCCTCTATTCCTCTGTCCAACCTCACACTACCTCAGGCATGCTGGACTTCTTAGTCATCAGCCATAAAAATATCTCCTTTTCAAAAGGTCTTCTTTGGCCATCTTAATAAAATAGCAATTTCATCTCCAACATTTCCTACCCAGCCTCCCTGTTTTGTTTCTTACCAATTATCCCTTTTTAATACAACATTTTCTTTTTCTTACATTTATGGTTGTTACCTTTACAGTACTACAATGTAAGCTCAGAGAAAAATTGTAGTTGTTTGTTGTTTGCTGTTATTTGTTGTTTCAAGAGTAGAAAAGTGTGAACCGTATATATGGGTTTAATACATATGTGTTGTTTAATCTGAATTTTATTATAAGTGACAGTGAATTTTACTATATGCTCACCAACCATTTTACTTTGTTTTAAATTAACTATTTATGACTTGGCCAATTTTTTTCTTCCAAAATGGTGGTTGTTTTACTTTTGAGTTGTAAGAACTCTTCTGGGGGGCTGGGGATTTAGCTCAGCGGCAAAGCGCCTGCCTGGCAAGCGCAAGGTCGTGAGTTCGTTTCCCAGTACCGGAGAAAAAC